>NC_136059.1:1768493500-1768848500 GCF_964261635.1 Lissotriton helveticus | reverse complement strand
ACGATATATGGTCTATAACCTATGGTTTTTTCAGTGAATTTTCAAGGTTTTGTAAATGCTAATTCCTAACTATATATGGTCTATAACCTATGGTTTTTTCAGTGAATTTTCAAGGTTTTGTAAATGCTAATTCCTAACTATATATGGTCTATAACCTATGGTTTTTTCAGTGAATTTCAATGGTTTTTTAATAGCAAATATCATAAGCTGTTGAATGTCAAGTACGTGGTAAGTAAAAACATTTTCGTGTTTATGCACACTGATCTGCTTTGAATGCTGCCCCCCCCTCATTTCTATTAGGAGTACTCTCTCTTTGCAGATAGTGAAGGGTAGTTAACGCAGGCCTTTGCCCCCGTTCTAATCCGTCGTGCCTGCTTCTCTCTCCATTTGATTGATTGTTCTCTTTGGTTCATTCTCTATTTACAAACAAGCACAGAGTCGCAATACTCTGTTTAGTCTTTGCAGATTCTGAAAAATCGTGTAAAAAAACCAAAGGAATTGAGCAAAATCAGTAGGCCACTAATGGGATCTCTTTTTGACCTCGCTAAAATAGAAACATTAGGAACAACCTGTTGAAAATAGCAATGTGTATGTACATAAGTGGCGTTCATTTGTGTTCACAGTACCCCTTGTTGATTGTTTGAATCGAGCATTGAATTGTTCGAAGTTGGTTCTCTTAAGGATCTTCTCTGCCTGCAAACGAGGAAGAATAGGAATATTCTCTCTCCCTTTGCAGATAGTGAAGGGTAGGTAACGCAAACCTTTAACACGTCGTGCCTATTTCGTTCCTCATTGATTGATTGTTTGCCCGAACATTGACTGTTTGGGAATTGGTTCTTTTTGGAGGTATTCCCTGTTTGCAAATAAACGTAGGAAAATCTTTGCAAGTAGTGAAAGGGTACGTAATGCGGACCTTTCTCCCCCGTTGTAATCCGTCATGCCTATCTACTCCCCACTGATTGATGCACCTGTTTCACCCGGACCATTTACTAGAGATAGGTCATCTGGCCCGACCAGAGAGCACCCCTAGTGAAAAGGACATATGCAATAATAACGAAGTGATCACTGTATCCTGTTAACAGAAACTTTAGCATGAAACAACCTGGAAAGAAAAGAATAGGAAAACGAAAATCAGTAGGCCACTGATGAACTTTTTATTAAATAACAAACAAAGAAACGATAACAATACGTAATGATAAAACCTATTATTGTCCTAGAAACAAGAAACGTTAGAAGTAAGCCGGTAATAAGAAACCTGAAAACATCGCCCCTCACTGCCCCAAAACGTGTCTGTCCCACCGCCTGCCACGGCCAAATAACGGCAAACTGGGAAAGATACAAGTCAGCAGACATCCGCCCCATTCTAGAAACTTCCAAAGTGCAACAGGTTTTCGGCTACGCCCAGCCGGAAGCAACACATATAAGGCGGGCCCTGCTGCCAACCGTCGGCCAGGAGATCATCACGTAGGGTGTAGCCAGAGGAGAGGCCGAGGCCAGCGGGACCCGGCCAGGGGGATTGACAACACTGGAGAGTTTTGGGGGGGGGAATGTCCGTGTCCTCGACCCTCCCCTCTCTCTCCCAGTCCGGCCGCGGTGGCCCTTGAGAGTTGCAGGTTGTCCTCCCACAATCTCTCCCGGTCCGGCCACCAACGGCCGGGGGCTGGGGCCGACGGGATCCGGCTGCAGCCGATGAGCCAAGGAACCCGTTCATGGGGCCAGAGCAAAGGGCGCCCGGCCGCCAACCGCCGGAAGCCCGGCCCGAAGACGGACGGGACATTTCTTCTTTCTTGAATAATTGCTGCAACAACCCTGGGGGGGGATGTCTTGCACATGCCTCCGACCCCCCCCCTCTCGTCCTCATCGCCTGGTCCGGCCATAACAAATCTCAAGCGAGACGCCGTGGGGTGCACTGGGAGGGAGAGACGGTGCGAACAGGCCTCTCCCGCCTCCCCAGGTGGAGGCTTCCCAGCTGCACCCTCAGCGCTCCAGGCGCCCGGAAAAGGGTTCTTCCACTGTGGCGATGCTGCAACGTCTCGCCCGGCAGGGTGGAGCCCGTCCGCTCATTTGACCCCGCGATCGCCAGTAGCTACCGAACTCTCAAAATGGCGGTTGACCTGGCAAGAGCGGGCCCAGCATAAAGAAATGGCCCGGTCACTGGTTGACTCCACCACCGTAGTCCTCCACGACCTTGAAGATTCTAGAGGAGCCGCGGGAGTCCCCGACCCCCGCAGACACCCCCGATGGGGAATGACTGCCATGATCGCCCGTGGAGTGACGAAACTGTAGCCGCGGGACGTCGGCGCTCCCATGCTGGCGCCAGCCTCAGTTTGAATGACTAGAATCCTGCAGACCTCAGTTCCGGTGAAAGCACAGTGTGACCCGGTAGGAAAAATTGTTGCACCCCTCCCCTTTTTGACTGATGGTTCAAACCACCGATCCTTTCCTTTGCCCTTTTAACGGAACTTTGGACTGCCTCCCCCCCCCCCCCGCGGCGCCCCACGCCGTTATTTGCTGGGCGGCAACTTACTAGACATCACCTTCGTGACATCCAGATTTCAGCGCGTTCTGCTGCCTTGGAACTATTCGCACAACAGACCGCTACTGACAACCCACCCCCCGGGACGCCCCACGCCGGATACCCAAATCAGTGCGGCACCCAGGGAACATCTTCTGAATTTTCATAATTTGAAAGAACTAGTAACATGTCCTCATCAGGAATTTCCTCTTCAATCATCTCATCAGGAATTTCCTCATGAAAAGTCTGCAATGATGATTCTTGTAACTCTATGGTCTCCAAACATTCGATAAATTCGCCATCAAGACATTGATCAAAAAAATCATTCAAGTCATCTCCTCCTTGTGAGAATATTTCATTATTGGTGCTGTCAATTTCAATAAATGTAGTGGATAATTCAAAAGAAATTGCCACGGTCTCTTCGTTGTTTAAATGTTTTTACTGTTTTTGTTTTGTTGTATATATTTATAAGTTATTAAAGTTTTATATTCCTACTACTTTGTTGGAGTGCTATATATTTTTAATGTGACACATAATTGTAAAAACTTTGATGTACAAAGAGTCATCCCTGGAATCTTCCGCTTCAGGCTCGGTCCCCTCCCCAATCACAATACAGGATGGTTTTCAGATAGTAGAAACGCGTGTGGTGTGACGGATCTCATCGGGTGTGGGCCTTGATCTACTATAACTCCTTTGAAGAGGGGTGATTCTTTACAGCTGGGGCCATAAACTACATCTGCAGGGCTAGCTGATAGCCTAGGACCGGCCTGGACAATCGGACACAGAGGAAGAGGAGTGTCAGAGGGTGCGGTAGTGAATAGGGCGAAAGGGAGGTGTCGGGCCGGCACAGAGTGTGATTCTCAGGGAAGAGCAGCGCAGATGGGGGGAGGTTTATTGCCCATGCATAAGACAGAGAGCGGGGGTGACCAGTGCCTGGGGAAGATGCTTGCGAGGGTGGGGAGCCATGCTACGAATCGACAGCGTGCAGAGAGTGGGTCTGGTCAAGGCATCTAAAATGGCTGCCGTGCACGACAAAAGTGTGGCATTTCAAATAAGGCAAGATGGCGCAGACAATGTTTTTCAACACTTCCTCATTTCCTTCGAATCGAACGTTAACAGACGTTGGTGCATATTACCAAAGTTAAGCGATATTTATCGCTAACGATGCTTAGCAACAAATTTTTTACCGCTAAGCATCGTCAGAAATTATCGAAGATAAACCTTGCTATTATCAAGGTTTATCGCAAATGCGATAAAAAACGGCCGCAATGCATGAATATCGCTAAAAAGTCAGCGATATTCATGCATTACCGAGCTAATGCTCTTAGCCATGTTATCCACCTCCCATTGGATAACATGGCTAAGAACTGCTCAGGGCAGGTGTTAGTTTTTGGAGATATTCGCGCTTAGCGCGAATATCTCCAAAAGTTGGTAATAGGAGATAGATATCTTGCATGTTGTAATGCAAGTTATTGTGGTATATGGAACTCATACCATAATCTCTCAGGAAAGCAGAAACTGATCCTTTTGGGACCGCCTGAGAAGGCCTAGGGGGTGAGGGGTACTCTACTTTGCCCCCTTTTCACGTTCCAAACTATTTTATTTTACTCTCTTCTGTAATTACACAAAATGGCAGCGATAAGATGCATCAGAGACAGACAGTGAGAGAAAGGAGGCCGGAGATGAAGAAGAGATGTCAAATACACATTGGAGATAATATAGTGGGAGAAGGGAAGTAAATATGAGTAAACTTACCATGTAACATAAAAATGTTGCACTCTATACTATAAGTCTCATTTTATACTACAATCACTTCGCTACAACCTCATAAATTAAAAATAAAAATGAATAATGTCTCAAACAATTTTTTATTTCTAAATATAAATTTATTCTTCTGAATTTTCAAAATTTGAAAGAACTAGTAACATGTCCTCATCAGGAATTTCCTCTTCAATCATCTCATGTGGAATCTCCTCATGAAAAGTCTGCAATGATGATTCTTGTAACTCTATGGTCTCCAAACATTCGATAAATTCGCCATCAAGAGATTGATCAAAAAAATCATTCAAGTCATCTCCTCCTTGTGAGAATATTTCATTATTGGTGCTGTCAATTTCAATAAATGTAGTGGATAATTCAAAAGAAATTGCCACGGTCTCTTCATTGTGAGCCATTTTATTTTGAAATTGCTTGCTGTAAATTGCAGAAAAAAATAATCACTTTCATTCATCGTTTTTAGTAATACATAATATAAAACTAACTTTATCAAGTATTTAGTATAACAGAAGGACTGTAAATAAATAACAGAAAACATTTTTCAAATTATCTTCAAGTGTACAACATAGTTCCCCTTACAAATTAACAACTCACCTTTTTAAAAGTAGGAGAAGTGTTAGTACTGTGTAAATCAAACACCAGAAATTGACCACCAAAAATTCCTCACAAATGTACCTCAGACAGTAGTATCACAAAATGGCTGTGGTTTCCTCTCATTTTAGATATATACATAACCAATTAACTTTCATCACACAGAAATACAAAACCAAAGTAACATTTTAATTGGTTCTAAATTTCAACACTTTCAAATGTGTTTTCCCCATGCAATTTTCCATAGGACATTTAGATATGTCTACAGCCTGAATGGCTGCACGGAATTACACCAAACTTGGCAAAATGGTACATCAAACCTAAGAGGTCAGGGAGGATCTACTATGCCCCCTTATGGTCATTTGCCCCTTCGCTTTGGCCTCCTCTTGTCTCTCGATCCTACCGAGAGACAAGATGGCGGCCGCTACGGACTGTTTGGAATATTTACAGACGCCGGAGAACCAATCAGCTTCGCAAAGCTCCGTAACGCGAAAAGTACGCGAAGCGGAGCGCTGTTACAGATATATATCTTTTTTTGAACGTTAATTTCTCAAAATCCACTGGAGCACATATATTGAGACCTAGCAAAGGCACATCGGGCTACCAGTCCCTACAATTTTGCCAAGTTTCGTGCAAATCCATTCAGCCGTTCGATTATTATTATTTTTATTTTTTTTTGCCCCGCGGGGCCCTTTTAAAACCTCCACATCAAACCTAGGGGGTCAGGGAGGATCTACTATGCCCCCTTATGGTCATTTGCCCCTTCGCTTTGGCCTCCTCTTGTCTCTCGATCCTACCGAGAGACAAGATGGCGGCCGCTATGGACTGTTTGGAATGTTTACAGATGCCGGAGAACCAATCAGCTTCGCTTCACAAAGCTCCGTAACGCGAAAAGTACGCGAACTGGAGCGCTGCCCGGTCCGCTGTTACAGATATATATCTTTTTTTGAACGTTAATTTCTCAAAATCCACTGGAGCACATATATTGAGACCTAGCAAAGGCACATCGGGCTACCAGTCCCTACAATTTTGCCAAGTTTCGTGCAAATCCATTCAGCCGTTCGGGCTAAAAGTGAGGCCAACCGCCCTATGGAAAACTCAATGTTAAAAACACGTTTTGGGACCCCCCTTTTTTCTCGGCCCCCCCCTTGACGAACCCCCCCCAAATTTTCAGGGGCTGCTCAGAAACATAATGTTCCATTTTCCTGAAAATTTCAGCCAATTCCGTCCACAAACGCCAAAGTTATTAGACATAGAATTTTCAAAAATCCCATAGAGAAAAAATCCTAACTATATATACCTACTGGCGACCGCCAGTAGGTAATATATATATATATAATATATATATATATATATATATATATATATATATATATATATATATATATATATATATATATATATATATTCACTGAAAAAACCATAGGTTTTACACCAGTTATAGTTAGCTGGAAATTTTACTCGCATAAAACCATTGAAATTCTCACGTTATAGTTAGTTGGACTCACTATAACTTGCGCGTGCAATGCACTGCTGATGACGTCACATATTACATCACTCATGACATGGCCAGTGACATCACTCATGAAATCACTGATGACGCCATCCAGTGAATGTGTGTCTTTCTGAAAAATAAATATGTGTTATATAAGTATATGTAAAAGTTGATGGAAGAATAAATGTTTAAATAAGTGTTTACATAGATTTTTTTTAAATAAAATGTATTGGTTAACTGGTTTATTAAGTGTATCTTAGTGAATACATATATTAGAGAGTAATGTTTAAATATTTAAATATATGTATTAGTGTTTCACTTTGTGTATAAGTGGCTGCATGGGTTGGGACCACTGCGCCCTCCACGGCCTGGTCGCCCCCACGCTCCCCGCCTGCTCTGCCTGCCTACCTCTACCTGCTGCCTGCCAGACGCCGATCCGGCGCCCCAGCCGCCGCAGGGCCGCCCACCAAGCCCGCCGTTTTTTCCCGCCGTTCCTGCCGCGACCCCGCCCCCCCGCTTGCCGATTGGCCCACGCGCTCCCCGCCTCCCAGCTGACCCTCCCTCCAGGCTCCCTTCTTAAGGGGACCCAGACCACGATTCAGGAGCGACCACTGCGCCCTCCACGGCCTGGTCGCCCCCACGCTCCCCGCCTGCTCTGCCTGCCTATCTCTACCTGCTGCCTGCCAGACGCCGATCCGGCGCCCCAGCCGCCGCAGGGCCGCCCACCAAGCCCGCCGTTTTTTCCCGCCGTTCCTGCCGCGACCCCACCCCCCGCTTGCCGATTGGCCCACGCGCTCCCCGCCTCCCAGCTGACCCTCCCTCCAGGCTCCCTTCTTAAGGGGACCCAGACCACGATTCAGGAGCGACCACTGCGCCCTCCACAGCCTGGTCGCCCCCACGCTCCCCACCTGCTCTGCCTGCCTACCTCTACCTGCTGCCTGCCAGACGCCGATCCGGCGCCCCAGCCGCCGCAGGGCCACCCACCAAGCCCGCCGTTTTTTCCCGCCGTTCCTGCCGCGACCCCGCCCCCCCGCTTGCCGATTGGCCCACGCGCTCCCGGCCTCCCAGCTGACCCTCCCTCCAGGCTCCCTTCTTATGACGCCCCCAGAGCGACCGCGCAGCGGACGCGCGCAGCGGGAGCACCGAATGAGCGCCGAAGGTGCGCCAAAGGTAAGCCCGTCTGCGCCCGTCCACGTCCGGACCGCGCCCAGTGCCAGGACCCCTGGCCCCCACCGCCGGAAGCCGACCCGACGGACCTACGACACCACCGACCTCAACGCACTCAACACCGGCCGACCCTCGGGCTGCTACCGAGCCACACCGAGACGCACCCACGGACCCTTCAGCTGCCACTCCTGCAAGTTCACCTGCAACCGGACCCACGCCACACCAGCACCCACCAAGCCGAACACCAGCAGCACCCACCTGAAGTGCATCCTGGTCAACACCCGCTCCGTCCACAGACACGCCGTCGAGCTATGGAACCTGCTCGACACCACAGACCCAGACGTCGCCTTCATCACTGAAACCTGGATGAACGCCTCCTCAGCGCCCGACATCGCCATCGCCATCCCAGAAGGCTACAATATCATCCGGAGAGACCGCGTCAACCAGACAGGAGGAGGCATCGCCATCATCCACAGGAACACCATCCGCATCAAGACCAACACCGACGACACCCTCACACCCGCCGAACACCTGCACTTCCAGATCCACGCCAACCCCAAGACCACCCTCAGAGGCACCCTCATCTACAGACCCCCGGGACCACGCACACAATTCAGCGAGGACATCGCCGACTTCATCAGCCCACACGCCCTCCCCTCCGCCGACTACATCCTCCTCGGGGACCTCAACTTCCACCTGGAGAACAACAACGACCGCAACACCACCACCCTGCTGGACAACCTCGCCAACCTCGGACTCAAGCAACTGGTGACCACCCCCACCCACTACGCCGGACACACACTCGACCCGATCTTCTTTTCCAGCAAGGACATAGCCTTCAGCTACGCCACGGGACTCCACTGTACGGACCACAGCTGCGTCCACTTCAGCTTCAGAAGGACCACGCTCCACCATCACCAGCAACAGGCTCCCCGCAGAAGCTGGAACAAGATCACTACAGACCAGCTCGCTACTTCCCTGAGCAAGAACCCTCCCACCAGCACAACCAACCCCAGCCAAGCAGCCACCAACCTCACGAAATGGATCAGCGACTGCGCAGACGACCTCGCCCCGCTGAAGACCCCGCCGAGCAGACCCGGCAGCAAGAAAGCCCCATGGTTTAACGACGAACTCAAGAGCTCCAAGAAGAACTGCAGAGCACTTGAGAAAACCTGGCGCAGAGACCCAACACCGGACAACATGACTGCCCTCAAGCTCGCCACCCGAAAACACCACCAGCGGATCCACGCCACCAAGAAAACCGCATTCAAGGAACGACTGGACAACAACGCACACAACAGCAAGGAACTCTTCAACATCGTGAAGGAGCTCTCCAACCCCAACGCCGGAAACAACGACATCACCCCTTCGCAAGACCTCTGCAACTCCCTCGCCTCCTACTTCCACAACAAGATCGCGGACATACACAACAGCTTCAGCACTCAACCGACGCACGCCACGACCGAACCACCGCCCCCCACCACCACCCTCCGCGCCTGGACCCCGATCAGCACCGAAGACACCATCCGCACGATGAACTCAATCCACTCCGGATCTCCGACAGACCCCTGCCCTCACCACGTCTTCAACAAGGCCAACGCTGTCATCGCACCCCACCTGCGGGACATCATCAACACCTCCTTTGACACCGCCACCTTCCCGGAGAGCTGGAAGCACGCCGAACTCAGCGCTCTACTCAAGAAACCATCAGCAGACCCAACCGACCTCAAGAACTACCGCCCCATCTCGCTGCTCCCGTTTCCGGCAAAAGTCATCGAGAAGACCATCAACAAGCAACTGGCCGCCTTCCTCGAGACGAACGGCTCCCTCGACCTCTCGTAGTCTGGCTTCCGGGCCATCCACAGCACCGAGACCGCCCTGATCGCAGCTACCGATGACATCCGAGCCCTGCTTGACAACGGAGAAACAGCGGCCCTCATCCTCCTGGACCTCTCCGCGGCCTTCGACACTGTCTGCCACCGTACCCTAGTACAGCGCCTCAGCTACGTCGGAATCCAGGAGAAGGCACTGGAGTGGATCACCTCCTTCCTTGCCGGAAGGACAGAGAGAGTCCGCCTCCCCCCGTTCAGATCGGAGGCCACCGAAGTCATCTGCGGCGTTCCTCAAGGCTCCTCGCTCAGCCCAACACTCCTCAACATATACATGAGCCCCCTCGCAGCCATCGCACGCCAGCACAACCTGAACATCATCTCCTACGCCGACGACACCCAGCTGATCCTCTCCCTCACTAACGACCCCGCCACCGCCAGAGCCAACCTGCACGAAGGGATGACAGACGTAGCCACATGGATGTCGAACAGCTGCCTGAAACTGAACTCGGACAAGACGGAAGTTCTCATCCTGGGCTCCTCGCCCTCCGCCTGGGACGACTCCTGGTGGCCCCCCGCCCTGGGCAGCGCACCCAAACCAACAGACCACGCACGCAACCTGGGCTTCATCCTGGACTCCTCCCTCTCCATGACCAGACAAGTCAACGCCGTCTCCTCGTCGTGCTTCAACATCCTGCGCATGCTACGTAAGATCTTCTGATGGATCCCCACCGAGACCAGGAAGACGGTCACCCAGGCCCTCGTCACCAGCCGTCTGGACTATGGCAACTCCCTCTACGCCGGAACCACCGCCAAACTCCAGAAGAGACTCCAGCGGATCCAGAACACCTCAGCACGACTCATCATGGACATCCCCCGCCGCAGCCACATCTCCGGACACCTGAGAGACCTGCACTGGCTCCCGGTCAACAAGAGAATCACCTTCCGGCTCCTCACCCACGCACACAAAGCCCTACACAACCAAGGACCAGAATACCTCAACAGCCGCGTCAACTTCTACGCTCCCAAACGCCAGCTTCGATCGACCAACCACGCCCTCGCCGCCGTCCCCCGCATCCGAAGAGCCACCACAGGAGGAAGGTCCTTCTCCTACCTGGCCGCCAAGACTTGGAACTCCCTTCCGACCCACCTCCGCCTGACCCAGGACCACCTCGCCTTCAGGAAGCAGCTCAAGACCTGGCTGTTCGAGCAGTAGCGGACCCCCTCCCCCCAGCGCCTTGAGACCCTCCGGGTGAGTAGTGCCCTATATAAATGATCTGATTGATTGATTGATTGAGTGAGTAGCTACATGTGTATGTATATGGGTTATTAGATGTTTTTCTTAGTATCAGTATGAGTGTTTGTATGGTTTAGTGGGGGTATTACTTAGCACATAGATGCATGAATGACTGACTCTCTCTTTGTATGTGTTTTGAAGACAGCATATGTGCAGGACTGTATGGGTGGGTGAGTGTGTATATGTGTGTGTTAGTGAGTGAATGACTGTCTTACTAGTGTCTTTATCAGTAACTACATATGTTTTAATGTAGTATATGTGAATATTGATGTATATAAGTGAGTATATGTGAGAGTGAGGGATTGTAAGAGTTCCTGTTTAAATAAGTATGTGTTTCTATAAGTGATTGTTTAAGAGAGTAAGTATGTGTAAGTTTCCTTAGAAGTAAGGTGGTAGTGTGTGTATAGCTGTATATGCAAATAAATGGATCTTCAATAGTTTATTTGCATGTGTGAGTATGTGTGAGAGTATCTTTTGGATGACTGTCGGTGTGTAACAGGATGTATAGATGTATCACTACCTATCATGAATGAGTATATGTATGAGTGACTATATAAAACTGTTGGTGAATGAGTGGATGTGTATTTAGATGGTGGAATTATTGAATTGGTTGTTGTAACTGGTATGGGTATCTCCATTTTTTTAAAATTTTAGTTTCTATTTTTGAATATGTGTTTCAAGGGTTACATTACAGTGAAAGGAGGTCTGTCACTCTGTCACAAGGATGGTGTCATCAGTGATGTCATGAGTGATGTCACTGACCATGTCATGAGTGATGTAATATGTGACGTCATCAGCAGTGCATTGCACGCGCAAGTTATAGTGAGTCCAACTAACTATAACGTGGAAATTTCAATGGTTTTATGCGTGTAAAATTTCCAGCTAACTATAACTGGTGTAAAACCTATGGTTTTTTCAGTGAATTTAATAGGTTTTTTAAATGCTAATTCCTAACTGTAACTGGTGTGAAACCTATGGTTTTTTCAGTGAATTTCATAGGTTTTGTAAATGCTAATTCCTAACTATATATAGGGCCTCAAACCTAAGTTTTTTTCAGTGAATTTCATATGTTTTTTAATAGCTAATTTCTATATCTATGAAATATAATATTTTTTATAATAAATCCTATATTGTATATTTATATAATAATTTTTTATGTATATTTTTCACTTTTTTTTTTTGCCTTGGTGCGCTCCCGGTGCGCGTACCGGTGAACGCACTGGTAAGCGCAGTGTTATGGCGCGCCCCGGTGCGCGTACCGGTGAGCGTCCCGTTAGCGCCATTGCCGCCAACATCGTGACGTATCGCGTAGCCGCGTGATGCATCTTATGACGCACGGCGTAAGCGCACCCGGAAGCGCCCGACCGCATACGATCGCGCAACATAAGCGCCACCGGGCGCGCACCGGGGCGCGTAGCGTAAGCGCGTCGGGTCCTGTGACCTGAAAATAACACTTTTCATTGGTTCTGAACAGTTTTGGTTTCCAAATGATGAAAGCCCGGATCATGTGACTTGAAAATAACACTTTTCATTGGTTCAGAACAGTTTTGTTTTCCAAATGATGAAAGCCCCCACCTTTTTTCCTCATTCTCACTTTGTTCTTTGAGTGAGGAAGACCTGCTTTTTTCTTAGAGATATGGCTACAGTACTGTCAGCAGCTGGAGCATCTGCCCCACCACCACCACCACCACCACCACAAGGACCACCAGAACATCACATTGGTGGTCAAGAAGAAGAGGAGGAGGAGGAGGAAGAGGAGGGCGAGAGAAGGCAGTTCCTGCCAGAAGACAATCCCCCATACAAACCTAGGGAGCACTTTATATGGGAGTTTTATAAAATCCCAAGGGGTTCCAAAAAAGTAAACGCTGCAAAGGTGACCTGTCTCATCTGTGGCGCTGTACTATCCAGGGGGAACCCTGCCAAAAAATATTCATTTGGCAATCACACAATGATTCGCCACATGCAACGATTGCATCCCAATAACTATTCTGCAGCAGAGGTGAGAGAACTGTGCAGAAACCTTCCCCAATCATCTTCCAGAACGTCAACAACCAAAGAACCCACTCCATTGGGTCCAGAGGCAAGGGAGATGGTGCCAAACATACAAACCAAGTTTGGTGGGTACAAAATCGTTTGCATTGTTTGTGGAAAAACAATTACCTATGGTGAGCAAAGTATTAATCTCATCAACCTTGCTGGTGACAACCACCAGTGCCGAAAGAAGCCTTAATTTTTTCCTATTTTTTTTGCTCCAGTTGAGCCGTTTACAATTCCCTGTTTTTTGTTTGTCCCCATAAAAAATACAAAAAATATATAAAATTCTTCATTAAAGCCAAAAAAAGTAAAAAATGTTCAAAAAAACAATAAAAAAAATATAAAACGACAAAAATAATAAAAAAACAGTTCTTTTTAGAACTACCTCTAATTTATAAAAAAAAAGCTAAATTTTTTGAAAACTCTGTCATTCTTTTTTCTCCAGGGTACGCTCTCCGGTACGCTCCCCGGTGCGCGTACCGGGCGCCCCCCCCCCCCCCCCGCAAAAAATTTTTTTTTTGCCCCGCGGGGCCCTTTATGGCCCCCACATCAAACCTAGGGGGTCGGGGGGGCTACACTACCCCCTTTTAGTCGTTTCCCCCTTTGTTTTTGCCACCTCTTGTGTCTCGATCCTACCGAGACACAAGATGGCGGCCGCTCCGGACTGTTTGGAATGTTGACAGACACCCGAGAGCCAATCATCTTTCCGCTCGCGAACTCGCGTAGCACGCTGGTACGCACCCCGGTGCACGTACCGGGGCGCGCTTATAGATATATATATTTTTTTTAACCTAAATTACTCAAAATCCACTGGAGCACATATCTTGAGACATAGCAAAGGCACATCGGGCTACCAGTCCCTACAATTTTGCCAAGTTTGGTGGAAATCCATTCAGCCGTTCGGGCTAAAAGTGAGTCCAACCGCCCTATGGAAATTAACATGGGGAAAACACGTTTTGGGACCCCCCTTTTATCTCGGCCCCCGCTTGACAAATCCCCCCAAACTTTCAGGGAAGGAGCAGAGCGGAGCGGGCCATCTTCTTTGAGAAATTCGCGAAGATTCGTCCACCGGCGCCAAAGTTATGCCCAATAGAATGTTGCGGATTTCCTATGGAAAACAATCCTAACTATAGCTACCTTCTGGCGACCGCCAGTAGGTAATATATATATATATATATATGTATATATATATATATATATATATATATATATATATATATGTATATGAAAGAGAGATCCCAACCTGTCAATGGACGACAGGCAAAAGCAGGGTGCAGACCTCAGGACGCCACAACAAACGGCCAAAGTTGCTCACAGACGAATCAGCTCAAGTGAGTATGCAGGAAAACGTTTTATTACTGAATAAAATATATCAATCAGGTCCAATGCTCTCTTCCTCCCAGGAAAATAGCACGACACACCTCCGGGGTTAAAAAAAGCTTTATTGTTTTCATTGCGCAGGGAAATCCAAGTCTATGAAACGCTTGGGCAGACGCGTTCCTGGCTTCCAATTGCCGTCATCAGTGCCGGTTCCATGGGCTTGTGGCTCTTCCTGGGGGTTGGGCTGTATGATTTTAATAGAGAGACCACACCTGGTCAGGTGGTCTCCAGCTCCTCCTCCAATTAGCAATGTTCCATTTCCATGCACACTCCCATCTGGCTGGTGCATGCTGGTCCTGGAAGTCCGTATGAGGAAGCCTTATACAGTGATAGGCTTATCCTGACATCATGTGATGCCCCAATTTGCGTTGGCTATCGGTACCAGGAACAACCGCTATTGACACAGAATGTTCAGCCACTTCTTTTAACCCCTTATCAGGCAATCTGTAATGCCTACCTCTCTCCCCTTCGATCCTTAGTGTTTCAGAACCAATGGGGGATCAACGCGTCTGCAGTTTTGTGCACAGTCCAAGTTCTTGCAGGTAAGACGTGTTGCACCTGACCGAGAGTGCGTGCCGCTTGCCAGCGCCTGCTTGCTGGCTACACATCAGGTCCAATGCTCTCTGCCTCCCAGGAAAAAAAATATATATATATATATATATATCACCATCACCTCCTTCGAATCCCTGTCCCTGCCTCATGGGGGACTATTCAAAAGCATATTTATTGAAAATTTTGACACAATGCATTTTGTCCTGGATGGCCTTCTTCAGAGGCCTGGTTGTCAGCAAGCCTTGGGGAACCTTGATTTTAACAGTCCAGCAGCATCCCCATTGGCGGGGACCCGCTCCGTCCCTTAGTTCTGATTTGGCTCACCAATTTGTAGTCTGTGTAAACTACAGGTTCCAGGATGCAACACTCGCCCATGTAGGTGCTGCAGGGGAAGAATCCTGCAAATGGGGTTGCAGGGTGCAGGATGGCTGAAGGGGGCCGTTGTTGACCAATATCCTGTAAATGGTGTTTCCTAGTACTTCCTCAAGTCCCCAAACACCACTTCAGCCCCACACTGCAGGTAACAATTGCGGGGAGTCGGGAGTGACAATGCAACTCGCCCTACGTATCACCACCATTTTGTGTCCTGCATAGGGAGGCGGCCCGCAGACCATCCAATACCTCGGAGCCCATACAATGCTCCGGATGCAGCCTCCAGCTTGTCCGCGGCTAACTTGCAAAGCGGGGCCCAAGTATCACGTCGCCGGTTGACGTGAAAAATATCACCAACACCTCCTCCGAAAGAAAGAGCTGAGGCCTCACGGGGGACTATTTAGAAGCACATTTATTGAAAATTGCGGGGACTTTTTGCTTCTTCCTTCTTTATTTTTCCTGACTTGTGGTTGTTGGCAATAGGACTCTGGGCACTTTACCACTGCTGTTCAGTGCTAAAGTGCATATGCTCTCTGTTGTTATTATGATTGGTTATCCATGATTCGCCAGTTGGGCCCTAATAAAGTGCACTCAGTGTGCCAGGGCTGGTGATTCAAATGGTACTAGTGGACTTGCAGCACTGGTTGTGCCTCCCACATGAGTAGTCGTAAAATGGTGTCTCAGGCCTGCCACCGCTGTGCCTGTATGCAGTTGCTAACTGCCAGGCTGACCTAACCAGTGTATACACTGACCAGGCCTAACCCTTCCCTTTCTGTACACATTGGACACCCCTATGGAAGGCCCAAGGTACCCCCTGGGTAGGGTGCAGTGTATGTGAAAGGTAGAGCAAATACTAGTGCCGGTGACATGCTCTGGTAGTGAATTACAGCCATTTTCGTTTTTCACTATTGCAAGGCTAGCTGTTCTCTATAGGTCAGAATGGGCAGTTAGATTATTACATTTTATTATCCTAACTGACTCAGGGAACATGGTAGAAGTTCGAGCTGAGTATGCCTGAACTCAGAATGATAAAATACATCTGTTAGTGAAGTTGGTTTTAACATTCTGTGTTTGAAAATACCACTTTTAGAACGTAGGTATTTTCTTGCCTAACTAGCCAATCCTGCCTCTGCTAGGTTGTGTATTCCTTGTCTGGAGTTTGAGTGACAGGGCTGGGGATTCCAGGAGACAGAATGAGTCCGCCCAGTGGTGAATATAGAGATCTGCATATAGATGGGAGGGAGGAGGTGCACCTGGGACCTGAATAGGACTGTGCCTGCCCCCCACAGTGCTGGCTCCACCCCATGTGGTGCGTCTGATGTCTCTGCCCTGCACGGTGAAAGGAGAGAAGGAATCATGTCAACAAAGTGCTCCAGGGCTGTGCTTTCCCTCCACAATGCAGGCTCCACCTCCTGTGGGGCGTCTGATGTTTCTGCCCTGCACTGTGAAAGGAAAGGAGTCATTTCAACAGAGTGCTCCAGAACTGGTTTGGACTGGGCAAAGGCCCCTCTGCCCTCAGAGGACAAAAGATTTTGGGGTATAAATATTGGGACCCTGATCCCAAGAAATTAGATCATCAAGAAGGAACCTCTGCCAAGGAGAAAGCTGGACGACTGAAGAAGGAAGACTGTCCTGCTGTTGCTTTGCTGGACTGACCTGCAGTAGCTTTGCTGCCAAGGGGAAGGACTTTGCTTTGTTCTGTGTCCCCTTGTTTGAAGGAATATCCAAGGGCCTGAAGAAGAGCTGGCTCCCTGTTAAGAAGTCCCAGGAACAAAATGACTTCACCCCCAGCTTCCCTGAACTCTGCTGAGAGTGTTCTTTCCTTCCTAGAGTGCTTGGTCCAGTTGTGGTGCCTCTGGAAGTTGTACCTGTATTGAGAAGCTGGAAACCAAGATTTTAAAGACTTTCTGCAAGTTTTAACGCAACGCTCGCTTGCGGAGCACATCCTCGTCAGTGCGAGGAAATTCCTGCTGCTGGGAAGGCCGAGATCGTCGCAGCGCCTCTTGCCGCTGCCAGAGTCGTCGCATCCTTTGTTTGCGGGATGCACCAGTCCGGTGCGGGAAGATTAACATCGCTGCGAGTATCGTCGCAGAGCCTGTCGTCATTGGGTGAGATCTTCGCACCGCTTGCTTGAAGACCGCATCTCGTCACTGCAAGAGTCGTTGCAGAGCCATTGCATCGAGGGGCTGTGGGAGGAGAAGAACGCCGCTGAGTTGCGCATCGTCCCCGCACCCGAGATCGTCGCCGCCCCAAAGATCGTTGCATCGTACCTTTTGCGAGCCGCTTCCACCGAAACCTGTGCACCGGAATCCACGCAAAGTATTGCATCCCTCCAGCGGGGTTGTCGCATCGCCTCCCCAGGGTCTCAGGAGTGACGCATCGCTTGCTTTTCACCCCTACAGCTTTCACTTGGAACTTTTGTCGCATCTAAAGTTATTGTTGGCTAAAACGTGACGCAACTGTGGATTATTTTAACGCAACCTTAAGAACTCTTTTGAAACCATGTATGGAAAAGAAACAGCAAGCTAAATTGCATTTGGAGGGTATAGATGCCAGTCTGTCTCTTCCCATTGTCTAGGTCCCTCAAAAGAGCGCCTTCATGTGTGGCAGCAAATGGAGAACTTATTTATCTTTTACTAAAGTTGATATGTTGAATTTGTTTGAACATGGGAGGACCGGGATAAGGTGCCAAGCTTACCCAATAAAAAAACATGGTCTTATAAGTCACTTTTCCCATGTTCATCTTGTTTTCAGCTTTTGACCGTGAAAAAAATGTTTCTATGTCGTAGTTTAAGCTGGTGACTGAACTGCTCACCTTTTCCCAAACCTCGCTCTTTTGCCTATCGGTCACAGTCGGTGCATAAGTACCCGTTCGCCCAAAAACCTAACCACAGCCAACCTCATTTTATCACAGTGTTCAAATAACTTATTTTCAATGGGTGTTTTTGGACATTTTCTTTGCAAGGTCATACGTAACCTCCGATCCTCTGAATGGATTTTTGTCATTCTTGCATTCCCTTAATGAAAACATGTTATTTATTTTTATTGATCTGGATTAAGAAATAATTCTGATTGATTTCTAGGTATAAATGTTGTTTTCGTGCATCAAAAATATTTACTTCCAGAAGGCAGCGTGTTGCTTGAGCGAAAGCTGCTAAATACAAGACAAGAGCGCTTCATAGAAACTTTTTTTAAAAGTGTAGGCACTAGACTGTTTACCTTTGTATGTGTTAGAAGACAGCTTATTTCAGGACTGAATTTGCGCTTCCTCTAGTTTACTGCGTCGTTCCCTTCATCCAGGGTTTTAAGTGGAATGAAACAACTAGTGGGTCTCTCAAAGGGGGGGGGGCGATGTAATTAAGAATGTGGCTTAAAAACAAGTCAGCTAAAAACCTGTGATTAGCATAGTGTGCCGCCCGACTGGAAGGTGTCTGCTTCTGTCATTGCATCCAGATATATAATGCAACAAGTAACATTACACCTACAACAAGTCAGGGCTATTGGCTTTGCCAATGGTTAGCTATGTAATATAAATAAGCAACAACAATGGCTTCATTATATAGAATATTGAAAGTGCTTCGGTTCTGAAATGATTAGACTGAAAGAACTCTAACGAGTCTCTTTGAAGTTACCTCAAAGGCAGTGAAGGATGGTACTGCTGAGGTGTAAAGATTTTTTTTTCACCCTGAGGGCAAAGATGGCTAGCCCGATATGGCCCATCTCAGCACCTAGGGCCTCATTAATGAGGCCGTGCGTCACTTTTACGCCGCCGGTGCATCACTATTTGTGACGCACCAGCAGCGTAAAAAATGTGCCTTGTTGCACCATATTTACAAAGTGACTCATCTAGGTAGATGTGTCACTTTGTAAACCCCTGCGCCACATTATACCTGCGCCAGGTATAATGTATGCAAGGGGGGCGTTCTGATGCAAGAAAGAGTCATAGAAGTGACGCAGTGAAATCTATGAGATTTCACTGCGTCACTTCTAGGACACAAATGCGTCAATTTCTTACGCCTGCCTCACAGCAGCCGTAAGACTGACGCAGGCCGGACGCATTACTGAATTTGCGTCACTTTTGTGACACACTCCAGCAATGCGTCACTTTTGCGCCTACAGAAACGTCAGAAATACTGACGTATCTGTAACTCTTTGCGACATGATGCGTCATACTGTAAATATGACGCATCATTGGTGTCGGAAGGAGGGTGCAATGAAAAGTGACGCATCGCTTTTTTCACGCAGCGATGCGTCACTTTTCATAAATGAGGCCCCTACTTTTTAGAACTGCTGTGCTGAGCTCCGACAGGACCCGGCCCACTTAAAGCCCTGCCTACTCCCCCTAACCCTCACCTGATGCTGGTGTTCATAAGTCATGCCAGCAAAAAAAGGGGAATTTGCACTGGGTTAGAAGCACCACATCCCATTCCTTTAAAGAAACTCTACACGCGAAAGTCAATTATATTCTTATTGCAGGTGGCAGATTTTAACCCAGAGAATGCTAGAATAACCAGATCTGAAATTTAAATGAGGTTGTTAATTGTGTCTAAGAATTCTTCCTTCCAAGTTATTGTATGGATTGTTCTTAATGAGGGCACAGAGGAAAAAGATGGTGGGGGGGGGGCTGGTGGGGGGCGGGGTTGGGGGTAGGGGTTGTTGTCACGCCAAGATATATTTTCCATTTCTTGTTAGATGTTCGATATTTACAAGGCGTCGTGGTCCCTGCATTGCTTCACGTCAGTACTTTGAAATATTGTTGTTGACTTGAGCTCATTTGAATGTTTTCTTCTGGTACTGCTGTTTCTCTCCGGATCCTCTGTAAGCCTTCGGCCTCCCCGTCTCTCACAACCATCACATTTCCTCTGGCCCTCTCTTATCTGCTGCTTTCCTGCTGCCACTCCATGCCTCGCCAGGCTCAGGGACTCCGCTGCTGCCGCATTACCAGTCTGGCCGCATATATTTCCTATTTCATATTATTGATTTTGTGTCATTCTCTATGATTGGGGACGCTCTCCAGCTATCTAATGCTTGATTTATTTATCCTACCTTCCTTGAGTTTTTCGAAAAGTAGCGGGGCCTTCACTGTGAATTTTCTCTGTGTGTTTTTCATGTGGAGTATTTTTGTTGTTCGTGCATCTGGGACGCATTTCCCCCAAAAAGTTACAAATGTGCTGTTTTGTGGATAAAATGTTTCAAATACATTTTGATACATCATCTGCAATCTTCACGGGCCTATGGGAATGGATATGAGGAAAGGGGCTTGCAAAAATGGTGTTTAGCTTTGTGTAATGGAAAAGTTCGCTATTTCACTGATAAGCAACATAACGTTAAGTGTTGCCTGCAGAAGCACCTTGCAAGGTGTAAGGGGCAGACTGCACCAGCTGTTTCAGTTATAATTGCCAACTGACCCTGATAATAGCTGTATTTTATGCCCCCGGGGGGAATATGGGATCTTCTTTTAAGTGCTTGAACTTGGGTCTATGGCAATCTTCTTTTGTCACTGCCCTGCAATCTATTCCGCCGGAGACTCATTAAGAATAATTCAGCCTTTTAGTTCTCTTTCTACTGCGTTCACCCATACTCCATCGCTTCCCTGGCATCCTAGCAAATACACTAACATTATTGTGAGTGACAGTGATAACACTGAGCTTCAGAAGAGATGATGAAAATTTCAAGTTAAGAGTGGCTTTCTCCAAGGCCAGCCTTGGCCTGGAGCATCGCCAAATGACAAGAAGTGGAATTAATCACTACGGATTGCGGATTTTATTGGTCACCTGCCCCTCCCACAGTACACTGATTTAGCTTTAAATGTAGAAGCTGCCTTGTACCATAGGACAGTCATATCTCTCTCAATGTGCCCAAACTGTTCAATGGAAATGTGTCTTTAAATGCCCGGCACCGGTATTTATACCAGCACATCTTGTAGGCATCAAACTTTCAATGCAAGGTGTGAAATTCTACTTATGGCAGTGTTTTTTGGTCTAGAAGAACGCAAAGTCATTCCGGCTTCTCTCATTTATTTTAAAGATAGAATAACCTTGGAGAAAGCACTTCTCGTTTCTGAGTAGTACTGCTGTATTATGTTTTGAGAGTTTATCCATGCATTTAGTGCAATGCAAGTGAAGCACCATAATATGAGAAGTGACTACTTTTTCTAGTCAGATGTTGTCAGGAATATGGCTATAAATTATTATCCTGTCACAGGAAGAATCGGAAACTTATCTGAGGGCTTTATTGTGATTACGGCACTACATGGGACTGCCATAGTTGTGGTGGAGGTCTGACAACCGCCACACAGCGTGAACACATACAGTATTATAAGTGTGGCGGTCAGACTGCCACTGAACCTCTGCTACTACCGAGGAACAAAGATCCAGCGGTGGTCATGCAGCAGTTCACGGCCAAATATGCTGGCATTGCCGCAGCAGCATCACCAATCATATTTTCAGTTGCCTCAACGCCACCCTTTTCATGGCAGTTACACCACCATGGAAAGGATGGCAATGAGGCAACAAAGGGGGCCCTACAGGGCCCCCAAATCCTCTGTGCATGGGGGTGCATGCAGGGGTCACATGGTGTGCCTCCTGTAGTTTTGCACCCCCAATTCTTGCTCAGAAAGAAATGCATGACATGGTGCATTCCTTCCTGTGCAGGAATGTGCACTGACCGTCCCGCAGTTGTACTGTTTAAGGCTCACAATGAGCCTTTAAACAGCACCGCAGCGGGACCACAACGCCACTCCACGCCTGACCACAAAATTACTTGTAATCTGGTGTGTGGGCAGCGGTGCGTTTGGACGGTCCTGGAGCAGAGCTGTGGCATGCCGCCCACTCCAGGACAACTGAAACTTGTAATAAGGCCTTAAGATCACTCAGAGTACCAGTTTTCAGATTATATATTGGGAGCACTGTCTTGGCCTGTCCTACAATACCCCCCGCCTGCATACCATGATCATGAAATAAAGTGGAATATCCCCAGTGAAGGCGAACACACACATGTGCTGGGAACAATAGCACGTTCCTATTGGTACAGGTGATCCTGAAGGTTTCACTCAGATTGTGAAGGTATGTAGTCATCCTAACAATTAAAATACTCCAATTGATGAGTGTATACGCGATAGGATATAGCTGTGTTATTGTGTTTACAGGTCATCTGAAGGGTTATCTAGGAAACGTGGTATTTCTTCCGGACGGATGTGTCTTTCTGATGACTGTCACATAGGGGTGACACTTATATCACTTGGGTGCAATGGTGGCATGGCACATGTTAATAGGTGTTGGACTTGGCCCTTTTTGCAGGGTCATCCCTTAACTTTTTGCCTTCCTCCTCTATTTTTTCTGACCTGTTGATGGCTGTTTTAAGACTCTGGCCACTTGGTTTACTGGTCACACCCTAGTACAGTGCACTGAGTGTGCCCAGGGCTTGTAAACCAAATGCTGCTAGTGGGCTTGCAGCACTGGTTGTGCCACCCACAAAAGCAGCCTGTATAGTGTGTCTCAGGTCTGCCGTTGCAGAGCCTGTGTGCAGTCTGGTACTGCCATGTTGACTGGGCAAGTGCACCCACTTGCCAGTCCCTAAACCTTCCCTTTTCTTCCTGGCAGACACCCCTATGGGCGGCCGAAGGGCAGGGTGCATTGTAAGTATAAGGTAGGACAAGCTCTGATGTGTGTGGCATGTCCAAATAGTGAATTACAGCCATTTTCGTTTTTCACTATTGCAAGGCTACCTGTTCTCCATAGGCCAGAATGGGCAATTACATTATTGCATCTTATAATCCTAACTGACTCAGTGAACATGGTAGAAATTCGAGTTTAGTATGCCTGAACTCAGAATGATAAAGTACATCTTTTTGTGAAGTTGGTTTTAACATTCTGTGTTTGAAAATACCACTTTTAGAAAGTCGGTATTTTCTTGTCTAACTATCCAAGCTTGCCCCTGCTAGGTTGTGTATTCCTTGTCTGGAGTTTGAGTAACAGGGCTGGGGGATTCCAGGAGACAGGATGAGTCAGCCCAGTGGTTAATAGAGAGATCTGCATCTAGATGGGAGGGAGGAGTTGCACCTGGAACCTGAATAGGGCTGTGCCTTCCCTCCACAATGCTGGCTCCACCTCCTGTGGTGCGTCTGATGTCTCTGCCCTGCACTGTGAAAGGAAAGAAGGAGTCATGTCAACAGAGTGCTCCAGGGCTATGCCGTTTCTCCACAATGCTGGCTCCACCTCCTGTGGGGTGTCTGATGTTTCTGCCCAGCACTGTGAAAGGAAATAAGGAGTCATGCATACAGAGTGCTCCAGAACTTGTTTGGACTAGGCAAAGGCTCCTCTGCCCCAGAGGACAAAGTATTTTGGGGTATAAGTATTGGGACCCTGACCCCAAGAACGTACATCACTTTTGGACAACAAGAAGAAACCTATGCTGAGGAGAGGAACCTGAAGAAACTGAGGAGAGACTATCCCTAAGCTGAAGTGCTGCTTAGGGGATTGGCCTGCAGTGGTTGCCTGACTGCCAAAGAAAGGAGAAAGGACTTTGTGTGCTTTATTCAACTTGTAAGGATCTCCAAGGGCTTGAGAGAAGAGTTTGCCTCCTGCTGAAGTCTCAGGGACAACAGACTTCAACCCCCAGCTCCCCAAGAGTTCTTTGGAAGTGCCTGCTGCTGTTTTGAGACTTCTGAGGGACTTCGTGTCGCAAGGAACTAGGAGCGCTACTTAATAGGGCTAAGCGTGTCGCCATCGCAGCCGCTGCCGTCGCATCGTGGATGTCGCCGCTGTAGCTGTCGCCTTGCACTGCATCTCAAGGAACGTCCCGCAACCCCGAAGAAGTGTGTCGCCGTCGCAGCTGCTGTCGTCGCATCGTGGATGTCACCGCTGTAGCTGTCGCATTGCACCGCATCAAGAGAAGTGTCTCGCAATGAGAAAGAAGCGTGTCGTAGCCGCTGCCGCCGCATCATGAATGTCGCCGCTGTAGCTGTCGCATTGCACAGCATCAAGAAAAGTGCCTCGCATCCACGGAGAAGTGTGCCGCCGCCGGAGCTGCTGTCATCGCATCATGGAATAAGGGTGTCGCCGCTGCAGTTGTCGCATCGCGCGGAAGCGTCTCACAATGTTGGAGAAGAGTGTCGCCGCCAAAGCCGCTGTTGTTGCATCACGGAACAAGGGTGTCGCCGCTGCAGCTGACGCATCGAGTCGAGACTTCTCTCAACATTGGAGAAGCGTACCACATCAGGAAGAACTTCACGTCTTTATTTCTTTGCACCGGATATTTGCCACATCTTCATCTCTGCAACACTTTCGTTGTGGAAGCTTGCATATCGTAAGGTACATTGACTCAAAATGTTGCAATTTAAGAACTAAAGAGAACTAAGCTAAACCTACCATTTTAAGTACAGTATTGTGAATTTTTGTCGTTTGTGGTCTTGTGATAAGTCTATATAAAGAATACTTATGTTTTATATAAAACCTGTGTGGTGTCCATCTGTAGTGTTGTCACTGGATTACTGTATGTGTTCACAAATGCTTTACAAACTGTCTCTGAGATAAGCCTGTCTGCTCATGCCAAGCTAACAAGGGGGTGAGCAGGGGTTATTTTAGGAGTGTGCCCCCTTACCCTGACTAGAGGCAAGGGTCCCTAATCATCACAAGTACCTACCTATGCCAACTAGAGACCCCCAAATCTAACAATAGGTTTTCAGCATCATGTAATCACATTCTCTTGACATTGAGTTCTTACATTACAGATCATCCTTTTTTGCACATCAGCTGATGAGTTTTCCTTACAATTAACAGGTTTGCCCCTGACGAGGGACAGCTTGTCCCGAAATGCATTGGGCGCTGTTCTTCTGAATTTGCTTACAGCATCAATTGATTGCATCAATGCATGTAAAATAGATTTATTTTTTGTACTATGTTGAATAATTTTAATTGCTTTGTTATGAAATGTTAAAAAATGGAAAAGTACAAAATTCTTGAAATAATTGGAAAAGAATTGGAACATTTAGTTTATTTTGATGTATATCAAACACAGCAGTGCACGCTAGAGTTCAAGTTACCTGGGGGACCTGGCCACCTCATATTTAACTGACTATATGCTAGGCAGGCATATTTCATAGCATTGCACGCATATCGGTTTAAACAATCAAACCCAGGATTATCGGAATAGAGTAGAGTGCACAATCTACAGCTTTTTTTCAAACACCCCAGCAGTAGCAGACGAGTTAGTGATTTCAAACTCCAACCAGAGACATTTTAAGGCATGGGAAAAGTGGGCAATAGCCCAGGGACCCTACCTTTCAAAGGGCCCCCTGGTAAAGTTAACGTTCTCTCTAGCTCATGTCTGTGTATTTCTTTCTAACCCTTTAACATAGAATTCAATATTGTTAGGCAGCCTAGTAAAACATGGGTAATAAATTTCAAAGCTGTTGCTAATAGAACCCCGCCACATATTTCATTTCCGGGCTCCCTAATTCCTTACATCTCCAAAAAAGATGCACATATGAGTTTACAGATGGTGTGCCTCTTCTTGAGTGGCATATAGTCATTGTGACGAGAGTCTGTAGGCCCCTGCACCCCCATCACGGCCGGATTGAGAACCCAAACCAGCTCTGGCATTTAAGTTGGCCACGGGGTCAGGGGGGTCAGTCCTGCCCTGACCCCCATTGGTAATAGAGGACAGGCACCAGGACAAATAAGTTCCATAATTTGCATAAGTCATGCTCCCATTGAATTGGGGAACACAACTTTGACATTTTGAGCAATAGCAAAATGTGCATAGAGACAGGGGACCTAACAGTGGAACCTTCTTAGGAACAGCACCTAACAAAAAATAAAAATCCTGTATTATAGTTAAAACCCCTATATTTTACTTGGGGGATCGTGTGCACACTGGATAGCACCCACTGAAACCGTGCTTGTTCCCTAAGGAACTAAATCGATTGATTATAATAGCAAAGGTGCACCACAACATTTGGCATATGATTAGATAATTTCAAGAAGTCACAAAAAACATGAAGTTCCTCGGATTGGTTTCCTTTATTTCAAAAAGATCAGGTGAAACAACATACAGCCAAAATGTGCACCTGCAGAATTATTTCACAAGGAGCATCAGATTGGTCTGTAGCTCCTTCTGTAATACTGAAATGTCACCACCGGTGCAAAAAGTGTGGGGAAATGCCCACCGTGGCCCCAGATGAGGATTGAGAGCGCTGAATCTCCTACACCCTTCTGAGACTCTGGGGTACTCCGTCCACCTCTCATTAAATGCATATCAACCATTGCAGATAGCCATCTGTGGCTGCATCAGGAGCAAAAGCCAAACAATTGAGTGCTTCTTTTTGCTGCGGTCTGTTCTATCAGGCAAGCTGTGCAGAATGACATAATGAAAACCTTGAACCGCTCTGAGGATGTTTCTGTCGCGTCTAATCCTGCCTCTGCCGAGTACACTCTGTTCCACAGTGTACAAAGCGTCATTTGTACCTGAGCAGCTGTAAAAAGCTTGCTGGAGTTGTTTTTCGCGAGGGTTAACACGTTTAGCTATCACATCTTTGAGGGCCTGTTTTTGCTGCAGCCTTAAGGTTTGTTTGTTTTTTAAGGGAGCTCTTTGCTGCTGCTTCTTGTTTTGAGTGTTTACATCACTGCCTGCTGATATCTAAATGATTTTTTAAAGATTAAGGGGCGGATTTACAAGCCCCGTGCGCCACTTTTGTGTCACTTTTAACATGGGAAATATGACGCAAAAGTGGCGCAAGGGGCTTGTAAATCTGCCCCTAAGAGCTGATTTTGGTTTTGTCAGAAGGAGACTGTCACAAACGCGACAGATATCCCGTCCTTATTACAGGTGCATTATATCCTAATGCACTTGTAATAAGGCAGGCCAGGAAACTCGTCACGAATGTGACAGAGTACCTGCCGGCCAGACTCTAAATCAAGCCCTAAGCTAAGCAAACCAGGCTTGTGTTGTAGAGCACGGGATGCAGCCCCAGCCGGTGGAGGGAGTTGCGGTGGTGCAGGGAGGCGGGGCGGGGGAGGGGCAGGGTGGGGGGGGGGTGATAAAAACTGGCATATGGAGGTAAGTAAACAATGTAATTAATAAATCGAATTTCGTAGAGTGCCCTGCATCGCAAAATGCAATACAGCACGCGCTACGAAATTCGTTTTATTAATTACATTGTTTACTTACCTCCAAATATCCATATGCCGGTTTTTATCACCCCCACCCTGCCCCTCCCCGTCCCACCTCCCTGCCCCACCGCAACTCCCTCCACGGGCCGCGGCTGACGGGATGGGGCGCGGGGTCATGGGGTTTGGGTGGGTGTGAGCGGGAGGTGAGGCGGGGACTGCTACTGCTTTTGTTACAGGGGGCCGACATTGTAGCACTGCTGCAAAGCCGGCCCCCAGTAAGAACAAAAACGGACCCAACCACTTCAAAATTGGCCCCCCACTCTTCCAGCCTACTGGGAAAGTGCCCGATGCCCGCTAGGGCCAGTCCGGCTCTGTTGTAAAGCTTGCAAGGCATCTCTAAGTTTGTGACTTGCGCATTTATTTCAACTGAACTTGTTAGAGCTTTCTACTTCGCGCAATGGGCTCTTTCTCAGTCTGTGCTTGGAAAGCAACCCCACAGAAGAACTCTTTTACAAGAATGGGCGCTGAAATATGTAATGCCTTGTTAGTAAAATTGCAAAGCGGGCACACTGCTTTGCTTTTGTACCAATTATATATTGTGAAGCGCTCTGACACCTTCAGGTAAAGTCCGCGCTATATAAAATTGCACAAATAAATAAATAAATAAATAAATAAATAAATAAATAAATAAATAAATGTAAATTCCCTGAATATTCCTATTTTAGAAGTTTTGGGACCAATTCACAAAGGGATAGTTCTGCATAAACGATTACCTCTTTTTTATATATAGAACAGCTGGGCCATGCTCCATGGTGGATCACAGGAAATTCGGACCAGACTGTAAAATTTAAAAACAAAATGTCATAGTGTGCAACGACTACACTTCATTAAGCGGTTTTCTGTCAAGACTGCAGACTGAGGCCGCCTCTGTGCATAGAAACCGCGAGATGGTGGCGCTTATTGAAAGAGGCCTTGAACAATGTAGAATAGCGCCAGGTTCCTCATATGAAAAGATGTTAGCATTGAACGTAAATGAGACCACGTCATATTTTCCTAATGAAAAGCTCCAGTCTCAGTTAAAATTCCTCATGAGCAGCACCGCGCTGCAATGCTTTCTCTCGGCACTAATGGATGTGCTTTGACTTTGGTGGAAGCCTCTCTTCATTCTTTATCCAAAGTCCCCAGCCTTATTAATCATCGTCCGCTTCCCTCAGGTCGTTATAGGCGACACTCCATTTGAGTACAACACAAAAGAGCCGAGTCACTACATAGCAAGACTTCTGTGCCTTCTTAGAAAATGGCTTCCGCTCATCTCTCAACAGGTTAAAGGAGAGATGTACCTTGTTATGGAAAGAAGGTTCCACAAATCGCTCCTTCAGACATGGAAAGATGACCCGTTCACCTAATAGCTTTATCACCTAATGAGTGCCAGAGGGCTAAATGTAACTTAAAATTCGGTTGTGGTCTGGCCAACTGAAGCAATTATCTGAAGAGGTGTGAGCAGCGGCGGCTCCTCCGCTATGGCGGTGGAGCACCACCCCCGCCCCCCGCCAACATAAAAAATAAAATGATAAGGAACATGTGTTTATTGAATGACAGGCAGAGGGGGAGTGGTAGGTGCATTGGTTTTCAGTGCGCATGACGGTTTGGCTGGCCATCTCAGGCGGGCGAGACCGCCATGCACACTGAATCTCTCTAACAGACTCCCAGTCTCCCTGGGAGCGCAAATCATCAGCACTAAGGCTAATCCTGACACTGCTTTCATGCAGCGTCAGAATTTGCCCAGGGGATTCTGGAGCCTGTGCCTGCATTGCATGGCGACAGAGCCAGAGTGGAGCGTCAAATAGGTAAGTTCTTTTATTATTATTTTTTTTGTTTTTGGTTGTCCGTCCCCTGTTTCCCTCCCCCTCTGCCGCACCATTTTTCCCAGACACTGGCCGCTACTGGGTGTGACCCTGTATTTCTCAAAAAGCTAAAGCAGCCTTGCATGCTCCCTTCCACCACTCTCTCTCTTATTTATTTACTTCACATTTTTCTGTAGGAATAAGAGAGGTCATTCCCAGTGCTATTGGGTTGTTGAAAATGTACTCGATGTAGGTTGCCTCCCAAGATTCTAGGAGATTTCGGTTGCAAAGAGAATATACACACATTCCAAGCGTAGGTTTACTGTCATTGCCCTACCCTATTTTTAATATGCAATCTATGCTGCAATAGTTTTGACATTTTTATTTTGATGTACTTAACAATTTGGGTAACCAGATTCTGAAAAACAAGACAATTCATAACATAAAAGTTGGATTACAATTTTGCACTCAGCAAGGGGCATAGGACTTAATTGACAGAGCTCATCAACATAGAAAGCAAGGACTATGAGGTACAATCGGATCACAGCGGCGGCTATTTACCTCACTCATTACCTTGCTGAATTGCATTTTAAAGTCTCCATATTTTGTAAAAAGTTGTTCAAATACAAGGATTTCAGCTGTGGAAGTCTATTTTCTGTAGCCATTGTTTGCTTCAATGCCATGCATATCTGGAGCCAAATGGTAGGAATAATAGGTTTTCTTTTTATTCCTGTTGCCCGTTATAACATTAAGGAAAAATCGATAGAAAAATCAACCAGTTTCAATATGTACACATAGAATTATCATCCAGCCACATGCAGGTCAACACATCTAGAGACAAAACCATTGTCTTATATATTAATGCAAAGATTTTCTTTCTCCTTCATGAAGCTGATCATCTGCTCTTTGCATAAGTTGAAGGTAAATATCATATTAGAAACCGACTCTGCTAGGAAAAAGTTAATCAACAGTCACCATTTGGCCGATGCCTTATGAAAGGGATGATTGGGAGCTGTAATATATAACTGTTAGAAATGGGGATCTCTAGTTGGCAATGGTTTGCACCTTTGTCCAAATAGGGACCCTTGCTTATAGTCAGGGTAAGGGAGTTACGCCCTTAGACAGCCCATGCTCACTCCCTTGGTAGCTTCGCATGAGCAGACAGGCTTATTTCATAGGCAGTGTGTACATCATTTGTGCACACATACAGTAACACAGTGAAACCACTACAAATAGTCACCACACCAGTTTAGAAAAATAGTAAATCTTTATCTAAAACAAACACAACCAAAACAACAAAAATCCACCATACATATATCAAGGTATCACCAAAAGTAGATTAGTCATAAAAAATAAAGCATGTAGCAACAACTAGCTCCACCTAGGGCTATTACGACGTCGTAACGGAGGAAAATCCCAAAGTACAGCAGCGAACTGACAGGTGCGCGGCGTCGGGCCCGGGGTCACACGGACCCCAAAGAAGAGTTCCTTGGCAAATGATGAAAACAAAGACAGTGCAAAGCGTCGGGGAGATGATGCTTCATTGGCAATGGGTGGCTTTGTTGTAGGTCGCAGCGTCGCTCGCCAGGATTGGTGTTGCTATATCCTGATGTGGCAGCTGACACAGCAGTTCCAGGTGCTCGAGGATAGAGGAAATTAAGTCTTTTTATCTATGAGACTTCAGAATAAGAGGCAAACTTTACAGCAAGCACTTGAAGATCTTCTTCAATTAGGATACACAGCACAGTTCAGTCGTTCTCCTCTCCTTGGCAGAAACAGCCACTGCAGGCCAACCCCACACATCACAAAGCACAGGGGCAGTACTTTTCCTTCAGCTTTCTCAGCTTGTCTACTTGGCAGAGGTTCCTTTTGAGTCCAGAAGTAACCCAAAGTTCTGGGCCCAATATTTATACCACATTTTCCTTAGTTCTCTTGTAGCAGAGAGTCGCTTAGCTCAGTCCAAACTAGTGTTGTCCTCTCTGGTCCAGATTTCTATCAGGAGGTGGAGACAGCATTGTGTAGGGCACACCAGGCCTATTCAGGTGCAAGTAAATCTCCTCCCCCTACTCTAAATGCAGCCCAGGTCTATTTAGCCCAGCCCTGACTCATAGAGGAAAGACAATAGACACCTCACCTCCCGCAGTGGCTGTCTGCAGTGAATGCACATCCCCAGTCCGTGTCACTCCAAAAGCAGACACAGCAGAGGCACATAGGATGGCTAAGAAAGAAACTGCCTACTTTCTAAAAGCAGCATTTCAAACCCTCAATTTAAAAAACGTTTTTACTAAAAGATGTGCTATTAAATTTTGAGTTTGGAGAACCTAAACTCCATCTTCTTATCTTGTCCTCATGGGAAGTTATACTTGTAAGATGTTATCTCCCACACCATCCTATGGGACAGATAGCCTTTCAGCAGTGAAGAAAATAGAATACACTGTATTTCGCTACTAGGACATATCACACAAACCAGTACATGTCCTATCTTTTACATACACTGCACCCTACCCAATGGGGTACCCTGAGCCTACTTGAGGGGTGCCTTACAAGTAAGAAAAGGAAAGGTTAGGGCCTGGCAAGTGGGTGCACTTGGCAGTCACAACTATGCACAGACACAGTGGCAGGTCTGAGAACCATTTGAAGGGCTGCTGTTGTGGGTGGCACAACCAGTGCTGTAGGCCCACTAGCGCAAAAACAACAGTTGATGGTCAGAATGCAGAACAATGTCATACATTCACCCCAGTACAGAGATCTGGGCCTAAATCCATTGTTTTGTTGCTCCCCACACCACTCCAGTTCAGACATGGCCATATGCAAATCAGCCTTGACCCTGTGCCTCATCGGAACAGTCCAGCCTGAACTGCCAAGCCATGTCTTCTCTGGACCGGAATCAAGCATCCTAGGACCGGTTTCTGGCTATCAGCCATCATCAGCCAGGATAGCTTGACTCCAGTGACGTGGAGAGCACGGGACTCACGTTTGAGAATACCCGTCCCACTCGGTGTGAATAATGCAAAAACAACAGTTGATGGACAGAATGCAGAATATTGTCATACATTCACCCCAGTACAGAGATCTGGGCCGAAATCCATCGTTTTTTGCTCCCCACACCACCCCAGTTCAGACATGGCCATATGCAAATCAGCCTTGACGCTGTGCCTCATGGGAACAGTCCAGCCCGAACTGCCAAGCCATGTCTTCCCTGGACCGTAATCAAGCATCCTAGGACCGGTTTCTGGCTATCAGCCGTCATCAGCCAGGATAGCTTGACTCCAGTGGCGTGGAGAGCACGGGACTCATGTCAGGGCATACCCGTCCCAGTCGGAGTGACAAATGCAAAAACAACAGTTGATGGACAGAATGCAGAACAATGTCATACATTCACCCCAGTACAGAGATCTGGGCCTAAATCCATTGTTTTTTTGCTGCCCACACCACCCCAGTTCAGACATGGTCATATGCAAATCAGCCTTGACCCTGTGCCTCATGGGAACAGTCCAGCCCGTACTGCCAAGCCATGTCTTCCCTGGACCAGAATCAAGCATCCTAGGACGGGTTTCTGGCTTTCAGCCATCGTCAGCCAGGATAGCTTGACTCCAGTGACGTGGAGAGCACGGGAGTCACGCTTGAGCATACCCGTCCCTCTCGGGGTGACAAATGCAAAAACAACAGTTGATGAACAGAATGCAGAACAATGTCATACATTCACCCCAGTACAGAGATCTGGCCCTAAATCCATCGTTTTGTTGCGCCCCACACCACCCCAGTTCAGACATGGCCATATGCAAATCAGCCTTGACCCTGTGCCTCATGGGAACAGTCCAGCCCGAACTGCCAAGCCATGTCTTCCCTAGACCGGAATCTAGCATCCTAGGACCGGTTTCTGGCTATCAGCCGTCATCAGCCAGGATAGCTTGACTTCAGTGGCTGTAGAGCACGGGACTCCCGTCTGAGCATACCCGTCCCACTCGGGGTGACAAATGCAAAAACAACAGTTGATGGACAGAATGCAGGACAATGACACAGACTTCAAACTTCACCCGCTCAGAGCTTTCTCGCATTTGTTGATGATTGCACCTGGGCTCTGCTATTCACTTCCTGCTGTCATCGAGCCCTGCTTCAGATCCAGGTTACAGCCTGCCCCACCAACAACATATAGACAACCACTTTTTCTATATAAAATGTTTGAAGTCCAAAAGTAGGATTGCTTCCTGCATAGAAACATTCCTACTCCTAAGGTAGGCACGTTTGCAGCTTGAAACAAGGGTTCCTAGATTGGCACTAGGCAGCACACATTGCACCAGCACTCAAAGGGAACAGAAGTGCAGCATATCTTATTAGATATCATGCATTCCTGCTCTCTCTGTTTCTCGGACCGCAGTGCAGCAGCGTTACATGAAAACATTGTAAATATGCCCCTTGGTTTCTTACAGGGTACGGGTCCTAAAATGTGTTTGTTTTTTTATAGAGGCTGTGGAGTCTTTTATGCGTTTGTTTATGTATATGATGCAGGAGCACCAAGGGCTAACAGTGTGGGCCTAATAATTTAATTGTATTTTGGGGGCAGGGTATTTATACATTGGACAACAGTATGTAGCTATATTGTGAGTCTTCAAGCTGTTGTCATTATCTCTAAATGTGACTGACAGAGCCACCATGTGCAGACTGTCATAAGTGCTGGTATTGACAATAAAGTGCTGGTGCCGAGCATTGGAAACCACCGGCTAAAATCAAGCACTTGGTTTATGTCATTTTGTGGGTATTGTGTGTGGGTGGTGTTTTGGCCCTAGTGTAACTAGTTTCATTTTCCATTTATGGTAGCAAAGTTGCTCATATAGAGGACAATACAGGGCTTCTAGGGCACCACCTATAGGTTTGTTCTATTTTTGGGAAATCATTATTGCATTTAGCGACCTGAATTGTAGGCGGCCTTGGTATGGAATATTAGGTTTGAAATGATTTAGTTTGATATTTGAGAGGCCAATGTGTGCACTTTATGACATAAAGAGGGAGCAATGAGAGTCTAGATGAGTGGGGCTCTAATAATTCATGCAGAGTATTTTTTTGGTGTGGGGTGGTCAATCAAGCATGGTCTTCCCTAGTGGAGTTGCAAACTTATATGCTTAGTGATGCGAACGTGCTGCCATTTTGTTCACAATGTTGTTTCTGTGTTTGTCCATTTTTATTACAAAAATGTTGGGATTTGGTGTGGTGCAAGAACTGAAGGTATGATGTATATTCTTCACATTGAAAGCATTCATCCTCCTGTTTAGTAAGCAGAGTATGAGCAATAAAGTAGCGTTAGTGCATCAAATGTGGAAATTGCCTTCTGTGTGTCTATGTGGATATTTTTAATTTTGATAGCATACCTTTGTGAGTGTGAGCTCTTCATTGGTAGGGCCATGCAGGACATTGTTTGAGGGATCATGGCTTGAGGTGTATTTGGGCACTAAAGAACGGATGGTCTTTCTATTGAGTCTCTTCGTGTCATTGCTCAGTGTGGCAATGACAAACACCTGCAAGATCAGTGAGGATACTGTTCCGTGATTATGCGTGCATGTATGTCACCCATATTGGAAGGGGAGAGAAAGATTGGAGTAGAGAAGAGATTAAAAAAAGTGGTGAGGGAAAGGAAAAGAGGCAGATGTATATCCCCAATTTCAAGGATCCAATCCCGAAGGGGAAGGCCAAGTCTTGCCTCTTATTTGCCCTCACACACCCAGAAGGATGTCATGCTTCATCATCGGGCTTTTTTTGCTCCTCGTCAGGCCGGCGCTGCAATGTCTGACGGGCCCCTGAAGGGTCTCTTTGAGGAAGATCTTTTTATAGAGAAAACGCTGTTTGATGCGTGCAGGTGTGCGGGTAGGGAAGGAGTGGGAAAGGATCCAGTGAAGGATGGTGGTGTAGTGCGTGCAAAGAAAGTTAAAACTACCTAAGGGCATTCGCTATTAGGTGATTTATTCTCGAGGTGTCCTTGGTAGGCAAAAAACCAACAGGTTAGTGAGTTACATTAGGGCTCAATGTGCCAGTGTAACTTATCACAAGGTCGACATGTTTCACACTGAGTAAGTCCTAGTGATCTGTAGCGTTTCTTCAGGACCTAAAACATGAGAGGTGTGAAAGTGCACGTCAGTGAGAAAAAAACGGGAAAGGGTTTCATGATGATAATCCTGTCAGAAGTGTGAGGTCGCTCGTGGTGAACCCTAGGATGAAGCCCCTAGAGTAATCAGTTGATCTCTATAAGTAGATCTGTCCACGTAGTGCCCTCTTAATGTAAGTTGTGTCTTCAGCGGCTATGTTGCGCTGGTTGTACCCCCATCATTGTAAGGTTCTGGAGGGTTCTCGCTCCTGTGCACCTGCCCACGCCAGCGGCTGCCTGGAAGAGTACATTTTAAAACGTATATATATATTGTGTGTCATCTATTACCCTGTGGCTGCTGGTAGGGGATGGTGCCAGGGGGCAGGCGAAGGTCGGTAGGGGGTTAGGAAATAAAAAAATGAAACATACTTGCTGGTCGCTGTCACCAGACGCTGCTTCAGCTTGCAGGAACAGGAACCACCCAGACTTCCAGACTCTCCTGCCCTGAGCTGTAACAATGCCCTGAATGCTCTGGTATTACTTATTTTGATGTGTTAAATTGTTAAGTACTCTGTTGATGTTCCCATTTAATGAAGAATCAGACAACGCCACCATACGATAACTATGAAAGGGCCTGTGCTGCACAGCGAACAGCACCAGCACAAATTAAGCACTGATTCCTCTTCTACTTTGCATGAGATGACTGTCCGCTGTGTTTTTGCTCCAAAAAAGCCTTCTAAGGCATGCACCAGTGGAGCCACAATGGGCCTCTTTTTTACTGTGCTGGTTATTGGTAGGGCTGAGTGCTGATATCATACATTAACACCAATTTGTCATTATGGGATTATGTGTGCCCCTCAAATCTGAATGTCAGTAGCCTCTAGCAATTAATAAATAATGTAGTTAAACGAAAGTGAACTTAAAATAGCTATTTGCTTTCCTACTCTTTTGAGTTTATTTTAAGATGTGAAAATAGTGGGTGATCCATTGGATGTTCATCTGCACAAATGGACTGCGGACCCAAAAGCAGGCCTTGCAAAGATGCTCTAACCAGCCCCACTCTCTTCATCTCTCTCTCTTTCCATCCATTCCCCTCTTCTTCTTCTCTTCTCTCCTCTCTCTCTTCTCCCTCGCTGATTGCTTTCTCTCAACCTTCCCCTTCTCTTAATCGTTCTCTTGAAGTTTCCCCATTCCTGCTGGCCTTAACCTCCCAGACCTGTGGAAAGGGACAAAAGCACCAAGAGTGACCCTGTGCTTTCAAAACCGGCCTCCAATGGCTCCAGCCCACCAGAGAAATGCCCAGTGGAATTAGAGGCCTGTCCAGCTCTAGTTTGTTTGATATTTGTTTAATGCACTTTGTGTAATGCATGGGCTTTGATAGAAAGTAGCAGCTGCAGAATGTTACTGACTGTCTAAAGTAGTTCACATGTGTAGCTAGTCTCTGGCAGTCTTAGTTGCTTGAAGGTTGACGTGGGCTTTCTTCACTAACATTATGAACTGAAAAGTTTCTTTCCTAAACAGTGTTTTTTATGTAATGATTTTAAAAGCTTCTATGGACGATTACAAGGCTCAGAAGGCCCATCAGCTTTTCATTAGCTTTGTATCTAGGTCAGTGCTATGATTTATTAGTATGAGTTGGTAAGGTGTCAGGGAGTTCAGCGCTTGTTGGTGGAATCTGTCTTCACCCACCAGGGGAGCTCCTATATTGACACTGCAAATTCCCCCTTTTATTGTGAAAGGTCATTTAAATGAATACCAGTGGGATAGACAAATCTGATATATGTAGTATACTTTGGACCGGAAAACTGGTAGCAAGCATTACATTTTGTAAAACATTTTTGCAGATTTATATAACTCGACCCGAAGGTATTGGAGCGCTTTACATGAGCAACAGTTATGTTACACAAGAACATATTCATTTCTTGGTAGGCTCAGGGAGATTAAGTGATTTGCCCAGAATCACAGGAAGGTAAGCCGATGAAGAGGCTCGATCCTGGTTCCCCAGCTCCATAATCAGCAGCTCTGACAATAAGGCCACTCTCCCCTCTTAAATAACCTCTAGTAAATAAATGCGCTTTAAATAGAAATATAGAAGTACTGGTACTCACTCTCCACAGTACCTGTTTGCTCCTGAGAAGCACTAGTGCTTCCTATTTAAAGTATTGCAGCATCCCTGAGAGGAGAGTGTACTCTCCGTTTCAAATTAGAGAAATTCAAGTACTCAGTACTGGACAGTGCCTGCCCATTTAAGACACTGATCATGTTGAATTGAGAGATGTTATGCTATGTTATGTTATTGGCATTTGCAACGCCCATGGCTACTCGAGTTTCTCGACGCGGCGACCAACAAGCAACATGAAACTGAGAGAAGCGCAGCTTAATTAAACAGCAGAGTATTTAGGTCCTTCTTGAACAGCCTGAGGTCTTGAGTGTTCCATAGTACAAAAGGGAGAGAATTCCAGGCTACAGCGGCCTTAAAAGATAGAGAGCTTACCCCCATGCAAAAAAGACGAAAGCGGGGAACCACAACTAAACGCTGCGCAGCTGAGCCCAGTTGTCTCATGGGCTCATAAAAGCTAATGCGTCTTCTAAGATAAGGTGCCCCGTGCCATGCAGCGCTCCATGGGCGAGAGTGAGGGCCTTAAACTGGAAACAACTGGCCACTGGAAGCCAGTGAAGGTCCCTAAGGTGTTGTTTCATACTGGATCTTCCAGGAATGCCAAGCAAGACTCTCGCAGCTGCATTTTGCATTGTTTGTAATATTTTAAGTTGGTAGCCCGGCAAGCCAATGTATAGAGCATTGGCGTAATTAATGCGCGACAAGGTAAGGGCTCATGTCACCATCTCCTTTGCAGATCTGGCCCGCAGAGGCAAGAACTTTCTGAGAGATTTCAATATGCCGAAGCACATACCAGCAAGTCTCTTTATATTTGGGGAGAACCGAAGGTCCTCGCTGAACCACACCCCCACATTCCTAATTGGATTGCCAATAGATTTTGGCATGGGGTACTCTGTAGGCCAGATCGACTCCCTAAAATGTGGGGGGAAAGAGCCGTACAGTAGTATCTCCAACTTGTTCTCGTTGCACTCGAGCAAGTACAAGCCATTTAAAAGCGGCGGAGAGACAGTTCACAGCTTGGTCGTTTTCCTTCCAGGTAAAAAGAAGCTGAGTATCATCAGCATAAGCTATGATCTTTGCTCCAAGTTCTTCTGCTAAGTAAATCAGAGGCATAACGTAGAGGTCAAAAAGGAGAGGACTTAAAGTAGAGGAAGGCCTGTGGTCACCCTTCTGGGGGCCGAGGAGAACGGAGGTATCCATACCTGCTGAGTTCTATCCTCAAGAAATGATTTGATCCAGCCCATGCAGAAGATATACTGATGAATTAACATCACTAAAATATGATGTCTTTGCAGAGGAAAACATAGCCTGCTAAGAATGGCTGTATCAAACTCAAAAGTTCTGAGTCCTGCACAGGTTAAAAAGTTGGGTAGCCCCATACCTACAAAGAAACGTGAGCTGATGACCTTATCTGCTGCACTCATACTTAAAAACTGTTTTCTGCTATGCTAAGCGTCACAACTCATAAGTTACATTTATCAAGCCATGCAAGGTCATCATATGGGGCCTTGCATGGTTTGATTAACCTGGAAGACTGCAATTGCTGTGTTGCGTTACACTGCACAAGGGAGGCATTCCCAGGCATCCACCCATGGATTTTGGCGCATTCCCAGATTTACCGTTACTGGTAGACCTGGGAATGCATCAAAATGCTACGGCTGCACAGGTGAGGCATAATGAGGAGAAATATCTTTATTTCTTCTCATTTGTTCCTCTTTCCATGTGTGCTGCTTTATTGACAAAGAGAGTTAACTTCTCTCCTCCTGCCCTTGGGGCAGGAGTGCTTGTTAGAGGGATTGGGATGGCACACTGTTTGTCCAGATTCTGGGCCTAGGCAAAGTGCTCTATAACTATTTAATCCTGACCAGCATCCCTCAGCCCTCTTGACAGCTCCAGTCCAGACAGCTGTGCCGGAGGAAAGACTCCGACAATAACAGAATTGAGCTGCAGAACTTGAGAAACAGACACAGTCTGCCCAGTGCACCAAAACAGATATCCAGCAGCCGCTATTTGACAATGAGCAATCATGCTGATCATGATAAGTTTGCAGATGTGTCTGGTGGCAGCTGAGCTGGCAGTGGCTGCAGCAGTGGTAGGTCAAGTGGCCATTCAAACACAGCTAGCTGTTTTTTATGCTGGGTGGGGAGGACTGCAGTCGTGATAGTGAAGAGCTCTCGTACAACACTTGGCAAGCACAGTCATTTGGAAACGTAAGTGGCCAGTCCCCTGGGAGGAGGATTCATAAGATGATTTGTGTCAGAGGTAGAGGTGGGCGGGCCACTGTAAGCTCGAGTCAGGGTGGAGCCTGAACCCTGGCTCTGGCTTAGCTCGAAGTCCGGTTTAAACTGGAATGGCTTGGGGAGTAAAAAAAACAATGGGTTTAGGTCCAAATCTCTATACTGCGGTGAATGTTTGACACTGATCATCATTCTGTCCATCAATTGTTCTTTTTGCATTGGTCACCCCGAGTGGGACAGGTTTGCCCAGATGTTGGTCCCCTGCTCTCCATGGAGTCAAGCTAGCCTGGCTGATGAGGAGTGAAACCTCGAAACTGGTCTCAGGATGCTTGTTTCCAGTCCAAGGAGGACCTAGCCTGGCAGTTCTGGCTGGACTGTTCCCATGGGGAACAGGGTCAAGACTGATTTGTATATGGCTTGGTTTAAACTGAAATGGCATGGGGAGCAAAAAAACGATGGTTTAGGCCCAGATCCCTGAACTGGGGTGAATGTTTGACATTGAGCAGCATTCTGTCCATCAATTGCTCTTCTCACATTTGTTGGAACCTTGAGCTCATAACAAGCCGAACTTTCATGTGGCTTCTGCCTCTCAACCTCACTCTACCCCCGATGTGAATTGCAGCCAGAGCTATAGACTATGAAACTGGAGTGACAGGTTCAAGTCTCAGAATTGACTCAACATCCTGTGATTCTAGACAAATCACTTACTCTTCTCATGCCTTCAAACTTAATGTGACCTTATGTAATGTAACTGGTACTCGCATACAGTGCTCCAATTCCTTTGGGTCCTGTTCAAGCTATAAAAAAATGCAGAGGTAAAAAATAAAGTTGTAACATTAAAAAAAAAGGAAATACAAATTGATAATACGCATGTACAGGCCTGTAAAAACATGCTGTTGGCTCTGAAAGGCTAATTGGCTGGGGCGAAGTCTGTCGAATATCAGGAGACAATTAAAAGATGCACTTCTTTTATTTCACAGTACGCTAATAAGGCCTCGGTTCAGATTTGAATAGAATGGTAAAATGGCTTACTCAGGAATAGAGACCAGGAGATGGCAATACCTTCACTTAATGCGAAGCAGAGCATGGTGCATGATGTGATACATGTTCTTAGCAATAGTGAATATGTGTTTCTTTTTATGATTCAATGATTCAGCAGTACTGTGAGTGTGAGAACACAATTGACTTCACAGCGTCACATTTGTAAATTAGCCAGTGAATACATGAACTAACATTGGGGCATATTATCAAGGGGGGGATAGAAAATAATCGCCGCTTTAGCAGTTAGTGACAGCTTGTAGGCGATAGCGAGCGGTTTGGGGTCCGCTTTGCATGTCAGCGATATTTATCGCTAATGACATGCAAAGTGGGCATACCCAACCTGTTAGCGACTGAAAGCAGTCGCTAACATCGCTATCGCCTATTACCAACACAGGCGTAGCGATGGAAATATTCGCGCTAAGCGTGAATATCACCAAAAACTAACGCCTGCTCAGACCAGTTCTTAGCCATTATATCCAATGGGAGGTGGATATAGTGGCTAAGACCCTGTTGGCGATAATGCGTGAATATCGCTGTATTCTCAGCGATATTCACGGATTTTGCTGCTATCGCCGGGAATTTTATCGGTTTTGAGATAAACGTTGCTAATAGCACGTTATCTCAGTGATAAAATCCGGTGATGTTCGGCGATAAAAAAATTGCTGCTAAGCCTACTTAGCGATAAATATCGCTATTTGTTGATAATATGCCCCAAAGTTTGGCACTAGTATTTGGCACTTGTAGAGACTTATTTGTACAAAATGAAACCAGAAAACCTAGATAAATCGCGGTTTCCCCGCTTAAATTGTGTGATCTTGGACAACTATTTTATTTAATCAAAACTCCTTTTGGTTCATTATCCTGTATGAAAGCATTTTTAAATATGTGAGTACAGAATACTAGTTGTACAAAAACATGTTATTTTTGCATTATTAGACTGTAATGTTGTTCCATAATAATCTGGGCCACATAAAGGGTTTACATGTCAATTGTCTAGAAAACTATTTTAATAAGCATTTCTCAGTGCAGTGCTATATTGTGACATGTTTCTGTCAAAGCTTCCACGTATTCAAAGAATGTACTGTTTTGGCCTTTGAAGATACTTTTTCATATTTTACGTGTGTTACATTGTAAACATTTTTAGGGCTTTGCTTTTACATGAGTTCTAAGAGCCAAGCCAGACCCTTCACTTCTCTCTCCCTATTAATTTCTTGGCTCACCCACCTCTAGACAGAGGATGGCTGAATTGTTTGATGGTGCCAACGACTGTATTGTGGATGATCCCCAGCTCACTCCATGATATGGTTTGTAATACTTTCTGTGACTACTGACTTTTTAACACTAAGCACTTTGCATACTGGGACTTGTAGTTTTCTCTTTTCATATCAATCACACAGTATATCAAAGTCAGTACAATTACTGATATTTATTTATTCCATTGACTTCATTGCTTGGTTTTACTTGCGGAAAAGTGTTACTCAAAATGTCACACATGTGGCTGTTGAATCTCACTCATAAGTACACTGAAAACCATGGAAATGTCACACATAAGCTATCTGAAATCTTGGAAGCTATGTATGCGCCTAAATCCCATTAGCACTTGAAAATTAACTGATGCTTCTGTTTGCCCCACTAAGCGCTGCACAAGTACCTGTGGAAAAAAAGGTAAATCGAGGAGCTGGAAAAGGCCCTTTGCAATCAACACAGAAGTATGAAGGGCCTTGAATCCCCTGTACATCACCATATAACTTAAATTGCCTGTTTTCCTTTTTGTCATTTGCAATGGACTTCTACTTTTATTGGCTATTATTTGCATACCTAATCAAGGCCTTGGCGGAATTTTAATTATGTAGAAATACTCTGAATACATTCAGTAATTCTGTGGTACTCTTTCACACGGAATTGCCAATAATTATGGGTTTACTCCTGCTCTCGTAATTTTGGGAGGGGGGAGTTGTACGGTGAGAGTACATTTACTGAGTGCGTGTCCGCTCACACTTGCTGATCATGTTCTGCTGCATATAGCACTATTTCTTAGCGCAAAAATGCATCCTCGCGTCTATTTGGACACAAGAGTGCATTTTGCGCTAAAATAATAGCGCAAAATGCGAGGAGTACATTGGGGAAAATTACTACCCTAAGAACACATTTAGCAAGCATGAGCGGCTGCTTGCTAGTTGTGTCCATTGTGGATGAGACAGGGCATGTTTGTGAAACAAATTGAGCTACATGCAGAATCAGTCTACTAGAATAATTCTGTGTAATCGCACATATTTTTTGGGTAATTCTGCATGATTACGATTCATGGAATTACTCGATTTAAGCCCACCCCTAATCTAATCATGAACAGGTCATTGAGGACTGACAGCCATGGTTGGGCTGCTATAAAGGTAACAGTAAATTGGCATGGTATGCAATAGCACCTACTCCAAGGGGCATATTATCAAGGACGGGTGTTAAAATTATCGCCGTTTTAACGGCAGGAAACTGCAGATAAAACGGCGATAATGGGCTTGATAATACGCCCTTGTTAATTCCCATAGAAGCCCATGTTCTGATGTTAACATGGGCTTCTATGGGAATTAACAAGGGTATTTTGAAGCTATTTGCTACACTTTGGCAACCTATTGTAGCAATTTATGATGCTGCCATAAGATGCAATGGTCTTAACGGGGATGTATGACATTACAACGCATACTTTTACCACGCATGCCTTTACAACGCGGTATTTACAACACATGCCTTTACAACGCATAGTGCTTTGGGGCGCTGGATAGTGAATTGTTTAATTTACTATTACAACTCCAGTCCCCGTGGATAGTAGGGAAGGTGTTGGATAGTAAATTAAACCTATTCCCTATCCTAGAGCGCCCCCCAGCGCAATGCGTTATAATGGTTTGCGTTGTAAAAGTTGCGTCGTAAAGGCACTGCGTGGTAAAAGTTGCGTTGTAAAGGATGTTTCCCCTTAACGGCAACAAGATATACTAAGCTTCTAGATTGCAAGTTATTTAACCCTTTAAGTGCTGCCGTCGGCCAATGGTCGTCACGGGCACTACCTCCCCAGTGCTGCGTGCGACCGCTGGACGTCCAGTTCAGCATTGGATAATGGACAGCGCAGCACTGGGGAGGTTTATTTACGAGCTCCTAAGGTGTTAAAGTGGTTTATAAATAGGGCTCCTCCAGGTTTTAGGAAATGTATGATTTTTAACATTTCCATCTGTATTTACCCATGTTTGTTTTTTGGCCATCCAATGGTAGTTGCCCATATTTATTTTGTGTTTTGACAATAAATGTTGCAGAATTATTTATTTCCAACATTTATTTAACTGATAAACATGTACTCATACCTTAATGCCTGCCTCATTCTAGCAAAGTAAGAAGTCAAATATAACAAAACACTACACCCACAGGTAAACAATCAGATTATATACAAATATATATTCACATATGCCTGTATTTAGGTGTGTCTCACCCTGTTTTTAGGTCTTGGCTAGACAGCTCATGTGCTGTCTCTAAGAGACATGTTGTGTTCTAACTGTGGGCTTACAGGCTGCCCATCTCCTACCTTTGTACCTTTGGTAAACTTCAGAGTTGCTCATATTTTCTTTGATGCCATCTGTCATGGCAAGCGGGCGTCATGCCCTCTTCTTGTGTTTGGCCCTTCCATAACGCACCGACCAAGTACATGTCTCCATACACTGCTCCCGCTTTATGTAGCTATTTTTTTTAGTTCTAGCACTCCATAGGAGTACTTGTGTTTTCAGGCCGTTTCCCTTGGACACATACACAGATACCACTAAAATGCATGTGCATTTACATAAACTAATGCATTTCTTTAAAAGTTGTTAAAAACCCAAACATCAATTTTTTGTATGATCAAATGGTATTGGAATGCTCGCTTCGTCATCCATCTTGCCATAGCGCGAACACAAGCCAATGGTATTAGAGAGCTTCAAATGCTTACCAGTTACATTACATAATGACATATTCATTTGTGTCACTGATGCTGCTTCAATTAATGCTTTTTTCTAATTTTTGCTTGCCCATCTCCCCAGCCCCTCCTGCTTGACCTGTCCCCCCACTACCTCACTTGTCCCTGCAGCTTATTCTTTTTTTTTTTGCATGGTTTGATGGTATTGGAGCGCTTGTTCTGTCCTCCACCTTGTCATAGTGCCAATACCATCCGATAGTTTTGAAGCGCTTTAAGTGCTCACTAGTTTCATTACTCAATGACACATTCATTGTCGTAGGCAGCAAGACCCCATTAACACAGAACAAGCACTGCCAAAGCCTATAGATCTCTGCAATGCCCAAGCTATTTGACTTGTCCTTGTGAATATCTTTTAGCCATGTTGTCTGGCTGAACATCTGCTGTTCATAACAGCTGAAAGTCACTGAAAAAGCGTGGGCCACGTCATAGCACATTTTTTGTGTTAGGAGATGCAGGACCATACACTCAAAATGGGGGCTAAGAGACACTGCATCAGTTCAACGTCCTGTGATTTTGGGCTTTCAGAAACTTTCAGCCATGCTGAACAACAGATGTGCTGCAAGACTACACTCTGCTCCACACTACAACCTACTATGCACTGTACTCTACTACACTACTACACTCGTCTCTATGCCATATGACTCTACGACACTCTATGCCACTCCACTGTAGCTTACTTTCCAACACTTAATGACACATCACTCCACTTTACGACATGCAACTCCAATCTTTGACACTTCACTCCACTCTATACTACACCTCTCAAATCAACTCCACTCCACACCACTCTACTCTACGACATGCCACTCCACTCCACTCTATGACACGTTACTCCATTGCACGCTACGCCACACCACTCAACTCCAGTACACTCTATTCTACTGTATGACACCTTACCCTACTCTATGCCACTATGCAACACTCCACTCTACACCCCTCCACTCTATGACACTGTAGGACACTTTACCCCACTCTACGCCACTGTGCGACAGTCCAGTCTACACCACTCGCTTCTACGACACTGTTATCCATTCTATGCAGTTCCACTCTTCAGCATTCATTGGTACTCTATGTCTATACTACTCTGCTCCTCTCTATGCCCCTTCACTCTGCACAATTCTACTTCACTGGATGACAATCTTCGACACGCCACTCCACTCCTCCCTATAACCCGTCACTCCACTGTATGACTCAGCACCACTCTATGGCACTCTCCTGCACTTTGTTCTGTGCCGCTCCACTCTACAACACTCTACTCCACTTGACTCTAAGTCACTGTAAGACACGCCACTCTATGACATGCCACTCCACTATACTCCACAACACGCCAATCCACTGTATGCCACTCCACTCTACAACACTCAACTCTATTCCATGCCCCTCCACTCTACGCTACTCTACAATACGCCACTCCACTAAATAACTCACCACTCCACGTTACAACACGCTACTCCAGTCTATGACACTAAACTCCACTCTAAGACACTGAACTCCACTCCACTCTATGACACGCCATCAGAGTCTACGACACGCCACTCCACTGGGCGACACTCAACTCTAGAACACTGTGCTTCACTCTATGATCTAACGCTCTACAGCACTGTGCTTTACTAACAACATGGCATGCCACTTCACTGTACTCTAGGATTTAGTATGTAGGATGTAGTCCACTGCTCTCTAGGATTTGCCTCTCCAATGTACGACCCATCACTCCAATACACGACACGCCATTACACTGTACAACACTCCACTCTAACAGACATACAAAGATTAGTTATAGTTAGGAAAATGCAAGTTTTTATTTCTATACAAAAACAACTTAAACTACACAAACTTTGGAAATTCTAATGCTATAGGTATAACTTAACCGTTATAACTTAAAGTTATCATTTATGCCCGCCGTAAAATTACTGTAACTTGTGCACTTTCATACATAGTGTTTTGAACTCGCTAGCCAGACTACATTATCTATAATTTGCCCCTCTACCATGCAGATTATACCCTTTCATATTACATCACTTACACCACATTAAGTGATAGCATTCATAGCAACACTTATGACATCTAAAATTACATCATTTATGTGAACTCTGTGCACGGTAGAGGTGGGCTTTATAGTTAATGTAGTCTCGCTAAGGAGTTCACAACACTGTTAAGGAGGTGTGCAAAATATAGTTATTCTAACGCAGGCGGGGATTTCAAACCAAATTGTAGGTTAAATACAGAGCTCTGCACCAGGCAACCTTTCCAATCTTCTTTCTCTTGCTATGCCCTGTGGCAAATGTGCCTATATGATATCATACTAAGATTTGTCACTCTTAAGAGACAGCCTCAGCCAGCCAATTAACATCAAAATCAATTACTCCTGCCCTTCCTGTTTGGGATGATGTGCAAAATAATGCTGGAGATGCGTTCAAATGTGCATTAAACTCTCGTCACAGATGTGAGGCAGATGGTTTAACACCTAGTTTGGATGCACAGTGTTATATTCTTTCATTTCCCCAGCCATGATTGTTCACATTGCTGGAGCTGCCTCCAGCAAGCAGAAATGCTGCAGGGAAGTACAATGAATTTGGAAAAGCTTGCTTGCTACTGCTTATGAATGTATGCATGGTTTCCTCTTTATACTGGCATTGTGGTCAGCTGGGTCTAGGTCTATTGCAGATGGAGGTAACATTGTTTATTGAAAACAAGAGTCCAATCAAGAAAGGCCAGAAAAATAATGTTTGGTTTCTGCATCTCCTAATTTGCATAAGCGTTCTGCGCGCTTATCAGCAGGTGCTCAATGTGCACCCAAATTTGAGTTTGAGCCACTTCGAAATGGGAATAACACGCAGGTACTGCATGTTATGCCCCATTTGGGTGTGTGTGGTTCATGGCAGGTTTCGTCTACGGAAAATTGTGAAAGCAAACATCCAGGATTTGCTCATGAATTGTGATCATGTTTTATGGGGTTGTACCTTAAGGGGGATTTGTGGCCCCATGGTGTCCTGGATCCAATCTTCCATTTTATTGGGCTGTTCTCTAGGGTATTAAAAACTCATATCATTATTGACGAAAGTGCCGCTAGGTGCCTCAGCTTTAATCATCTCCTCGTTTCAATGCTGATATCAGCGATGATTGGTGCTAATGCGTGCCGCATGTTGATTGGTGTATGTAAAACGGCCCTCCAAGTGGAATGGCTCCTCGCGTTTCCTTGTTATTACTCCGGGCAGCGTGTGTGATTCATTTCCTTGTCATGTGAATGTAGACATGGTGTACTCTATGCTGTGTGAAACGTGATCTTTGCGCAAGCAATATCGAACGGATGGGAGCATGAGTGGGAAGATATTGATCTGTAGAATGAAAACGTGTCGGCCAGTGGGAATACAGCGTTTTTGCTACCTGCTGAATCCATCTCTAGGCCGAGGCTTAAGTATAAATGTAAAACAAAACACATACTAACGTCACTGTGCACGGACTCGATATGTATGCTGAGGGTCTAATGTTGAAATCTCTCTTATGAATGGCTAATTTTCAAAGAGTTCACTTTTTTGTTGTTACTTTCTTTACGAGTCCTGTATGTGCATTGCATACACACACATATATGTGCCAGGGCAGCCTCCGTTGCCATCTAATGCAATCCTTATGACTCATAATTTCTATACCTATAAGTAACAACCTCTAAAAACACAACACAATGAAATAACAACACATACTGAAATCATGAAATAATATTATTGCTATTGTTGTCACCTTTAGAGTTTCTAAGGTTAATATGATATATAATCTGATTTGTGTTTCTTTATTTGCACAATAAATCACAGCCAACTACTTTGTTTACCAAAAAAGGCCACTTTATTAAGACAGGTGCATTTTTTCATAACTTATATGTAAACAGATTTAACAATTCAAATACTAAAAACATTATAATAACTCTATGACCAAATTATCACAATTGAAAACCCCATTATTTCTCTTCCCCATCACCTGTGTTGTGTCCTCCCTCCTCCCCCCCAAGGGATGGATAAACCCGCTCCCGACTGTCCACTCCCCCCTAAAAACCCCCACCCAGGAAAACCAAAGAGTTTCCCTATCCCCACCCCATTGATGAACAACAACTATAACTTTTTGTTGGAGCACCATGGATTTTCTTTCCATGTTTTTGCCAACAAATCTCTCAATTCCAATAAGTAATAATCTAGTCCCATTTCCTATGAATGAACACGATCGCCACGAAATACATGTCCTTCAGTTATTTTTATGTAGTCATAAAACAGTACTATAATCCATATAACACCACAGAAAAATTCTTATCGCCCTGTTGACTTTACGTCTTGCTTTTTCGATTACTGCATGGCTTCTCGCTCCCCTCCAATGCTGACGAGATATAAATTCAGTCCAAACTATACATGCACCACCCCAGTTATTCTGTATGACAGCCAAATCTAATGGCATTTGTTTTACTAATGACAGACCCGAGGAATTAACCAAATCATTTTCGCCTAAGTGAATACCTAGCACATCAGGGCAACTCCTATTTGTACACATTTCAGTCAATGTATTGAATAAACCCCCCCAACACATTCCACCTTTTCCCTCCATACCACCTCATGTCTGCTACTTGGGAGTCCAAGAGATCTGCCATGAATTTGCTGTTCAGCGTATATAGCTGCCCATTTTATGAAGAGAAATCCCACTATCCAAGTGATCCTTTTTCCAGAAACTGGCTCATGCACACAACCTAAATAGAAAAACAATTATTAGCGACATGAAATATATAGATTCAATTATTTTCTAACTTATTTGTCACAGCATTGTGATTTACATCTTCCAATTCTGCGAATATCGCACCATGACCAACCTAATATAGCAGCTTCCATAGCTGCCCGAATGCGAAATGAATGAGTGCCAAAACACATAGGATCTTTTTCCAATCTGCTGATAGCCTTTCTCAAAACTGCTAATAACTGTTATAGTGATCCTTTTCCGATCTTCATGACAAAAAATTTCCCCTGCTTTGAAAAACCTTAAACTTTGGAAATTTCCACATTCCACCACAGGGCAACAACCCACCACCCCACTTTTGTTCAAAGATACCCATTTTCCCCAGCCTAGTTGATCCAACTTGGATGCTCTCAACCAGATCCTAATTCTTTGCTGTTCCAGAAATATCTCATCACTACAGATGCCAGCCTGACTTCTTAAACCCAACAAACCTGATGCCCTAAATGCACCAAAAAACAACTACAACATGCATAAACATTCAAAATCATCATAGCAAGATAAAGGCAACTGTAATAACAATTGTGGCAGTAACTCAAAAGTCACTGGTTCTCTCAGCCGTTTTTTGCCACTTGGTTTCCTGCTTAGACCTTTTAAGACTTTCTTCACCAACACTCCCTCCACAGGATCCCGACCCCACCACAGTTGCCCATAAAACGAAATTCCAGCTAATTTTCCTGCAATCGTGGTGTGAGAGAAACCTTTGTTGATCAGATGCAGCACAAAATCTAATAAAAGTTGTTCTCTGCCCACTACAAACCCATGCAAAACATCTATATTACCCTAACTTAGGAATTCTCTCCATGCTTGCCGATAACTTCTGCTTGTGGATGGGGCTACTGATTGTTCTACAAGCTCGACTATCCTCAATCCCCCCCAGGCCCAAACGTGTTGCAGGATCTGAGTCTTGTTTGCGAAATTTCTGCCATTGAAATCGAGACATAGCGTCAGCTATACTAGTTCCAGGAATGTACCTAGCTTTAAATACAATGTTAGGCTGTAAACATTTTAGCATATAAGCACTTAAGAGATGCAGAACTCTCATGTCCTTCGCTTTTTGGTTATTAATTAAATCAACAACAGCCATATTGTCCACATTGAAAATAACTGATCTGTTTCTGAATTCGTCCCCCCAGTCAAACAATGCCACAATCAATGGAAAGAACTCTAGAAAGGCTATGCTGTGCCCCTGCTTCAACCACTGCTCAGTTCAACCTTCAGCGCACCAACGACCTTCCCAAAATAAGCCAAAAGCTTTTCCGCATGACATGTCAGAGAATATTTGTATCTGCCAGAACATGTCTTCTTCGACAAAGTACAAAGATACACCATTAAAATCCACAAGAAAATTCAGCCAAATGTGCAGATCTGCCCTAATGGCCATGGAGATCCTTATTCTGTGATGAGGGAGATAAGCATCAGACATGGACATGCCCAAACACTTAGAAAAAGTTCTGCCCGCCCTGACCACTCTTCACACAAAATTCAAATAACCCAATAATCTCTGTACCTTTCTGAGTTCCACTTTCTTTTCATCGACCACTGACAACAAAAAGACCTTATCTCTTTGACCTTTACTGCCGCAACCTGGCTATCATGTCTGCCGTATCTATTTTGATTCCCAAAAAAGTCAACCTTGTGCTTGTAACCTTCTGTTTTTTCTGGGGCCAACGGTACACCAAGCTCTTGAGCCATGTCCTGAAAATTCACTAAAGCTTTTCTGCACTGGTCAGTGTCCCTTTCACCTATGAACATGAAATCATCTAGGTAATGACAAACCAGATTGTGTCCACTAGAACGGGTAAAGCACAATTGAAAAAAAAGTGCTAAATGTCTTAAATCGAGGGCAGTAAATTGAACAACCCATAGGGAATACTTTATCTACATAATATGAACCATCGTAATGCAAGCCTAATAATTTAAAATCAGAAGGGTGTATGAGGAGAAGTCTAAATGCTGGTTGGAGATCGCTTTTTGCCAATTCTGCTACTTTCCCTGCTGACCTGACCAATTTCAATGCATCATCCACCGAAGCGTAAGATACACTTGAATCCGATTGGGAAATGGAATCATTCATAGATAGGCCTTACGGCCATGATAAGTGATGTATTAGATGATACCTCCAGTAGCTTTCTTGGGTACAACCCCCAGTGGAGAAATGGTCAGATTAACGAGGGGACTCCGGGGGAACGGGCCAGGTATTATTCCTGCTGCTACTTCTGAGTTTAACTTCTGATGAACTACTTGGGGAAGCTCTTTAGCAGATTTTAAATTGTCTGACCAACGCTTTTGCCTAGGACCCGGATAGCCAATTTTAAAACCATCTTTGAAGCCTCAGAACAACCTGGATGCCACTTCCGAGTCTGGATAGAACTGCAACCATTTCAATAGTACTTCAAATTTAGTTGGTGTATGGGCCCTTTGCTATAAATTGAAATGCCTGATCTCTCCCTCGCTGACCTCTCCCTTGCTCACCAAACCTTGAGCGTGAAAAACATTGTGTGAGAGGGTGTTTTCCCCCACATTGTGAGCACTCATGTTTTTAATGGCAGATGGGTGAGAGGAAGACATCCATTATAACCATAATTCTGAGTCAATGTCACCCCATGGGTTATCCTTAAAAATACTAATCCTTGCTCTAAAATTCATTGTCAAAGCTTAGCCACCAAAATGCATTTGAGCCATGCGTATTATGTCTATGTACTTAAACATAGCTACTGCTCTGTCTTCATAACGTTCACAATAAATACTCGCATAAATAAGTAAAGCAGATGCCCAATTTTCTATTGTTTTGTGAACTCTAGGTCTCCTAGATAATTCCAACTCTTCTTCTTTAGAGCCCTCTTTTGCTTGAATGTCCCTATGTAATAATTTAAAGAGATCAACAAACTCATGGCTCCATATTCTATTCTTAGTCTTCTGCGATAAGTGAGAACCTAGAGGCATTGCAATACCCATATAGGGAAGTTGTTTATGAATATTTGTATCTTCCTCCTCTACATCTCGATCATTGTTTGCAACCTCAACCCCTTTCTTTGATTGTTTAGTACTGCTCCCTTCTTCCTGCCCATTCCCCTTAATTTTTCTTTGAACCACAACCTCAGATTACGCTTCACCTTGTTTGATAATGACAGAATCGTTACCCAAATCACCCCCACCAACATCATCAGTTCTTGTTGAAAAAGTCTGCATGTTATCAGGTTTTTTCCGTGCTGCCCACCATGATGCCTTACATTTAGGCAATTGTGATGAATGTCTATGGAATTCCTTGGGGGTCGTCTTTGTGTTTTCTGGTTTGAATCTCTTCTTGCTCAATTGCTCAGTCCGCTCTTGACATCTGCAATACAGTAAGAACACTGGTTTGCCCCAACAAATCCCTTTGATCCCCACCCTTTTGCAATTGTAATTTGACAGGTTCCCCACTGTCCCCATCCCTCTACTCACCCTCCTCTAATTCCTCATTATCATCATCGTAATCCAATTGTTCTTCATATATGCTCAGACAAGAGTCACTCACACCTGGTTTCTCCCCACCACCCACCCCTCCATCATATAACCTCCATTTAGGTGCTGACATGTGTTTAAACTGATCCGACGGTGAATGAAAAACCTGCTTGAGATCTTCCTTTTTCTTCGGGCCAAAGTACAAGAGCCGCCTCATGCTCTGTTGGCAATCCACCTGTGGCAGGCAACTCCGCCAACTGCGTAACTGACGCCTTCCTATTCAAGCCGCTCTGACCTGAATGTTCCCCAATGCCTGGGTCCCCCGCCCGAACCAACTTGCTACTCTTACCCTCCGATGAAACCTTATTTGTATGCTGCACCCATACCCACTGTCCTGAATGCCCACTTGATTCCTTGACAGGATCCCCAGTAAGCTGAAAATCCACTGTTGAAACCGCCTGCCTATCCAACCTGAAAATACAGTCTTTATTGATCAGATCACCTTGTCCTTCAACCACCATTTACTGGAATTGCTGCCCCAATAATGCTTCGTTACCAGGCCGCAAACCTTGTCTAAAAACCGAGTGTTGTTCAGCTGCCTTGCAGAAAATATTTCATGCATTACAGATGCATCAACAGAAAATTCCTGTTCAGACAAAATTGGGACTTGAGAAATCATGTTGTTGTCACTTGTCTCAATTGTCATGAAAACATTCCCACCAAAAGTGGGCTGTCTCCTATTCAATGCAGGCGGTGCCTTGCATAATTCCCTTGCTGGCATTTTTCTCACTACCCCACCAGGCGTCTGGACTGAAGGCACAGATGACCAGCGTACTCCTATCACATTCGGTACTGGCTGCATTAAATATGCCCGACCGGAGTAGTTGGAAACAGCATCTTTACCAGCTGATACACTATTGCGGCACCGCCCCTCATGTGGGGGCCCGCCTCATGCAGCATACCAGGGTTTAATTTGTTGCCGGATGCACTCTTGGCATGCCTCCCTTTTCCACAAAGTAGAGGCTTTGCAGGCTCCGCCCAACTGGCACCTCCCTTCCCTCTTGCCGTGCTCCCAACAGAATGCACCCCGGCAAGTGGCTGGGGCAGCACGCTGCATACGCACTGTGTTCTCCTCAACTCGCGGAGTCAAGGCTCGGACTGGAGACCGTGGGGGATGCCGTGAAGGCACCGCAGGTACATTCTCCTTTTCCGGCAAAAGATTCTCTGTAGCGTCACTCAGAGGCATACATTTAATTTTTTCAGACGCTGGCAAACAAGCACCTAAGGCATTTGCAATGCGGCGCGCAGCCCTCCGTTTTGGCCGCTCCAAGCCCATCCATGCCTCACCTGGCACTCCCGGCATCAAAAGGTTCTCCATACCTGCCTCACAAAGGACTCTAACAGCCTTGCAAACTTCCTCATGACCCAACATCCTACCTACATAGGAAAGAAAAAAATGACCCTCACAAAAACCCCCACTTGTTACCTGACTGGAGAAAAATTGTCCGCTAGAAACTCCTGCCACCCTAACGACTACCATTGCGAGTGTCTTCCCACCAAACACAGCCCTATTTATAACCTACCTGTAGAACCCACCCTCTTAGCTACCTGAGCCTATCTGCACCTGTGTCCTGTTCCATCGCAAGTAATTACCCAGGGGGAGACAGGCTTCCGCCAAAATCCCCCTGGGTCCCCCCTTACTTAATTTGTGATCGCATCTGTTACATCGAGGGTGAGGGCATGAGCATTGCATTTGGAGTGCATGTTATAGTTTGCTTGGTTATTGTACAAGATAGCAAGATATGGAGAACAGGGTCAACCATTACTTGTGAATTTCAGCGGTTTTCTGTGTTAATTTGCAACCATAACTATAATTTAACCGTTTTTAGCGTAAATAAACCAAAGCTAACCATAACATTACTTTACCCTTGCTTTCTTTTTATATGTGTCTGTGGATAAAGTGAATGTGTACAATAAGTATTTGTGTTTGTGTGTGCATGTTTATATGTACAAACTGATACAAATTACAAACGTCATAGCACTGTTATAGTTAGGTATTGTAATGAGATCTTAACTTATATAAAAAAAAATCACTGAAAAAAACAAAGTTTAAAGGGACGTTAAAGTTAGGTGTTGATATGAGATAAAAAAAAAACAATGTTTAAAAAACACAGAAATTCTCAAGTTATATTTTACTGAGGTAACTATAATATGCCCCCCAGCCATGCACTCTTTATGACCTTACATATTACATTACTCATCACATGCTGTATGACATCTTTGATGACATAATTGATGTCATGTCAAATGACATTAATGATAACATCATTGATGATAACCCTGATCATACCATGGTTATATATAACATAGAGATACTGTGTGTACATCTTTTGGACCATAGCTCGGTAAAAGCGGAAGCCTTGGAGACAAGTGTGGCTTAAAAGTTGACTTTTTAATGGTGCACCATTTTACAAATTCCTAAAGCTTGGCGTCCAAATAGTGCTCAGTGTTAGGCAATGTAAAGGTTAAGTGCATTTGATGTGGGTGGCAGATATATGTTTCAAAGTAGGTTGTGACTTAAAGGCAAAGTCTATTGCAAAAAAATCTGTGAATAAGACAAAGCATATGTTAACAATACATTATCCACCAGTGGATATGTGGGCAAGTGCCCATGTTAAATAATTGTAATGCAGTGCTAGCGGCAAATTGTATGATGTAACAAGGATGTTTATAAGCTGTAATTTTGCTGCCGATTTTGAGCCATAGCAGATTGTTGATTATAATAGAATGTAGGGGTTAGCTACACAGAGGTGGTTTAACTCATTTTGGGGTAGTAAGTGTATTTTACTGAACTGCGGAGGGCTCTCCATAAGGCCTGGCATAATATATCTTATCAGTGGTGAACGGATACCTGTCAGCCTATTGACTTAAAATTACAGGAAATGTGAAGAGGGCAATCTAATAAAGGTGAATAGTGTACAAATGTTTTTGGACGTTGTTCAAGTCTTTAAATAGGTGACCACATTAAACTCTATGGATGCATTTTTTTTGTTAGTTGGATGAATACTAGTAGAAGGAGGGCTTTGCCCAGCAAAAGTAGGTGACTTGACATATATGCTATGTTTCCAGCATGCTCTCAAATGTATTGTAGCCAGGCTGGATTGACTCCAGTTGCGCAGTGAGCACAGGACCCATGTCTGGGCATATCCTTCCCACTAAGGGCAACAAAAGCTAAAGGAACAAATGATGGGCATTTCATACTTTCACTTTCCCATGAATGTTGAAACTCTGCAGCTTATAAAAGTGTTAAAAAGGAAGAGAACTGTAGATGTAACTGGCCAATTATGGACTGTAACACTAAAAAACGTCTTCAGGTTTCAGAAATTGGATTGCACAACCTCAGAATGACCTGAGCTAGAGGACTGAGTTGAATATTTGATTCTTCCCAAGTCAATAAAAAGAGAGTCACCGACTTATAAAGTGACAATTAGTATCCTCTCTTCACCTTCTTTCTTCATCAAATTTTACGACCGTATAATCCTAGTATATAATCCTAGAGGTCGTCTAGGTAACCGGACGGATTAGTGGCCGAACAAGAAGCTTGTTCACACTGTTTGCCTGGCTGTCATATGTCACTCAGCAGATGAAGCTTACGTAGTACTTCAAAGTGGCAGAAATTAGGCAGCTGTACTTTACAAAGGATTTATATAAATGTGTACATACATGGTCACTGTCAGTGTCACTGTCTTCTGGCTTGCCTGCCTATGCAGGAACTGTAACCAGTTTTAACTCTGGGAGGGAGTTAGGCTAATGTCTTCCATGCTGCTGCTGGTGTTTGTGACCACCTCCAATTGACATCCACACTTGTCTTTCTTCGCAAAAGATGAAAGCTCAGCTGAGGAGCGATGATTCAGTGGGCCTGTCAAGCAGGAGCCATAGCGGGTGAATGGGGGAGACATTCATTGTAATGCTTCCTAAGATGGGTGTCCCAGATATTGCACAGGGCCACAAATAACAGGTTATCCCTCTCTGCAAGGGCTATTCCATTTGACCTCGACTTGACTTCCAAATAGCTGGACAGGCCTGGGGACCTCACGCAAACCGCACACTCATAAGATAATATGACTCAGTGTGCTGAGCTTACAGCAAAATAATAGAGGGAAATGCTTGAATCAGCCTCAGCCACTGGGAATTACTCTTGCATCTGCATCTGTACAGGGAGGTTCCAACCATATGCAAGTCAATCGTGCACACTCAAAAAGGGACAGTCCAGCCTGCACACGCGAGCAACTCAGATGCATTCTGGTCTTGTTGGGCCTCATACATAAAGTCTGACTTTGCTATATGAGGGAGAGCAAAGTTTCGATGACTGGCCACACCTACGCTACTTAGGTGAACTTGGACTGGCGACAGATGCAACCTCAGAATATCAAAGCCCCACCAAATGTCTTAGTGATTATTATATACAAACCACTGTTTTAATGAAAAATTGAATTGAACACCAAGTAATTGAATTTAACCAAACTCATCATGCCACCAGATGCCACTTTAATTTATATCTCGCATATATTTATTCTTCTGCACAATGGTACGAGCCCCCACTGCCTAGTTGCTATTCACCTTGTATGAACTTTAGCAAAAAGTAACAGTGGGCTTAGAGCCTTCTCATTACTTTCATTGGTTTACTTTACAATCTATCGCCTTTCAGTGCTTCTTCTATTGCTTTCCTTTCTGTTCTTGTGTTTATACTTCTTCTAGCTCATATCTTCTTTACCATGCTTTTGATAGGCTGACTTATAACCTTCCACAACTCTTAATTCAGGGGTTTGTTTCCGAAGGCTTTTAACATGGCATAAGAGTGTTCTCTCCTTGACATGCTGCTTCCCTCCTCAAGCTTAGTGTTACTCCCCCTCAATCTCATATGCTGCTTTTCCACACGATGTATGGCCTCACCTCACACGCTCCTTGTTGCTCCTTTCTCCCCTACCCCAACTGTTCTCTTTTTATCTGTACCCTCCTCTCACAGCCCAGTTTCGCTGCAATGTGTTTGTAGTTGCACTAGCGAGTAACTCTTCTTGGTTGCAGCTATCCTGCCCACAGTGTAGGTGTTGTGATCAGAACATCCTAAACCTTTATTTGATTCATCCAAAACTGCCCATTTCCGTTCTTACTTTTTCACTACCCAGATTTCACTCATTTCTTTTTTCTTAGATGTTTTAACTTGCTCGCTGAGCCTCTCTCTCTTTTTGCTTAAATCCTTACTTATCTTCATACTTCCTTTCTCAGTCACTCCCTCTCTTGCGCCTTCCTTTGACTGATTTTCTCATTTTTTATCCTTTTCTCTCGCCTCTTAACATAGTGCCTGACGTTCAGTTAACCCTGTTCAAATATTAGTTTACCATATCAGTTTTGCACCTGCTCACCAAGCTAAAATTTACAACAAATACATATTAATAATCACATAGGCAAAACTGATTGCCTTTACCAATGCTTTTTTAATTTATGTGGCATCTGTAAAGTTTAACATCTGTCATTTACATTTCTTTTTGATGATGTTGGCTTTGGGCTTTTTAGACATATAGGAATTTCCATACGGGAATTCACTTCAGCGACCTTAAACGGCAACATTGTGTAGTCAGTGGATTTTGTGCAATACATCATATGTGTTTTTCTAGCATTATACATAGTTGTTTCCCTAGAGTGGTTCACATAGGGGTGTAACCATCAAGTAAAGTAGAACAAATCTTGACATATTATGCCTTACCAAGATGTAGTTTACAAATGGTAGAAGACCCATGTTTGCCGGCTCTATTTTTAGACTATTTTGATGCTATAGTCCAGTGGAATTCAGTTTCCTGGCCATTTCAGGTCTTGGTTGAGAAGCAGTTATTGTGCATATGGCATTTTTTGCCTCCTTTGTTCTGTGACACAACTGTTTCTGGATTAGCAATTTGCTAAATTGCTGGTTATTCATTCTTTCAGTATTCTGTTTCGTGGTACAATCAGTAGCAGCTCGTATGGGGCGTGCTGCCAGGCGGTGATGCAGGGCGGGGGAGGAGCAGGGCGGGGGCAGTAAACTATGGAATATGACCCTACGGAGTTAAGTACACACAAAAAAAAAAAATTGTTGCGCGTGCAGCATCGCATTTGGCGATGCTGCACGCGCAATAAAATTTGTTTTTATTAATTCTTTTGTGTACTTAACGCCGTAGATTCGTATTCCGTAGTTTACTAACCCCAGCCTGCCCCTCCCCCGCCCTGCGTCACCGCCCGGCAGCACGCCCTATACGGACCGCTACTGGGTACAATGTGAGAATTCCCATTTGCATTAAAGAGCTGGCATGTCGGCGAATGCAAATATGTGCTGAATAGAAAAACTCTACTGTTGAGAATAGCTACTGGCTCAGCTGGCCACTTCACTTTGGTGACTTATCTGTGCCAAGGGCATGGCTTTAAGTGGGCCAGGTCCTGCGGGTGCTCAGCACCAGCAGTTCTAAAAAGCAGGTGCTGAGACGGGTCCCTATAGTTCTCCTCATTTTTGCCATCACCCTTAGGGTGAAAAATAAATCTTAATTCTATTGTAATACAACCCTTCACTGCCTTTGAGGTAACTTCAAAGAGACTCGTAATAGTTCTTTCACAGTCTCATCATTTCAGAATGTAAGAATTTTCAATATTATATACAACAAAGCCATAGTTGATGCTTATTTATCTTATGAAACTAACAACCATTGAAAAAGCCAATAGTCCTCCCTAACTTGCTATAGGTGTAATGTTACCTGTATTATATATCTAGAAGCAATGAAAATAGCAACAAAATACCAGTCGGGCGGCACACTATGCTAAGCACAGATTTTTAGATCATAAGTTTTAAATCCACAGCCTTAATTACATCAGCCACATCCCTTTGAGAGATCCCCCCCAGTTTTTTCATCCCACTTAAAGCCCTGGCCAAGAGGAAGGGCGAGCAGGTCGGTTGTGCTGTACTGTTATGTTCAGGAGCCGTGTCTTTGGAACATCTATTAATAGGCTGAGGTTTGGACGCAGCACTTCGGAGGCTTTTAGAGCACAAGGCATGTCAAATTAATGTAGCTGCTCGCTCATAGCTCAGGCCGTCGTCACAATTCCACACCAAGCAACATGATTAAAATCCACATAATACCACTCAACACCAGCTAATTTAACTTCACCTAATTACACACTTCTTAACACCACATAATACACCCCACATAAGTCCAATCTATGCCACATATCCACAGTCCACGTAAATTCACCCCACCCCATGCCACATAATTCCACTCAACATAATTTCCCTCAACACCGCTCTGTTCCAGGCCACACTGTTCCACTCAACTCAAATTCATTCCACATCACATAATTCAACACCAAGCCACATTACACTACCCCACAACACAACTCCAATACACACCACACATATCCAATTCACAACACATAATTCAACATCATACCGCAAAATTCAACAGCACACCACATAATTAAACTCTTCAACAAAAAAAAACATTCCACATAATTACACCTCATTACACACAATCCCAGCCCACATAATTCCAATACACTCAAAAACACACAATTACTATCCATATAATACAACTGAACACCATGCCACATAATTCCACAATACAGATCCACTCCACACCACACAATTCCACACAACACATTGCCACAACTAACAATTCCAATCCAACACACTTAATTCCACTACACACCGCACACATACATTCTAATCCACAACACATAGGTACAAAACATTTACATTTACAATGCCAATAGCTCTAACTCTCTTTCTTTTTTTAACACCCAAACACACAGATTTGGAGCTTAGCTCCTATCTATTTGTTATTTTTCATCATCAAAAACACAAAGCTTTTCACACATGCACCCCAAACAATTCAACTCCACACATTTCCAATCCACACCACATAATTCCTCACCAAACCACATAATACAGCTCAAAAGTACAATTACACAACACTCCACATACAGCCAATCCACAGCACATAATTACACATCGAGCCACAAAATTAAACAGCACACCACATAATTAAACTCCACTACATACCATTCAACAACTCAAAATACCATTCCACATAATTAAACTCCACAATACAGAATCCCACTTCATATAATTCAATACACTCAAAACCACATATTTACTATCCGCATAATTCCACAGCACGCCATGCCACATAATTCCACTACACAATTACACAACTAACTGATCCAAACCAAATCACATAATTCCACTACACATCACATACATAAACTCCATAACACATATGTAAAACGCATTGCCATTTACAATCCCAATAACTCTAACTCAAACAAATGCAAGACCGATTACATTTCAAATGCTTGTTTCAGTTTCTTGTCCCTTAGGCTCTGTAATAAGCCCCCTACCCCGAGATATTCATCTCTTTTCTTCTGAATCTGTTTTCAGGAAGAAACTTAAACCCTGGTCCACTTACTAAATCTTCTCTTTTCTTTCTCCAGCTTTCAGTTTAGTAATCAGCACCCGGATGCCGAACTGGGGGAAGCAGCGCTCTTTACAAAATACAATTAAATTCAATTCTATGCATCACAGGCACAACGGCTAGAAATTCTATAAAGGGAATGTCTAAGATTTCCTTTTTACATTTAAATGTGCGCAGTGACTTATTTGATTCAAGGCATACAGTATCCAATTGGTTGCCTTTTATTGACGGAAGCGTCTTTGTCACTTGCTTGCTATGCCTTAACGTTGGGTCCTATACGAGCTGTTCTACTTGTCACTTTCAGGTGCTCAACAATGGATGGATCCGGCCCCAGGGAAAAGTGGGCCGCTTCTTGCAATGCAGACTCTGTTCTTTCCATCCACAGTGTTAACGCGCTCCTGAACTCAGTCACTGCGCTCCTGAAAAGCAGTAAAAATGTTTTGGCTGGTTAATGAAAGGATCTGGCAATGATACATTTTATTGGATTCTCTTAACAAATGCTGTTAATTAGTCACTTTTCGGATCTTTAAAACCAACATCTACGATATTATCATTAAAGTTTCATTTTATATAGCAGTAAACACCACTTCCGCCATATATAAGTTATGACAATAGCAGCTGTTACTATTACACCGTTTAGGGTACTCACATCGAAAAGATGGGAGGATGAGTTTGCTTTACCGAATTTAAATTTTAAATTTCAAAACATCTCACTAGCCAGCAACAAGCGTTCAGCACACTGAGCCACCTTCCCCGGACGATTTATGATGCCATTTTTAAAAAACAGAACCTATATTGAAGATGCTTGACAATGTTATTCAAATACAAGTAGCAAAGAGGCACAGTCATACATTTGTAGCATGTGGTTTAAAAGAAAATCATAATTAGTGCGAGTGTCAACCTGAACAAAGTGAAGCTTCATACAATTTTTAAAAATATATTTTATATATAACACAAACTCGCCCTGAAGGGGTCAGATCGCTTTTACATGAGCAGCAGTTGCAATACAGACGTACACATTCATTTTGTTAGGCACGGGGAGATTAAGGCCCCGATGTAGGTAGGCATTTACCGTGCCGTTACCGTCCGGTAAATGCCTTTTCCAATGTAGGGGGCATGTATTTACAGATTCGGTATTTTTACCGAATCTGTATTTACCGAATCGGTAAAATTACCGAATTGGTAAATACAGACTCCGTAAAAATACCGAATCTGTAAATGCAGATGTAGGTGGCGCTTTAAACAGTGCCACAGGCCCCAAAGAATTCGTTATTTACCATGTAATACTATTGCATGGTAAATAACGAATTCAGGTGTACACCTGTGCCATGTGGCACACAGACATGCCTTAGGGCATGTCTGTGTGCCACATGGCACACAAGCCTGACATTGGGGTGCTACAAGGTGTCAAAGTGACACCCCGATCCCCCTGGCAGGATTCGGTATTTACCGATTCGGTAATTACCGAATCGGTATTTGCCATTGATTCCTACGGGCTTCAAGGCCCATAGGAATCAATGGCAAGTATCGATTCGGTATTTACCGAATCGGTAAATACCGAATCTTACAGATTCGGTCATTGAAAAAGAAAAATTACCTACATCTGCCTACGTCAAATTTACCTACTCTTAAACACCGAATCGGTATGATTCGGTATTTAAGAGTAGGTAAATCGAGATTACCCACATCGGGCACTAAGTGATTTGCACAGAATCACAGGATGTTGAGCGTCCCTGCCGACACGAACCTAGGTTCTCTAGCTCCAAGGTCGACTGCTCTAGCCATTAGGCCACACCCTCTATCAAACATTACCACCTCATGCAGTGTCTCTTAAAGCGTTTATTTGCTGTTTATTGTATTGTACTGTAGCATATCTATAAGCCTTTTATGGCCCTTATGTGCCTCCAAAGTGCTTTATGGGTGGCGGAGAGAACAGCTATCCAGGGTGTATTCATGTGGGAGATGTGGGTGGAGCGCTACACGTTTTCAGTGAGTTTGTAGCTTCAGATATAATAACTCTAGATGCCATGTGCCTGTATTTTTTTATGACGCACAACGTTAAAACAAAAAACCTCTTGGCTAAAGGTAATCACCAGGATCCAAAGGCAATCACCAGAGACCATCCAAAAAGACACTTGCATGAACAGTTGTGGAAATAAGAATGTGATGCCTGAGAAATAACAAAAAAATACATTAATAAACAGAATTTTTTTTATTGGTATACATTTAAGAATAAACTATGGCAATCTGAGTTAATGAATTAACTTTTTCTAAAACAAACTAACTGAAAAAAGTCAGATTTCCGTTTCCCTTGACACATCTCTCTTCAGCCACCCGCCTTGTTTATTCTGATGTCAAGGGTCTCTGTCCCTCACACATCCTTTGTCATTATGTGCAAACTGGGAAATAAACGCAGCCATGTCAAACATTCTTATGCCAGTGCAACACTGCACCAAGTAAGTGAGTGCTACACTCTACAGCTCTTAAGGTGTACTTTTGACAAAATAGTTTAGGAAAATTTGAGGACAAACTTTATTTTGCCGCACAAAATTTTAAATGCACTTGACACTTGTTGCTCCACAACAGCATCTGGTCTCGCACAGTCTGAAGGGGGGGTTGATTTCCGTGACGGATCAAGGAAGCCGGCTGCGCTGGGCGCAGGTTGACAAGGCTGCTTTTAATAAATTCCTTTTTAGGAGACGTCAGCAGGATATACAGAACTGTTTAGACCTAGATACACAGGGACAGGATTTTATTCAGTCATATACAGCTATCGCACAGTTAGTGGATAGCCTTTTAAAAGCACCTGCACCTACACACCTCAGGGACGTGCCAAGATGGTTTGATGGGCAGTGCTCAAAAGCCCTCAAAGTTTTAAAGATGGCACTTAAACAATCTCCGAGAGATAAAGGGTGGATTATGACCTACCGCAAAATGTACAAACAGGCCGTTAGGACACGGAAACTCCAACTACAACTGAAGGCTTGGGAGGATCTAGAAGAGGCCGCTGAGCATAAGGATTACACCCGATTTTGGAAGGTTATAAACAACCCTTGTTTTAAAGATTTAAACAATCCATGTAGGACCCATAATATTTGAGCTTTGCAGTGGTCGGCTCATTATGTGTATAATCAGCCCCTGAGAGGAGACGAGCAACAGCTACAGATCGAGGCCCAGAGAACTGGCGTTATTTCTTTTACCCTAGATGAGGTGAGATTAGGAATAGATTGTCTCACGCGCACCCGGGACCAGACTGGATTCCACCAGATCTATTCCGTATTGCGTGACTCACTATATCGTAATATATTCTGTATATATTTCTACTTGTCATGTAAAGCGCTCTGATACTCGCAAGAGTCTGGTTCGCGCTATATAAAACCTTCAAAATAAATAAATAAATAAACAATCCAGAGGTATGGGCACCAATCTTGGTGAGGGTAATAAACGCGTCAGTTGCAACAGAAATGCCTCCCTCATGGTCCATGGCAACCATTGTCCCGATATTCAAGAAAGGGGATGGGAATAGCCCACATTGTTACCACCCAATATCCCTTATTGACGTAACAGCTAAGGTTTTGGGAAGAGTGGTGTTGAATAGGTTGTCCGACTGGGCAGAGACCCACGGAATAATAATGGATGTCCAATATGGGTTCCGGACGGGCAAATCCACGGTTGTACAATGTTTCTTGCATTATGGACCTCACTGCAGTATTCGACCGTGTAAATGTTACAAAACAGTGGAAGCTCATGGGATCACTTGGGGTGGAGCCGGCCTTAATTAATGTACTCATGGCTTCACACTCTAATACCTCTGCCGCAGTAAGATACACGCAAGAGGGAAAGACTACAGAGTATTTTACATGCTCAAGCGGGGTCAGACAGGGATGCATTTTAGCTCTTTTTTATTTACATTATATATTAATGGTCTTGACCTGGCATTAACCGCATTACAAGTTGACTCCCCGAAAGTAGGTTCAAGACAGGTCCCTGTTTTACTTTACGCGGACGACGCAGTCCTCCTTGCTCTCATGCCCAAGGCTTTGCAGATCCTACTAGACGGTTTTGAGGAATTTATGAATGATTTGGATTTGACACCCAACTCAACCAAATCCTACATAATGGAACAAGGGAAAAGGAGCAGGAAGGCAAACTCTTATGTAGTCGGCACACACACTGGGAAAGGTGCCAACCTTTTCATACCTAGGCATCCTGTTCGATGAAAAATTTAGTTTTAAACAGTTAGTGGAGAGTAAGTGTCTAGGTATGGTAAAGACCACAGGAGCAATTACATCTTTTGCTCACAGGTTAGGCAAGTGGTCACCGGGGAAAATCCTAAAACTGTATAACTCATTCTGTAGCTCAAAAACTCTATACAGAAGTGAGGTGTGGGGTTTTACTGGGACAAGTGAATTACAGAGTGAAAAAAACAGGTACTTCAGGTGGTTGCTGAGAGTCTCCCCTTGCTTATTGTTCATGAGGAGCTGGGGTCTAAGTATATTTCTGACCTGGTGGCGGTGAAACCCCTCCTGTGCTGGGTGAGCATGTGGTCCAATGAGGAGACAGGTTTTAATAGGAAAGTAATTCAAGACTGTCTCTTCCTGGATCAAGCATTAAAAATCCCATAGTTAAAATATGTAAAGGATTCCCTTACTACACTGGGTAGGGCAGAGTTGTTCTCTCACCCGGATAAGGTTAGCCCACGGGATAAAGCTCTTATTAAAGATCAGTTTTTTTAATTGATTGGGGCCCAAAGGATGGAAAACAAACTGAAAAAGCCCTCGGTTAGAAATCATATTTTTAGTTAGGTCGACTCAAAGCATAGAACATTATTTAACTATTCTTATCAGTGCTCATGACAGATTTTTAATCACACGGTTCAGACTGAACTTGTTACACCACTTACTGGCTGTACCGGTGGGGTATACGGCACCCTCAGAACAAAAAGGGCCCTGTGGCTGCGACAATAGGTCTCCACAGGATACCATTCACTTTGTGCCCTTGTGTTCGTATTACTTATTCTCGGGAAGAGTGCATCTTAAGGGGCTTTTAAGGAAACATAATTTTAAGCAGGCCCGGGTGGCCCTACTTTTTTAAAAACTGTCCCCTGATGCTTTTACGTTATTTTGTGTCACACATTTTTTAAGATCTGCTGTAAAGCTAAGAAATACGAGGGGAACATAAACGGAAGAGTGCTTCAAGCACCTGGTGCATCACTGGGGATAGTGTGTGGTACACCCATTAGCATTTTTTTATGTTTTTATGCTGTTTTAAGATGTTTTTGAGTATTGCTTCTTGTGCTGATGCGGTGCCCTGGCTGCCCATGATGATTATTGTACTGTATTGCTGTACTGATGGATGTGTATCTTTTATGGTCATATTTTTTAAATATGCTGAATAAAGATTTTTCAAAAAATTCACTTGACAAAGTGCTATAAGTCTTGTTAAAAGAGCTATAGGGGGACTTGTGTTATATTTCAACACACCAAATTTCTTTGCACAATAAAAATGGTGCTGGATGGACTACAGGCACATATATTTGTATCGCAGGGAAGTGGAACATATTCAATTGACTGTGATCCACTGAAAAAAATTTCACATTTCTGATCAGCTTTCCAGCTTGTCAAGGGACGGATCAGTGGCTTAATTTGAGCTGATAGTTTCGTTGTGAACACCAGCTCAGTGGTGCTGTTTGTCTAATTTAGAGACGATCTCAACAAAAGTTGTTTATAAATCCAATGTACATGAAAATGACTAATACCTGCCTCCCTTGCCATTCTTACAGCTTTGGGTGCCTGGAATATTCTGAACAGGGCCGGACTGGGAACCAAAACCGGCCCTGGCAAAGTGCTCGGCCGCCCCCCCCCTCCCCACTCGGGGGGGTTGGAGGTGCCGCCGAGCGCTTTGCTAGGGCCGGTTTTCGGCCGATTTTGTTGCAGGGACGATTTTCCAGCTATGCTGCAAAAACGGCCCCTGTAACAAAATAGGCCACCAGGGGCTCAAAACCGGCCACCACCCTTGCGGCGCACCGGGGGATTGCCCGGTGCCCGCTATGGCCAGTCTGGGCCTGATTATGAATCCTCACACTTGTATGTGTGTGGTGGTTAGTTGTTGTGATGGTACTGTCATGGCAGGGGCAATGGGAGGTGCAAGCTGCAGTGGCCTCTTGATGAGGGCCCTGGTAAAAAAATGTTGTACAAATTCAGCACTGGACGGCTAAACGGGATGAGTCAGTATTTCACAATGCTAGGGTTGTGAAGTTTGTTGCCCAGGTTGGTAGGACAGGGACGAGTAATTTATAACCCTGAATACTAATCAGATTTTCCATTTATGTAAAGCCAAAATGCTTCTGTGTTTAATAAACGTTTTTGTTGAGAGATTTCGCCTATCTGGGAGTAACCTTTGACACTAATACCATGCCTTGCCTTGCCTTTCCGATTACTTTTCACATTACAACTAAGTTGTTGTGGCACTGTTTAATGTGACTACCAGAGTGGGAAGTAACCTACAATTTCCCTGCTGGAAATCTACAAATTAAAGTGCCTACCTGTTCTCACTTATGTTGCTGGCTTATTGGGCTTCATAGACTTCAGTAGCCTCCAGAGGGAAGAACATTGCTTCCGTAGACAGCTGCTTGGACTATGTCCAGGAAGATCACAGTACTTTATACATGAAGAAAAGAGCTTGACCCATATGATTGGTGCAGTGGGACATATCCCACTTCTTCTCTGGGCCTCCATCTGGAGCAACCGCTTGGCCTCTTTTAATTGTGAAATCATTGAGGATTGCCTATCCTGAGATTTTGGCTTAAGAATCCATTGACTGAATTATATTAAGAAAACAGAGGAATCCAGTGGAATACCAGAGCTCTTTTCTAAACAGCATAATTAAAAGGGGGATATTGGCCATATTAAAGACTTGTTTATGAGCATGACAGTGTATGACAGAGAGGGCAGTGAGGCCATGAAGCCCGGTGTGAGAGAACTGATCGACTTTCAAATGGTCAAAGGTGTTGAGCCATAGCCTCGGTAGGTTGACAAAACAAGGAAAAGGGGTGTGTTAAAGAAATTCAGATTAGATATAATTGGATGCTACCTAAGATTCCCTGTTGGTTAATTTGACCCTAAATCAATTGTGCTCTGTCCCTGTGATGAATCATCTCCTCAAACTCTGGATTATTTTATATTTAAGCCATTTTACACCTAAGTTCTGAGTACATTGTTATTACCAATTTTAAAGAACCTGGGTAGTAAACAATATAGACCTGTCTTTCATTTGAAGAATTCAGCACGCATAGAAAGAGGAATAGACAAGGAGAAAACAAAGATATTTCTCCTCTGCATGTCTGCCCTAGAGAGGAGTACAGTTTTGATGCATTCCCAGGTTTACAGATTCTTATAAAACTGTGAATGAGTCAAAACCCATGGATGTTGTGTTTGAATAACCACTGCAATGCCCATGGAACGCCTCCCTGATGCAGTGAAAGGCAGCGCAGTGACTTGTGCTGCGTTGCTTTACACCATATCTACGATGCCATGAAAGGTCACGCAAGTGGCTTTGCGTGGCCTTCTAGATGTGGGTCTGCACTCTACGTCACTAGAGCATCATAAAAAGTGTTGCACTTGCGTTGCAAGGGGCTTGAAAATGAGTCCCAAATAGAGTAACATTTCATAAACAAAATGACATCAAAATGACAAACCTCTAATTAGGGGAATCAGAGATACGATTTTTGAAAGTTTTAAGTAGAAAGCTTGAAACTCCAATGATAATCACTAGTCACAGTAGATTGGGACCGAGGCGCAATGTGTGGAGACTGCAATTGAGCATGAATCAGATATACCAACCAGGTTCATACGTTTCAAAGATTTTGTCATCTGACTTACTCCTTTAAGTTGTAATCCAATACAGAAGCACACTTCTTAAGACTCCCATGATTTAATGAGAGGCACTTACAAACTCACAGGGTGTAAGGCAAAGGCCAACAGAAGGGTCCAGTCCAGGTACATTTGCGACTAGTTAGCTGGGTACTTAGAGGAAAAGATCTCTTCTAGCTTGTTGTATCTCTGTAGCTTGAATAGGTCAACCTTATGACCCCTAGATTCCACTTTGTTCTGGGGACAAGAGGGAGCTGGTCCAGTCCTTCTGGGCTCCCCGTAGGTTGCTACCAGCAGGTCCTGTCCTCTTCTAGTCTTATGCATGTTAAGGAAGTGTTTCGAATTGGGTGGCTGGAGGTGCCAAATTTCTGTCTGGTAATAGCTAGTGAATGGAAAAGACTCCTGAGCATGCCATAATCAGTGGGTTAAGGGTTTCCAGCGCCAACCCTACATAATTTGGGCATTTCTGATATGAAAAAGTTCTTCTACCCCACTAAGCACGGGCTGTGAGGGCTGGGTGTGTGTTTGGGAACTGTATTACGGTAATCCTAGTGTCCTCCTACATCTAACACTAAACTCCAGCTGGGGCAGCCACTGTTCCCACTAGGCCTGGGTCGGAATTTGTGTTGTTCTGCTATGCGGAACTGCTAGAAGTGACTAAAACAACTGCCGCCCTGTGCGGAGTTCCACAAGGGGTGGATTGCATTTGGCATGCTGTTCGTGTTGATTTTCAGTGCCAGGTGTTGGTCCTCTGCTGTAAAGTCAGCTCAAACTGCACCACAAGCAGCGCAAGAGGGGGCTACGTCTTTTCTGCCACTCAATTGGATTTTCCACTGGAGCAGCAGCTTTCTCAACACGAATGGAAGGTTTCTCAGCGCGAGCACTTGTGACCAATCTGACCACCCGCGTTGAAAAATCTCACCGGGCTGTGGATTGTCCTCATTCTCCAACTTGACATTGGTGAGCGCCAAATGAGGAAAAACTCAGTCCATGGAGCGAAGATTTTTGGAACTCCACTTGCCCTGTGGAGTGTGGAAAACTCTGCAAAGTCCGCAAACAGAGTGGAGTTCAACGCCAAGGCGTAGTTCCCAACCAGCATGGCTTTCGTCCAAAACACTCCACTGAATCCTCCCTGATTGCGGCATCTGAGGGGATTCAGAGAGTAGTTGGCGGTGGAGGTAAGGCAATCCTTGTTCTTCTAGATCTGACACTGTGAATCACGCTGTGCTGGTGTGGTGCCTACAGGAGATAGGAATTGGCGACTTGGCTTTAACCCTCCTTTCTTCGTTTCTAGAGAACAGGAAACAAAGTCTGAACTGGGATGGCCTACAATTGGACAGCTTTGATCTGCCCTGTGGTGTGCCGCAGGGTTCAGCTCTGTCCCTGATACTCTTTAATATTTATGTGAAACCGCTGGCTATGCTTGTTAGGAAACACACCTTCACTTTTGTGTCATATGCAGATGACTCACAATTGGTGATATCTGTATCAGACATGCCGTAGCTAACAGCAGTGAATTTTCATGCCTGTCTGAGGGATGTCATGAATTGGATGAGACTGAGCTTTTTGAAAATCAATACGGAAATGACAGAAGTCGTTGAATTTGGGAATGGACCATCAATTTGGAACGCCTCTTGGTGGCCATCGGAGGCTGGGGAATGTCCTCTACTCGTTAAGAAGGTGAGGAACCTTGGGGTCATTTTTTATGACAAACTTAACATGTCGGCTCAGGTGAACAATTTAACATCTGCCAGTTTTTTCCTACTGAAGACCCTGCGTAAAATCTTTCCGTTTATTCCTCTTATACTGGAGAAGACCGTAATGGCTGCTCTTTTTATTTCCAAATTGGATTGCTGCAATGCGATGTTTCTGGGCATCGATAAACAGCAGATTTGCTAACTCCAAACACTGCAGTCCGATTGATTCTAAAGCTTCCAAAAGGCCATTCCTACGACACTGGGCAGAAGGGCCTACATTGGCTTCCAGTCCAGCAGAGAATTGCATTTAAGGCGCTCTGTCTGGTGTATAAGGCACGGTATGGAGGAGGTTCAGAGGACAGTCAGGACAGGTTCAGGCTCTATACCCCCTCACGAAACCCACAGTCGGCCAATCTTGGCCTTATATGCACCCCAAGGTATCGATGGGCTCGATGGGGCGGCAGATCCCTGTCAATTTGCACGGCGCAATTGTGGAATAAACTGCCGGTGGCTTTGCGACTTCAGCCTAATCTTCTACCTTTAAGGAAAAGCCTGAAGTCCCGGCTGTTGAATTCTGAGTAGTAACCAGCCCAGCATCCTGCCCTGCTTACACACATCAGCGCCAAGACACCTCAGCATTCGAGCGCTTAACAAGCTTCATATAACATAACATAACATAACATAAACCCAGAGACAGAAGTCTGAAAGGACAAGAGCAGCAACCAGACTGTGGATCCACAAGAATTGTCTTGGTATCCTGTTCACTCCCCTTTCAAGTTTTCCCCAAAGGGTTATATGTAGACCTGGAGACAGAAGTCTTGTAGGACAAAAAAGGAATACTTCAGCAACCAGGCAGTGGGTCGACAAGAATTGTCATGGCATCCTCTTCTCTCTCCTTTCAAGTGTCGCCCCATGGGTTATATGTAAGGTAAGTAGATCTATCAAGCAAGACTTGACACCACAGTGTCAAATTGGATGCCTACAGACCCAACCCTGCATATTATGAGTTCAGATGAGTCAATTCGGCCCATTCCGTTGAGCCCATTGCTTGCTCCTGGGAGGCATCTCACATCCAACCACACCCATTCAAGGTGGATTACAGGCTGGGAACTAGCAGTCGCTTACATTAATTAGCTGCCTAACAGTTCAGGCAGGAAAAGAGTAACTTTCTAAAAGTTGCGTTTCCGTTAAATTCATTTAAAAAATATAACCTCACCATCTAATTGGATTTTTAATAACTATTAAAATAGTTGCTTAATTATTTTTCTAGCTGGTCCTTTACCAAGATAGAGTATTTGTATTACTGCAAATGGCAGCTAGCTTGCCAAGGTGAAAAATAGCTTTTGGGTGCTAGTTGCTGTTACTTGTAAATACTATGAACCCTGCCTTGTGGGCTACAAGGCTTACAGAGGGGTAACTTATTAATATTTGAAAGGGAGATTTTTACTTGCCAAATTTTTTTTTGTGACCGCTTGAAATGCAGTTATACACTGTTACCGTCAGGCTACAATGTTGGGCCTAAAGGCATGTTTTCACTGCCATTATAGTGGCTAGCAGAATAGGTGCTTCAGTCCATTAGTAGCATTTAATATCCTGGTGTTAATTGGCTTAGCGCCACCTTGTAAATATACGGAGAATGCTGTTATGCCACTGGAGCGTCACCAAAAGTGCCGCTCCAGTGGCGATATGGGCTTGGAAATATGCCCCAAAGTATGATGTGTATCTGTTTTTTAATGTGGCCCTTCTGCTGTTACTTGTGGCCCTACAGCTATCTTAAATCATATAGGTGAAAATGCATATTCATGCAAAAAACAGCTTATAAGCACAAGATGTCTGTTATCCTTGCCCCTTACAAGCTAGCAATAAATCTTCAGATTTTGGTGAAATCCAAGTACACCAAGTTGGCCCATCAACTGCGCTCATACACAAATCATTTTGGTGTTGACAAGTTAATATTAGTCCACTTATGTGAATTTATATAATTAATCCCCAGTATGTCAACAATTTTCTCCCCATGCACATGGAAATCCGCCTCAAGTTGGGATGTTTTTATTTTACATCTTTATTCCACCTAATAATGAATTTTACATGATTGTGCAGCCATTATGCACCCTTTGAATATCTTAAAGTAAATTAATGAGACCACAATGTTAGTGCACACCGAAAATTCCATAAAGCTTGATTACCTACCTCTTTCTGATCATGGGATTCATGCTCTGACAAACACTGCCAACAAGCTGAGAACGACCAAGGAGATGCCGGAGACGAGTAATGTTTATGCAATTAAAAGCGTACAACTTATATTTCTCAAAAAATGTAACAATGTAAGAACTCAAAAACTGTTTAGTAAAAATTGAAAACAGATTTAAAATAATATTAAAAGAAGAATCCTTTCATTTCATTGGGGTTATGGTACTGCAATGACTAGTAACAAGAACAGCCTACATACATTACATCACTTGTGTACGTTTAATCAAATACCCAGATCCTTTGCAGCTTTAGAGCTTCTAAAAACAAAAGGGGTCATTACGATGGCGGACGGACTTCAGTCCATTCGCCATCGTTCCGGGGATGGGGACCACCCGCCTATAAGGCAGCAGTCCCACAAATAAAATTAGGATGCGACCACCACCATGTTGGCCGCAAACGGCATGTTAAACATTGCAGCGGGTGCTGCTGGCTGCAGCACCCGCTGCAATGTTAAAAAAGTACTGTTTACATTTCCCTGCACTACGTGGAAGGCACCATGTGGTGCCTGCCACATGGTGCAGGGAAATGTTGGGGGACATCAACTCCGCCTGCACAAGGGGGGCCCGAAACAGGCCCCCAAAGTACATAACCTGCCAGCCTCTCCACTGTAGTTGAATCACCATGGAAAGGCTGGCAGGGATCCAGTATCCTGATCTGCCGGGCAGTGCTTGCTGGGCACCGCCACCATTCTGTGGATGCAGCGCAGTCCGACAGGCAATCGTAATGACTGCCTCTGTCAGACCCGTGGTGGACGAGCTTTCCTTCCTCCAGGCACACCCCCTGCCATCCTAATCTGGAGGGCGGTAATTGGCCTTTCAATGGCGGTGAAACCGCCACCGGAGGCCCTCGTATTCAGCCCCAAAGTTCAGCAAAAAGTTGTAACGCAGTGAGGTTGAACCTTTTGCAAAGATACAAAGCTAAAAACATATGAAATTGTACCTCCGCATGGGAACCGGATGCGGGATCAGGAAAGGAGAGCAAGTTGGATTTGTTTTGCATCCAGTAGGTTCAGCATGAAGAATATCTCATAGCAAAATCATGAGCATTTCATGCAGCATGGAGGTCTGCTTTAGCGGTGTATTCAGAATTATGTAGACATTCCTTTAATGTAGAGGGAATAAGACAATTTAGAAAGTATTGATTGGTACTGATTCACATATTTAGATGTGTGAGTAGCCTTGAGTAATAACATTGAAATGCAATAGAATTGTACAAATAAGCGCAAGTTTGAAACTCAGAGTTTGAGACCAATAGTGCAGAAAATACTGAGAAAAACACTTATGGTTTCCACCTGTCATCACGAAGGGTGTATTTATATTGTACTCATTTCTTCTTAATCAATAATTCCAGGTTAAACAGTCCAAACCTTGTGATGAAAATTCTTGCAACATTACTGTGCAGGATCCTAGGAAAATGCCTTGAATATTGTTAACCACCCTTGGGTTCTTGGTTTTGCTCCATATATCTTGGCGGCTCCAATAAGAAACATTGCTGTAGCATCTGATGGGTGAAAGTTTCAAACTTTCCTATTGAAGTGTGGGGATTTCATTGACACCCTAAGGGTTATGGATTATTCAGGTACACTGATGCACTCATCCTGCCTTGGGGCCCAAGCTACACCTCAGTGTCCAAAGCTCAGTCCCAAGCATTGTTATCATACAAATTAATTTTGGGGTTTCAGTACTGGGGAGCTACCATTAGCTTCACAAACCATTGCATGGCCTCGATTTATCTCTCTAAACTATGTTCATTCTATTTCTCCTGCCCTGACCCCTGAGGTTGGTTTCCTATCAATGTCTGGCATTGATCTCATTGAGACTGTAACAGTTTGGCGTAAGACACCCACACCACCAAAGCTCATCCTTCTGGAACTGTCTCCCACTGCCTAATCCCAAACAACCCACCATGGCATCTTTCTGGAAAAAACTGAAAACACACCACTTTCTCCAAGTACTTGCCCTTCATTTACTTTTATTCTTCATTGGCCCTTTGACCCACTGATGACTCTCACATGAAATTCATTTTAGGACTTGTTTACATATATTCCACCAGTACTGGTTGACCTACGCAATGCCATATTGGAGTTTAGACTTCACCAGTGGACTTCTGCAACCATGTTTCTCCTCCACAAAAGTTCCTAAAAGTAATTTACAATTGTATTGCAAAAGCAATACACTTTGCACCGGCCAGACAGTACAAATTACCATGAGTATTTGCACAAAAAGCTACAGATTAAGCAATATGTTAGATATTGGGGAGAAGATATTTGCAAAAATAGTGTTAGGCAAACAAAAAAATTGGGTAGAGCTGAATTCAATTGTCCCAGTAGAACAGGGGGATTTAAAGAAGGGCACTCCACAGTGGACCATTGCTGTGCCCTTTGGGCACTTGCCCAGAAGTCGATAGAACTAACGGGGAAAATGTTCTGCTGTTTCGTCGACTTCCGGGCGGCCTTTGATTTAGTGGACCGCAGGAGGTTATGGGAAAGCTTGACTAAATATGACATCCCTTTAGGCCTACTAACAATCCTAAAAGAATTGCACAGTGTCAACTGGGCCCAAGTAATTAAAGACACTCAAGGAGCACTGACAAAGAAAATAGCCATAGGAAATAGGCTAAGACAGGGCTGCGTCCTGGCCCCTCTTCTCTTTGCAATTGTTTTAGCAGACCTACCAGCAGCACTGGAAGTTGAAAGAAGTGCGAGCCCCAGAATGAGCGGTATGAAGGTAGCAAGCCTGCTATATGTGGACGACCTAGTGATAATCGATCAGACAAAGCTAGGGCTACAGAGAAAATTAAATGCTTTTAGTGACTACTGTAAGGCCAAACTTTTAGCGGTAAATATGGACAAAACGAAGATTCTGTGCTTTGGTAAAAGGTCCAAAGGTTTTAGCTGGTGTCTAGGTCAAACAAAACTGGAAATTGTAAAAGAATATAAATGCCTAGGCCTATGGTTTGAAAGCTCCTTAAAATAGGGTACACAATTGGAAGCCCAAACAGCAAAAGCATCGTCCTCCATCTGTGGACTGAAAAAATGTAATAAAGACTATGGGGACATGTCACACAAACCAATGCTAAAAGCTTATGAAGCTATGATCCCGCCCCAAGTCTTGTATGGGGTAGAAGTTCTCCATCTCAGTGGCAAAGAAGGGTGGGATCGGGAGAAAGTTAAGGCCCTAAAAATGCTACTGTCCCTACCCAATTCAGCTATGATACAGGCAATTAGACTAGAGACAGGAACAATGGCATGGAATACCCAAGCTCAAATGGCCCTGCCAAGATTCTGTAAACGTCAATCCCAAGGGGGCGCACAGAAGGTTTCACATTGGTGCTGTGAGGAAATCCGGCATAGCAGCCTAAAATGGGCAATGGAAGCGAGAAGGAAAATAAAGGAGATAACTGGGAGTCTAAAGGTGAGAGCAAACCAGAATCCCTTAGACGTAGCTTTTATCAAGAGTTTACTTAGAGCCCAAGGTATGGAGCAATCAAGGAATCAGGACATAGAATACCTGAGAAAGAAAAAATCGGTCCAATGCATGATAAAAGCATGGGCAAATTATGCTTGGTACCCGTATCTAGAAACTTTGTTAAATTATGGGCTTAGATGCGAAATTTTGAAAACCCGATTTGGTACTAACCCATGGCTAATGGAGGGGAGACTAAAGGCAGAAATGCTATATCCCGACGGTTTATGCAAATGCCGGCTGGGGACCAAGTGTGAAATATTGCACATATTGTTAGATTGCCTTATGATCATAGAGGTGAGAAAACAGTTTTTACGGCCACTATTTATAAAATATGGAATAAGGTCACGAGCTCAAGCCATTGCATTCCTAATAGAAATGGAAAATCTGGATTTCGCAATTGCACTAGGAAATTATAAGAGAGGTGTAAAACGTTTTGCTAGGGAAAAACTTAAGCAAGAACTGTGATTCATTTAGTAGATAAAGGCTTAAGACCGATGTCATTTTAGTCTAAAGGGTTTTAATTTATTGATGTTAATGAACAATGATGTATGTAAAGAACTTTTTAATCTTAGGAGATTTGTAATTCTTGTTTTATTAAGTTTTAGGAGGTTTCTAACTTTTAAACCGACTCTATAAAATTGGAAATATAGGGGTTGTAAGGGGCGATGGTAGTTACTGTTTTACTACAAGATGTATTTAAGCAGAGAAAGTAACTGTGCGATTTAAAATCTTATTGTGTATCTTCTTGTTATTGACCTGTATTGTACAGTTTTTATATTTTATAAGATCTTGGAGTTTAAAGACTATGGTCTATATAACAGAGTTTTCTCTCTCTCTCTCTCTCTCACTGATGACTCTCACATGAAATTTATTTTAGGACTTGTTTACATATATTTCACCAGTACTGGTTGACCTACGCAATGCCATATTGGAGTTTAGACTACACCAGTGTACTTCTGCAACCATGTTCCTCCTCCACAAAAGTGCAAAAAAGTAATTTGCAATTGTATTGCAAAAGCAATACACTTTGCACCGGCCAGACAGTACAAATGACCATGAGTATTTGCACAAAATTACACTGAAACAGGTGCCATCTTTCAAAATCAAGAGAGGGTGGAGCAAGGAAAGCACCCATGCAATATATATAATACTCCACTAATTTAATATATTAATGTTTCAAAATTACAAAGCATTTTAGACTAAACATATATTGCACTAATAATCAAGAATGGTATTTCCTTTATAGATTTTGGATTATTCCAGCGAGAATATGTCTGAATCTAACCCCTAGCTATCCACAAATACAGATACGCGTGGATATGTCATATTAAAATGTATTCTTCTTTTCCGTTTTAGTAGGAGATGAGTTAAAATTGTAGCTTCTGACCAGTGCCCTCATTCTCCCTGGTGAGTTTCAGTCAGTTATCTTTCAGATATTAGCACATTGTATTCTGTGGTACAAAGTTTCACATATAGCATTGAATATAAACTTCTCCCAATCCTAATAATGTAAGTGTTTGTGGTTGAAAATCCGGGTCTGGATAAAGATGTCACAAATGGCACAGAGTGGTTGACTGCTATTTGACACAGCTATCAAATGTAGGACCCATTAAGTGCTGGAAACAGTTATAAAAACTGAGAATCATTGTTGTTTTAAAAACAACTCCCACTCAGTCAGACCTCTGCCCTTTAATTTGCAACCAGCAATTAATCTCTTGCCCTCTGTCTCTGCAAGTACTGCCAGAGCAACTGATGTTTCTTGTGTGCAGAGTGACAGGAAATGCTTTGCTTTAAAATGAGACACTCCCCCGGGAGAAAGAAAGTCATACCCACTACAGAAAAACAAACCAGAAATCCCAGTGCTTGCAGGAGACTGGATCTGCGGTGACCCCGCTGCCTGATCAAACAGTAAATCGGCTCCAGCGGAAGGCAGAAATGCTCCTCGCCTTCCATCCTATGTTCACCAATCTCTTTTTTTGGATGGTTTTAAGTCTCCAAGAAGCCAAAACCTACCACAAATATGTGATAGGAAAAGAAACGCTTCAGGCTGTGGGCATATTTCTTTTAAACAGTGATACAACTTCACGTATTTATGTGGTGGAAACTTCCAACTTGGAGGCAGTAACAAAGTATCCTAAAAGTATGACTAGGAAGCTCTGCCAGTTATTTTGGAGGTATTTATTTTCCATCCCTTTTTAGAAAGCCATCTACCCGTGCCCTCACCGGAATTAAATCCCTATCCATTTCCTGGGTGAGAAAGGGTCATACAGGAGTTCATGAATATGGACAAACTCTCAGGGGCATATTATCAAGGACCGGTGTTAAAATTATCGCAAAGTTCGATAATGGGCTTGATAATACGCCCTTGTTAATTCCCATAGAAGCCCAGGTTCTTGTGTTAACATGGGCGTCTATGGGATTTAACAAGGGTGTATTATCAAGCCCATTATCGCCATTTTATCGGCAGTTTCATGCCGATAAAACAGCGATAATTTTAACACCGGTCCTTGATAGTATGCCCCTCAGTTTGTTAGTCAGTACAGACTTTCAGGGGACATCTGCCCTGGAACACCCATTCAACATCTCTTGAGTCGTGTTTACGAACATACAATATTACATGATTATTTGGTAATAATGGGTCCAAGTGAAAAAACTGATGAGTATGAGATCCCGTTTATGTATACCTTGTTCTCATAAATACACATTTGCGCTTGTAATTCAGATTTACACAACTCAGCCAACAATGTTTGAAGACGACATTTTCATCAAGAGATTTAAAGGGCATTGCTATGGATGTGTGAGCATGGAAATCTCATACCATTTTTACAACTAGTCCCACTTTAAATTTATTAAGAGAACCTCCAATTTCCGCGCCTTTTCGAGTCAATGAATCTTTGCCACCGTATTAGAACGGTGCATCAAACAAAATAAACATTGTTTCAGCATTTGATGTTCAGTCAATAAAGAGAGATTTGATGAAGTTTCAAAAGTGTATTTTCTCTTTAAGATTAGTCAAATAAATACATTTACAGAAATATTTGAGAGAAGTTTAGTTAGAACAAGCATAGAAAATAACAGCGTGTTCCATGAAGAATTTTGGGGCAGATCAACAAGAAACTGACGCATCTGTAGAGATGCGTCAGTTTCCCAGTCCCAGTGCCAGCTTGTGATACCCTTGCGCCGCCATGGGTGCACCATATTTACAATACTACGCTAACAAATGATGGACCGAATGCTGAATAAATCATACATTCACCCCAAGGGTAAATCCATCGTTCTTTTGCTCACCATGCCACCCGAGTTTAGACCTAGCCATATGCAAATCAGTCTTAACCCTGTGCCTCATGGGACCAGTCCAGACCAAACTGCCAAGCCAGGTCATCCCTGGACCAGAAACTAGCAGCTTGTGATACCCTTGCGCCGCCATGGGTGCACCGTATTTACAACCCTACGCTAACAAATGATGGACCGAATGCGGAATAAATCATACATTCACCCCCAGTCAAGAGATCTGGGTTAAATCCACTGTTCTTTTGCTCACCATGCCACCCATATGCAAATCAGTCTTGACCCTGTGCCTCATGGTCCCAGGCCAGACCAAACTGCCAAGCCAGGTCATCCCTGGACCAGAAACTAGCATCCTGGGACCGGTTTCTGGGTATTACCCTTCATCAGCCAGGCCAGCTTGAATCCAGAGGCACAGTGAGCAAGGGACCCATGTCTGGGCATATCCATCCCACTTAAGGTGAAAAGTGTTACGCAAACAAATGATGAACGAAATGCTGAATAAATCATACATTCACCCCAGTCCATCCCACTAGAGTCAAGCTATCCTGGTTGATAAGGGCTGAAAGCCCGAAACCGGTCCTAGGATGCTTCTTTCCAGTCCAGGGAGGACCGAGCCTGGCCTTTCAGGCTGGACTGTTCCCATTGGGCGCAAGGTCAACACTGATTTGCATATGGCTGGGTCCAAACTGGAAAGGCAGGTTGAGCAAAAAAACAATGGATTTAGGCCCAGATCTCTGTATTGGGGTGAATGTAACACATTGTGCTGCATTCTGTCCATCAATTGTTCTTTTTGCATTTGTCACCCCGAGTGGGACGGGTATGCCCAGGCGTGGGTCCTGTGCTCTCCATGCCACTAGAGTCAAGATATCCTGGCAGATGAGGGCTGAAAGCCCGAAACCGGTACTAGGATGCTTGTTTCCAGTCGAGGGAGGACCTGGCCTGGCAGTTCGGGCTGGACTGTTCCCATTGGGTGCAGGGTCAAGACTGATTTGCATATGGCTGGGTCCAAACTGGAAAGGCATGGTGATAAAAAAACAATGGATTTAGACCCAGATCTCTGTACTAGGGTGAATGAATGACATTGTTCTGCATTCTGTCCATCAATTGTTCTTTTTGTATTCACAATATGGTGCACCATGGTGCAAAGATTGACAGATGTGTCAGAAATTCTGATGCTTCTGTCGGCCCAAAACGTATTCATTGCTAGAGTTGTGTCGCAAGCCCGACGCAACTCCAGCAATGCATATTGAGGCCTATACTTATTGTACTGCGTCACTCCTTACGCCTGCTTCAAGCAGGCGTAAGGTTTTGCCGCAGTGTCATTCTAGAAGTGGCGCAGTGAAATCTTGTAGCTTTCACTGCAACACTTTTACGATCCTTCCTGTATGGGAACGTCCACCCTCAATACATTATACCTGACGCAGGTATAATGTGAGGCAGGGCTTTACAACGTGAAGCTTCTCCCTAAATGCATCACGTTGTAAATTGGCTGCATTGTTTATGCCACCGCTGCATCAAAAAAGTGACGCAACAGTGGCGCAAAAGTGTCGCAAGGGGCTTGTAAATCTGCCCCTTTGTTCCTACTCTAATCTAAAGTACCTAACCTAGCCTATTTGAAACCCATGCAGAGTTGTTTTCGACAATAGCAAGTCAATTTGGAGCAAAGGACTGATAACTAAGAAGAGGGCTAACGGTTCATAAAGACTAATTCTGGAAACTCAGCCAAGTTCCCTAACAGCAGCAGTAGCAACCGCTTAAACATTTAGAACGAATGAGTCACAGCAGTATCTATGATTGATATAAATGATTGAAAGTCTCCTTATGAGCGTAAGGAACAAAATAGAAATCACATTTAGCAGTAGCATTTGACAATGCGACCTAGCACAATACAGTGTAAAGGGACATGGCAGAGTAGAAATGCATAGAATACCTTAACTCTCTAGCTAGGAAGTCATATTTTTTAGCAAAAACAAGTGAATATGTCATCTACAGCCAACGAGGACAGATCTTCGGATGGTCTGTCGTCTTCGCCCTTGATCTCCACATTAAATGTTCATGCAGTAGTGGCCGGCAGGGAATTAGGGTGGAGGGGCGGGGGGTGGCAGGGGGAGAACAAAAAAAATACAAAATACAGCTTACATTTTTCACATCTTTTCTCTGCTTCTCCGTCCCGAAACCAGGAAGCACCCAGGCTATACATAGCCAATCACAACAAAGGAATGCAGCATTGTAATTGGTCTGAGCACCATAGATCGGCGGTCAGATGGGGGACTGGGGGTCCGTGCATATATCCCACCAGGCTGTGTAATGTCCCTGGTGGGGAACATGCAAAGTGCGCATGATTGTTTGGCCGGTTCCTAATTCCTTCAATTCCAGTCTATACACAGCTAAAAGCACAGTGCAGCTGTTTTACCACAGGTTGTGGACCTAATTTCTCAAGGGGTGTCAAAACGTTAGGATCTGAGGTGTTAGGGGTTAGTTTGATTTTACTGATATTATATACTTGACAGGTATTTGAACTTATTGTGGTACCCCAAAAACCTTCTCTTTCTAATATTTCCAACTGGTATTGCTTATTACTTCTCAGGAAATACCTTACTCATAAGAATCCAAATTACCTTTGCTTCAGCATTTTATGAACAACTGCAGATTGTAATTGTTAGACTTGGCCTTTCCTGCAGGGTCATCCTCAAATAGTTTTGCCTGCACCCTCTTGTTTTATGATCATGTTTCTGTTAGCTTTTAGGACTCCGCGCACTTTACCACTGCTGACCTGTGCTAAAGTGCTTTTGCTCTCGCCCTTAAACACGGTGAAATTGGTTGACACCTAATTGGCATATTTTATTTAATTATAAATCCCTAGTAAAGGGGTACTACATGTACACATAGCTTGTAAATTAAAAGCCACTAGTGTATCTTCTGTACTGATTGTGCCACCCACTGAGGTAGCCCTTTTAAATATGTCTCAGGCCTGCCATTGCAGCCTATCTGTGCAGTGTTAAACTGCCTTTCGATCTGACAAAGCAAATGTTTTACCAGGCCTAAACTATCTTTTTTAATAGATATAAGTCACCCCTAGGGTAGGCCCTAAACTGCCCAAAGGGCAGGGTGCAGTATTGTAAAGTGTTGGATATGCACTTTTGAGTTTTACATTTGCTACTGTGCAACATGCCTAAAAGACCATTGACAGCGCAATAGGTCTTGCATATGCGAAAGTTATTGGCTCTGCCAGTGCTTGTTTACTTGTTAATAGTTTTCAATTTACATTCTAAAAATCTAAGCATACAGGCAAGAAAACGGTGGTGTATTGCTTTATGTTGTTCGAAATTCATATATATTTATAAAATAAAACTGCATTCAAATTTACAAAAAATATTTATTTGAAATGCTTTTTTTCACCCTTGCAGCACACATTACGACTTCTGGGGCAGCCGGAGTGGGCGGTAGGCCACCGCCACACTCCCACGGTGCCAAAACTGTGGTCAGACCACCCGCCAGATTAGGAGTTTCCACCTGTCTGAGGGCTGTTTTTCTGCATTCCCACGACGGTGCCACCGAAAATGGACACCGCAATGGGAACATTAAAAACAGCTCCTGCATGGCATGGATTGTAAAGTCCATGCCATGATGGAACTGGGGTACATGTATACTGGAAGTCATATGTTGGCATGGGGCACCAGGAGGCCCTGTAGGGCCCGGTTTGTTTCCTCGCAATATCGTAATAACTCGTAATATGCTTGGCAGGACCGCAGTGGTCCCGCGATTCATATTGTGGCCTCAAGACCGCTGTATCACCGCCAAGGAATGGCAATTTCCTGGCGGCATCGGTGGTCCTTGGGCGGTTGGACTGCCCAATTCGTAATGGGGCGGTCGGACCGACGTTGCGGCGGTGGCTGGACTGCCACCACTGCGTCCTCGGACTGCCAGACTCATAATTAGGGCCTTAGTGTTCATTGACTTGTTTTCAAGTAAATCAATTTTGGAACTTCAAAAGGCACTTGTGGCTTCAATGTCTTGAGCCTCGGAAAAAATCTTAGTTGTTTTGAATTCAAATTGTCTCCATTTAACACAGTGGTTGAAGTGGGGAGGGGGCGTCTGAGGGGCATGATGTGCCCATATTTTTTAATTTCGAAAAAACAGTCTCCCTACTATTTGTTTAAAGACATACGTCCCAGCATGGTTAATTCCAAGAGGTGTAATGCTTCAGCTGAAATGTCATTCAGGGAGCCTCCTGTTCTGTGAAATCAAGAGAGCTCGAGAAGCCTTCTTGCCAGGGTGCCTGCTTCCCTGAAATAAATTTAAATGTGCTTAACTGGTCAATTTGCAAATGTAACCAGAACTTGGAAGCTGCTATTGGCTTTAATTGAGGGAATCACCTGAAGAGTTCCGATGACACAGATTTAATCTTACTGTGAGGTATTGTAAGTGAGCTACCAGCTAAACTGTCAAGTGCGTCCTTACAAAAGACAGTTTCTAAAACAAATGTGCACTACGTACAGTCTGGGTATTACTAAAGTCTATGGGCCTTATTCATGAGAAGTGTTGCCTCACTGCGACAAAGCAGCGATGCAACACTTCTCAGTGTGCCCTTCTTGCAACACCATGGATGCCCTGCGTTTACAGAGCAGCGCATCATGTCACAAGGAGTTACATATACGTCAGTATTACTGACTTATCTGTAGGTGCAAAAGTGATGCATTGCTGTGGTGTGTATGAAAACAGACGCAACTCTAGCAATGTGTCCCTTCACATGGGGCAAGCCCCATGTGAAAGGGCCTGCGTCACCCTTACGCCTGCTATTAGGCAGGCATAAGGTTTTGATGCAATGGCGCCCTAGAAGTTGCGCACTGAAATCTTATCGATTTCAATGTGCCACTTCTACAAGGCTTTGCTGTGGGAGAACGTCCACCCTGCATAAATTATACTTGACGCAGGTATAATGTAGCGCAAGGCTTTACGAAGCAAAGCATCTGCCTAGATGCGTTACTTCGTAAATATGGTGCAACATGGCGCATTATTTACCCCACCGCAGTGTCACAAAAAAGTGACGCAACAACGCCATAAATGTGACGCAGGGCTTCATACAAAAGGCCTAATATTTTTGATAGCATGTTTTTTATCTTAAACCTTTCTGCGCAGCACCCTATACTATACTGTTTGTAATGCAAGTTTAAAATACTGCCTTACATGTTTACAGTTCTTTCTGTAACAGACTGGTACCTTGTAGCACTAAACATACACACGTCACTATTCTTCACTACACCAAAGAGGATTTATTCTGTGGTTGCATTGTGCAGTGTATTCACTAATAGAGGTTATATAATGCACAATAGTACATTTCACAACTAACTTACATATAATTTTGATTTAAGCTGTGCGTTATTTTATACATAGTGTTAGACGGGGACCCGGAGGGTCGGCCGAGTACTGGGGGAGAGGCCTCCGATGAGGGCCGTCTCCGGCGATCGTACAGACAAGTCACTTCTCCCCCCAAAGATAGACACCACACCAGGATGAGATCAACACTCTTTATATAGGGTTCTTGCGGCAAGGTTATCAGCGATACAGGAGATTCAGGACTCGAGGGTCCCCTCAATTCTAGTCTCTGTAGGAAAAGGGGGCAGCGGGACAGTCTGGGTACCGGATCGGCACCGGGGGTGGCAAGAGGGAAGCTCACAATCCTCGAGCTTAGGAGTCTGCAAGGTCGGGCCGCGGCAGCGCCAGCCGGCTAGGGTGGAGGTCTACAACGAAGGGGCCGCGGCAGCGCCAGCAGGCCAAGGCGATGGTTTCCGTTGCAGAGGGCCGCGGCAGCGCCAGCAGGCCAAGGCGATAGTTCACGTGGCAGAAGGCCGCGGCAGCGCCGGCAGGCCAAGATGATGGTTGCACGAGGTGGAGGGCCGCGGCAGCGCCAGCAGGCCAAGGCGGTGGTTTCACGAGGGTAGGCCGCGGCAGCGCCAGCAGGCCAAGACGAAGGGTTCACAGGGCAGGGCTGCGGCAGCGCGGCAGTCCGTCAAGGATGAGTTCTTCTCGGTGTCTCTCGACTCCAGGATACAACTGCCTTCCTGGTCTGGAGCTGCCCCAGTTATAGGTCTGGTCCCCTTTGATGTCTGGACCCTCGCGCCTGGAGGTCGGGAGGTCCGGAATGAGGGAGTCCAGACACCCAGCAGGGGGGTGGAGCCACGCGGCCTCGTGCTGTAGTGTCCAAAGATGGCGGGTGGGCCGGGGCCATGGTGCTGATGGGGACCAGGGCCAGCCGGTACCGGAGGGTTCAGGAGCTGGCGTCCCATTGTGGACGGGTTGTGGGTTGCCTCGGGGGGTTGCCGGGGTGGCTCTTGCTGGGGATTCAGGGAGAGCCGGGGTCCGGGCCCCGTTGGGCGGAGGGGGGACGGGCCAGCCACGAGGCCTGTCCAACATGCGTCCCCCCCAGCTGAAGGCAGGGAGAGTCAGCCATCCTCTTGGGGACTCTCTCCGCCGAGGCGGAAGAAGCGTGACAGGCCGTCTGCATTGGCGTGGTCCTGGCCTGGACGATGCTCCACAGTGAAGTCCATCCCCTGCAGGGAGATGGACCAGCGCAACAGTTTCGGGTTTTCCCCCGTATCTGCATCAGCCATTGCAGGGGTCGGTGGTCTGTCTGTACCCTAAAGGGGGTGCCGAAGAGGTAGGGCCGGAGCTTCTTGAGGGCCCTACGGCGAAGGCCTCCCTCTCGATGGTGCTCCAGCGCTGTTCCCGGGCCAGCAGGCGTCGGCTGATGAATGCCACTGGCTGATCGACTCCCTCGGTGTTGAGTTGGGAGAGGACGGCCCCCACGCCCTGATCGGAGGCGTCCGTCTGTACAATGAATTCCCAGCCGTAGTCGGGAGCTTGGAGCACGGGGGCAGTGCACATGGCGGCCTTCAGCTTCTCGAAGGCCGATTGGCAGTCCGGAGTCCAGTTGACTGTTTTGGGGTTCTTCTTGGATGTGAGCTCCGTGAGGGGCCCCACGATGCTGCCATAGTCCTTCACAAACCGCCGGTAGTACCCGGTGAGTCCCAGGATGGCCCGGACCTCGGTTTGGGTCGTAGGGGGTTGCCAGGCCTGGATGGCAGCGATCTTGAGCTGGAGGGGGGCCACCAGACCGCTTCCCACTTGGTGTCCTAGGTAGGTCACGGACCCTTGGCCAACCTGACATTTGCTGGCCTTGACGGTGAGCCCGGCCTGCCGGAGGGCGTGTAGAACTTCCCGCAGGTGGCGGAGGTGGTCGGTCCAGTGGTGACTGTACACAGCGATGTCGTCCAGGTAGGCGGCGCTGAATTCTTCGAGGCCCGCCAGTACCTGGTTCACGAGTCGTTGAAATGTTGCCGGAGCGTTTTTCATGCCGAATGGCATCACCTTGAAGTGGTAGTGACCGTCCGGGGTAGAGAAGGCGGACCGCTCTTGGGCCCTGGGGGTGAGGCCGATTTGCCAGTAGCCCGCTGATAAATCGAAGATGCTCAGGTAGCGGGCGGCCCCATACGGTCAATTAGCTCATCTGCCCGGGGGATAGGGTGAGCGTCGGTCCTGGTAACGGCATTCAGTCCCCGGTAGTCCACACAGAACCGGAGCTCAGGGGCAACGCCCGGGGCGGCAGCCTTAGGGACCAGGACGACTGGGCTGGCCCAGGGGCTGTCAGAGGGTTCGATCACTCCCAGGGCCAGCATCTTGGATACCTCGGTCTGGATGCAGGCGCGCACCCGATCTGGTACGCGGTACGCCCTGTGTCGAATAGGGGGGCTGTCCCCGGTGTCCACATCGTGAAGGCACCAGGGGGTGACCCCGGGGGTGAGAGAGAACAAGGATGCGAATCGTGTCAGGAGAGCTTGACAGTCTTGGCGTTGCTCTGGGGACAAGGCCTCGGAGAGTCTGACCCCTTCCACTGAGCCATCCTGCTCGAGGGTCCTCAGCAGGTCAGGAAGGGGCTCGGAGTCCTCTTCCGTCCCATTATCAGTAGCCATCAGGAGGCTGAGTTCTGAGCGTACAAAATGGGGCTTGAGTCTGTTGGCATGGAGGACCCGTAGGGGGTTCCGGGAGGTTTCCATGTCGATTAAGTAGGTGACGGGCCCCTTGCGTTCGATCACCTTGAAGGGTCCGGACCATTTGTCCTGTAGGGCACAGGGTTCAACCGGGGACATCACCCAGACCTGCTGTCCCGGCTCGAACTCGATGGAGGAGGCGTGCTGATCATACCATTTCTTCATGTCTTCCTGACTGGCTTCAAGGTTGGCTTTGGCGATCTCCCTGAATCGCCGGGTCTGGTTGCGAAGGGCCAAGAGATACTTGTATATATCAGGGGGAGTTTTCTGGGGGGGCCTCTCCCAACCTTCTTTGACTAGGCTGAGGGGACCCCGGACGGGGTGTCCGTACAGGAGTTCAAATGGGCTGAAGCCTAGGGATTTTTGAGGGACTTCTCGGTAGGCGAACAGGAGGCACGGGAGTAGCACGTCCCACTGGCGACGGAAGGGTTCTTCTAGGCCCATGATCATTCCTTTGAGAGTGCGGTTAAACCGCTCGACCAATCCATTCCCCTGCGGGTGATAGGGGGTCGTGAATTTGTAGGTGACCCCGCACTGTTGCCAGAGAGACTTCATGTATTTCGAGATGAAGTTCGTGCCCCTGTCGCTGACGACCTCCCGGGGGAAGCCCACCCGGGAGAAGATCCCCATCAGGGCTCGGCCTACCACGGGTGCCGTCACAGTTCTAAGAGGGATGACCTCGGGATAGCGGGTGGCGTGGACCAGGATGAACCGGTGTCCTTGGGCTGTCTGGGGTCCAGGGGCCCCACAATGTCTATTCCCACCCGTTCGAACGGGGTGGTGACGACGGGAAAGGGCTGTAAGGGTGCTTTGGTTTTTCGGCCACTTTTTCCGCTGGCCTGGCAGGTGGGGCAGGCCCTGCAGTGGTTGGTGACATCTTTTCGCATTCGGGGCCAGTAAAAGTGGGTCACCAGGCGGTCATACGTTTTGTCCTGTCCCAGGTGTCCGGCAAGGGGTACATCGTGGGCTAAGTTCAAGAGGAAATCTCTGAAGCGAAGGGGCACCACCAGCACCCGACTGGCCCCCAGTTCTGCAATCCTTTGCTCACTGTAGAGCAGGTCATTGTCCCAGTAGATCCAGTGGGCCCCCGAGGTGTCCCCTGCGCTCTGGGTAAGGGCTTGCTGCCGGAGTCCCTCGAGGGAGGGACAGGTTCTTTGTTCTTGTCGGAACTGTTCCTGGGTGGGACCCCCCTCTTGACGCCACTGGGCCAGGTCGGGGAGGTCCTGGACCCGACAGAGTCCTTCTTCGGTTCGGGCCGGAGGACTTGCTTCTGGGGTGGCCTCCTCTGGGGCAATCGCGGGAGGAGGCTCCGGCCACTCGGGTTCCTCTGGACGGGGGACGGCACGGGCGGTCAGGGACCGGGTCGTGACACAGACCCATTCGGGGAGGCCCAGCATCCCCAGGTGCTCTCTCCGTTCGACTGCTGCCCAGGGAGAACTTTCGAGATTGTTCCCCAGGAGGCAATCCACAGGGGCATCATCGCGGACAGTCACTTTCAGCATCCCGGATACTCCTTCCCATTCGAAGGGGACGTAGGCCATTTGACATAGACTTTCTGAGTTGTCGGCCGACCGGACAGGGCAAAGTATGTTCGGCAAGATCTGGTCCGGGGCCACCAGATGACAGCGGACTGCGGTCACACTGACCCCTGTGTCGCGGAGGGCTTCAGCCCGGTGGCCATTAATGTTGACCCACTGGCTGTACTTCTGCGTGTTGGCGGGAAGGGGGGCCCGAGGGATCAGGTCCGGTTCCCCTAAGCAAACCAGGCACATGGCGGCCGGTTCCCATTCCGGCTGGTCGGTCTCGTACTCTTCTTGGTCTTCCAGGGTTTGCTCTTCCCCCAGGGCGGCAGCAGCGACCTGGCGGGGTATAGTGTTCGGGTTCTTTGGGCAGTTGGGATCATTGGCGTAGTGGCCGGGTCGTTGGCATCGGTGGCAAGTAATGTTGGCTCGGAAGCCTGGTCGCATCGGGGGGTTTCCCCTGCTGGCCGGGGGCGGGGGGTTGCTTGCGGGAGTCACCGGGCCGGTGTCTCTACCCCGACCCTGGCCTCCTCCTCCCCCACGGGGGCGATGGGGCCCTTTGGCAGTTCTGTTCGGTTCGCTGGGCCCGTTTCGGACAACTCGGGTGCTTTCCCATCGGTCAGCTTCGGCGGCAAGTTGCCGAGGTTCCGTTAGTTTACTGTCCAGGAGGTGCTGCCTGAGTTCGATGAAGCAGTTGTTAGAAAGGTGCTCCCACACAATAAGGTCAAAGAGTTGCTCGTAGGTGGTCACTTTGCTGCCCTTGATCCACCCCTCGAAGGCCCGGCTAAAGAAGTTCACGTACTCCACCCAAGTTGTACCCGGGATCCGTTTGCAGTCGCGGAACCGCTGGCGGTACATCTCGGGGGTGAGTCCGTATCGAGTGAGGAGGGCGGCTTTCATGTGGTCGTAGGATGTCATCAGATGGTCCGGGAGTTGCAGCAGGGCGTCTCGCCCTTCGTTGACAAACCTCCCCCATAACCCGGCTCCCCAGTCGCTCCGGGGAATCCGGTGGGAGGTCATGGCTACCTCGTACGCTTTGAACCATTGCTGGATATCATCGTTCTTGTAGTACTCTCTGACGACATCTTTGGGGATGTGGACCTTGGGGTCTGTAGTGGCAGGGGTGTTCGTGCGCTCGGGGGTTCCGAGCTCCTTGTTCTGCTTCCGAATCTCTAGTTCTTTGAGGTTGCGCTCATGTTCGTAGGCTAGCTTCTTCTCTTCTAGCTCTCTCTGCCTTTGTTTCTCTTCTCGCTCCTCTCGGAGCCGTAAGTGTTCCAATGTTATTTTTTGTTCCGCCAATTTGAGCTCTCCATCTAAGCAAAGTCGCGCCAGTTCTAATTCATGGAGCCTGCTTTTTTCCCGTTCTCGGACCTCCTCTGGGGAGAGACCCGATCTTCTTTCTTCCGTCGGCGGGGGGCTTGTTTCGGGTGTCTCGTGGCTTCGTGTTTGGGGTACGGTCGTACCCATCTCCGCCCAAGATTCCAGGGCTTGTTTGAAGTCCTCTTTCGTGCTCAGTCCTTTGGTTGAAATGCCTAGTTCTATGCAGAATTGTTTCAGTTCTCTGTGGTTGTATTCTTCTAGCTTTTCCATCTGGAATTTTTCCGTTGTTCCGCTCTCTTTTGTTGTCATGGTGGTTGTGTGTCGTGGGGCGAGTTACCCTCTGTACGATTATGCGTTGGTTCGGATCCCACCGCTGCCACCAATGTTAGACGGGGACCCGGAGGGTCGGCCGAGTACTGGGGGAGAGGCCTCCGATGAGGGCCGTCTCCGGCGATCGTACAGACAAGTCACTTCTCCCCCCAAAGATAGACACCACACCAGGATGAGATCAACACTCTTTATATAGGGTTCTTGCGGCAAGGTTATCAGCGATACAGGAGATTCAGGACTCGAGGGTCCCCTCAATTCTAGTCTCTGTAGGAAAAGGGGGTAGCGGGACAGTCTGGGTACCGGATCGGCACCGGGGGTGGCAAGAGGGAAGCTCACAATCCTCGAGCTTAGGAGTCTGCAAGGTCGGGCCGCGGCAGCGCCAGCCGGCTAGGGTGGAGGTCTACAACGAAGGGGAGCGCCAGCAGGCCAAGGCGATGGTTTCCATTGCAGAGGGCCGCGGCAGCCCCAGCAGGCCAAGGCGATAGTTCACGTGGCAGAAGGCCGCGGCAGCGCCGGCAGGCCAAGATGATGGTTGCACGAGGTGGAGGGCCGCGGCAGCGCCAGCAGGCCAAGGCGGTGGTTTCACGAGGGTAGGCCGCGGCAGCGCCAGCAGGCCAAGACGAAGGGTTCACAGGGCAGGGCTGCGGCAGCACCGGCAGTCCGTCAAGGATGAGTTCTTCTCGGTGTCTCTCGACTCCAGGATACAACTGCCTTCCTGGTCTGGAGCTGCCCCAGTTATAGGTCTGGTCCCCTTTGATGTCCGGACCCTCGCGCCTGGAGGTCGGGAGGTCCGGAATGAGGGAGTCCAGACACCCAGCAGGGGGGTGGAGCCAGCGGCCAGGGAGGCCGGGGGTGATCGACACCTGGCGGAGGAGAGCCGTTGACGACTCCTTCTTCCATTGACCTGCCAAGTGGTCTCTTTACCCCCTGTGTGGAGGTTGGTGCCTCGACGACGGTCGATGACGGGTTGTGGGTTGCCTCGGGGGGTTGCCGGGGTGGCTCTTGCTGGGGATTCAGGGAGAGCCGGGGTCCGGGCCCCGTTGGGCGGAGGGGGGACGGGCCAGCCACGAGGCCTGTCCAACACATAGTTACCTGAAGGTGAAAGACCGAAAATTTACAGAATATTTTGTTTTTGTAGCCACACCTTTAACCATGCCCCCACACTCACCCAGTCTGCCCCCTTTGCTTGCAGCATCACTGTTCCCATACTTTTGTTAATACACTTCGACCACTAATTTAACATCTCCTTGAAATCCTTCTCAGACATCTCTGCTTAATTTGAAAACTTTACAAGTCGCCTCAGCTGCTCTACAGTCTCTTTGCCATTAGAGCACAAAAACATACATTTCAGGTAAGACTCCGACTGTTACTTTACGTATTAGCTTCCATTATTTTTTATTTGGTTTAGGTTTGACCCTTTGCGGGCCTCAGGCTTTACTTTACTTTTGTTTTACTTTTGCATTTTCAGTACTATTGTTACTATGTGTCTTGAAGTAGATGGATTGCTCTGGGTGTGCTTGGATGTCATAATGCACAGTGTCTGGTAACGGTTTTGAAGCAAAGAGATACAATAAATAGCTTGTCTGGTGAACACAACATTAAGTTTTTGCTTCCAAATCCACATAAACCTTGAGTTGATGCCCATTCGGTTGTTTGGATTACCCCATTTCACTGAACTTTTCAATTCTTCAAGTGGACACAAAGCAGCAATAAAGTAGCATATTCTCTCTGACTGTCTGTTTTAGGGTATCACACTGCATAAAGTATGTATGTCGTTACAACGCATTCTTTTTCCATGCATGCCTTTACAACGCAGGTATTACAACGCAAGTCGTTACAAAGACTTACGTTGGGGGGCGCTGGATAGTGGAATAGTTTAATTTACTATTCCAACTCCAGTCCCCGTGGATAGTAGGGAAGGTTTGGATAGTAAATTAAACTATTCCCTATCCTAGGGCGCCCTCCAGCCCAAGTCGTTGTAACGACTTGCATTGTAATACCTGCGTTGTAAAGGTACTGCGTGGTAAAAGTTTCGTTGTAAAGGATGTTTCCCCTCCATAAACGCTGGATTTTGGGTCCCCTAAGGTTTTATTATGTTTCCAGCCTGAGTAAATGAGTGAGCTTGCCCTCGGGATACCCAACCTGTCTCTGCGCTGGTGTACATTCAAATGCCCAGACAGCATAAGCAGAATGGGGAGATATGGCAACATATATTAGCTAACGTAATCGAGCTTGCTTAGCTGTGACAAGCAAACAAAATGGCGTCGTTTGCAAAAGTGGTTCACTTTGCTTTTTACAGAACAGCCTACATTGCCTACAGACAGCTAACGTCACGAGCTACTGAATGGACCTCCAATTACCTCAATGAATGAAAGCCTACTTTGCATATGACTCCTCTACATTTGGGTGAAATCCTTCTTCTCCCCATAAACGCTCTTGTGCAGGAAATGGCTACACTTTTGTGATGCATAATTTACGGTTGCTCTCTCAGTCCTCGCCGTGCCACATTACAGCTTCATAAATAATGAGCAGACTTTTATCTTTCATGTTTGTAAGTCGCCTTGATGAAAGTGCAGAAATATTTAACAGTCTGTGGCTAGGCCACGAGCTCCCTAAAAGCACTCCATGTTTTATACATGCTTTACAATAAGCCTGAGATGGAGGCACCAATTATTTCCCGCGCTACAGCTGGAACAGAGATCGCGCGCCGTGCCGTTGAGCATTCCCCTGCATGCAAATGCAGAGATGCAAAATGCCTAGCGCAAGGCTTGCCGGCTAGGTGACGGGGTTGACAAAATGACAGCGTTCCTTTCACCCCTGGGAGAGAGAGACTAATTTCCAGTTACTGCAAAGCCTAATTTACTGTAGCAAAATGCAGCTCATTTGTCAGTCAAGATTGAGATGCTCCATAAGTAGAATGGAGTGTGAATTACAGACAATCTTATGGAGTGGTTCATTGTCTGTGTGCGGAGCAGCACTTCGGTAGTCTTGCAGTCGATCGCTTGCAAGGCAGCTACCAGCTTTTCCCTCATGGGCAAGCTGCATGTGTCATCGCACCTCTGGCCGTTTCTTCCTCATCCAGACTCAGGGGCAGTGAGACTGCCTAATACTCAACTAATCAATCAATCAGGAGATTTCTATAGCGCCATGGGAGGGTATAAAATGGTAGCACGAGTGGTGGTCAGTGAAGGGGTTTGTGAAAGATTTGTGGGCATGTCCGTTTCTTACTCAAACAGCAGGTGTCAATGGGTGTTGTTAATCACTCCTATTGTTTCCCATACCCTTTGGTCTGAGTGTGGTTTTGAGCTAAAAAGTTGTTTCTTAGCTTCAGAGGTTCAGGTGTGTTTATTAGGTAGAGCCTAGCAGCGCACATGCGCTGCTCTACGAGGCATGCTGTATCCAATGTATGGGCATTCAGTACGCCCATCGGTTTTGACTTGCTCCTTCATGTGCTTTTCAAAAATCCTTTGTTTTCATTGGTGTATAGCTAACATTTGTCCTCCCTTTTGCTGAATTTGTCTCTCCCTGGAGACTGCCCTTATACATGCATTATTAGACAATGGGCCATATACTTTAGTGGGACAGTGGGGCGTTTTCCACTTGCATGGGAGTGGGAGGTCCAGCTTAAACGGGGGCCCCCGTAAACAATATCCAAAAGGTTGTTACGCCGTTCCTCTAGTGGTAGAGTCACCGATTCAATCAAAGGCTGCCTCCAACTGCACCCAATGGGTCCATTTGTTGGATTGTAATGCCCTCACACACCCTTTCAGGTGTCATGCTTCATCATATGGCCTGCTCCTCGTTGGGTCGGTGGTACAATACTCAACGGGCTCCGTCGAAAGGGGCTCTTTATCAGAGATCTTTTATCCAACAGCCGTCAGGTGAAGTGGGGGTGTGGGCCAGAACCGTGTAGATGTATAGTGGTGAATATAAATTTGATTGGGAGTACCTAGTACGAATTGATTTATTCTGAGGGTCTCCTGTCCTAGTTAAAAACGGTGAACAAGGCGCTCATCCGAGTGTTATGTCTCGTGGTGGAGTGTCCTTGTTTTAACAATTATTGGTCAACATGTTTCTCGCTACTAGTAAAGTATACCAGCGATTCTTCAGGACCGGGAAAAAGAACTATCTACACTAATGTTAATAATCGGAGAATTACTCACAATACAATTTAAAGTGTACCTGATGAAACCTGGATCTACCTGTATAGGGAAACAAAATTAGTTGTAGTATAGGTATCATACAGGTTCATACGGTATACTGTGCATGTACCTTGAGGCGGACTTTGTTCCAACAGGGAATGGTTACCTCCCGGATTCAAGCACAAACTCATCCAGGAGAGGCTCCTCGAGCAACAGTGGCTCGAGTGTAGAAAACTGGATACCTAATCAACAAAGAGGACGGGGAGGTAAACAAGGTTATAACATCTATCCACCACCCCATTACCAAGGGCCACCTTTTTGGCAATACCCTATGTTTCCACAAAGCCATCCACAATTTGCACCTCAATCCCCACCACAATACGGACCCCAAGGCATGAGCCAGCCTTTTTTAGCCAGAGGTTGGGGCAGAGGGCACGGGTAAAGAAGAGGCAACCAACAAGAGAAAAGAGTGCAATGGGAAGAACCGCAACAACGGGTGATGGAGACCAGGAGTCACACCATCAAAAAACGAACCTAGTAGTCAACCTCTCACCACGACAATTAACAGACACAGGGGAAAAAGTCCTTCAAAAAGGGTTAGACTTTGTCCCAACGCCTAAGGTGGACAACTTTAAACAAAACTGCGAATTACACCAGTTTTTCCGCAAAATACGCCTCAAAGCATTTTTTTACGGAAAAGTGACTGAACCTGAAGAGGACTCAGGCCGTCACAACCCTTCCACCTTCACCCCCAAAAGTGGGATGGTAACCAATGAAGTGATAACGTATGAACAGGCAGTCCTTAAAGTTGTAAAAGCCATGACTGAGTTGAGCCAGTTCAACAGCATCTCTAAACAAGAAATGCTGGCGATAGATTCACTAGCAAATGACCCAGTGATCACCATAAAATAGGCTGATAAAGTCGAAGCTACAGTCATATAATGGCAACCTCTGAGTATGACTCAGAATGTCTACGACAATTGGGTAATAGGAAATATTACACACCTATTCCAAGAAACCCCACTGAATGCCTGAAGACATCTATCACGGGACTGGTAGACTCCGCTGAGACTCAGGGTTGGCTGAGTAAGAAGAAGGTATCCTTCCTCATCAAAAAAGAACCTAAAACCCCCTACTTTTATATATTACCTAAAATTCACAAGGGGGTCACCCCAGAGCCAGGCCGACCGATCGTATCTGGAATTGACTCTATTCTAGAACCACTGTCACAATTTTGTGATCATTTTCTCCAGCTACTGGTGAGACGGATACCGTCATACATACAAGACACTACGGACGTGTTGGGTCTGCTTGACCAATTCAAAGACACCACTGCAATATACTTCCTCATCACTATAGACGTGGAAGCCCTGTACACAAACATACCACAAAGGGCCACCCTAGATGTGATTGAGGAGGATCTGAATGCCCCACATGGGAGTCACCGACCCCAAAAAGCTTCATCATGGAATGCGCCATACTGGCCCTGACTGAGAACTTTTTTGAGTTCAAAGGCCAGCTGTACCACCAGACGCAAGATACTTCCATGGGGAGTACCTTCGCTCCCAGTGTGGCCTGCCTCTACATGGCTGCATTTGAGGGTAAACACATCTTCCATGACTCAAACCCATATCGTGACAACATCCAATTATGGAAGCGTTTCATCGACAACATCCTAATCTTTTGGACAGGGACCCAAGAAACCTATATGAGGTTCTTTGAGTGGATCAATAACCTGAACACATACCTGAATTTTACCATCACTGTATCCCCCTCCCAGATAGCATTCTTGGACCTCACCATCAAAATCGAAGGAGGGCAGTTGTCTACAACAATTTACCGAAAGAGCACAGACCGTAACAGCCTCCTACTTTTCGGGAGCCACCATCCCAAATCACTCAAGGAGAACCTGCAGTTCGGGCAGTTTCTTAGAGTAAGGAGAAATTGTAGTCTAGTAGAGGAATACAAACAAGAATCAGCAATCCTGGTTAAAAACCTTGCGGCAAGGTATTATCCACCAAGGAGTATTGTACTCTCTAGAAAGAGAGCACGCAATAACAATAGAGAAAGTCTACTGGAACACAAAAATAAGTCTGGATCAGAGACCTTAACTTGTGTGACAACATTCACACCAGCTTCCAATCATCTGACAAGAGTAATAAAGAAACATTGGCACATATTGAACACAGGTGCCATGAACATAGAGCAACTGCGCTTTGCATTCAATAGCTCAAAAAACATTAAAGACATGATCATCCATACTAGTCCCAAGTCAAAGGCAAAAAACCTACAAGGTACTCTCTGGCAGTTACCAGCCATCACAGGATACTTCACATGCGGTATGTGTAGTGCTTGTGCTTTCACTTCTGTACACAAGACCATAACAATAAACAACTCATTCCGATGGGAGATCAGATCACATACGAATTACAATGCAGCAAATTGCATATACCTGTTGCCATGTCCATGCAATCTCTTCTATATAGGGATGACGACCCGCCCCATTAAGCTGCGGATATCAGAGCATCGCAGTAATTTCCGGTGCCACAAGAGCAATACCAAGATGTGCGCACATTATCTAAAAAAAAAACATTCTGCAGATTCCCTGAAATGGGTGATCCTAGAGGCAACACCTACAATATCGAAAACAAGCCTGTTCACGAACGAGCAAAGATGGATACATCGGTTATCCACACATGACAAGGGCCTCAATGAAGATATACCCTGGAGTGCAATCAGAATCTGAACAAATAGATGTCTTTCCAGAATTACTCTAGACACAAGCACCCATTTAAACACCCAGATAGAGGGAAATTCAAGCAGCGACATCCAGCACCTAGTAGACCTTCACCGCATCCGCATAGTCAACAACTGACAAATCAGCGACATCTTCACTGCAAAATTGGGCACGCAATTAACAGACTATACCACTCCTTGACCCCCATGACCATGTACATTTCAATATCATTAGTCATATCCTGGTTAATGTAAGGTAGTATGCACTTCATCAACAATATCTAATGCCTGATTGATGCAATGTAGGGTACATCCCCCAACAATGAGCATCATTCCACAGACGTTACCTATGAACTCCAGCTAGGAATGGTAGATGGTTAACCAACAGTAACAAGGTCGCACTTAGTTGTGCAACTCAGCAGACTCGATCCGTCGGGTATTGCACCGCTGACCCAATGAGGAGCAGCCCATATGATGAAGCAGGACACCGGAAAAGGGTGTGTGAGATCATTACAATCCAACAAATGGATTCCCAACTATAGACCCATTGGGTGCAGTTGGAGGCAGCCTTTGATTGAATCAGTGACTCTACCACTAGAGGAACAGCATAACAACCTTTTGGATACCATATACTTTAGTGTCACGCACTACCTGTTCTGTTAATTTCTTGTTTGGCAGCGTGCACTCCCTTCAGCCTTGCCATGAAGCATCTATGCCTCAGACAATCTGTTTATTACAGAAATACTCGGCTAATGCGTTGAGCTATGCTAATGTGCTGAAGGTAGCAGGGAGTTTTTTATCGCAGCTTGCAGCTGATGTTCATTTCTGTTTGCAAAGCTCTACTTTCCCTAATCCTGTTAGGGCACCCAGTACGTCACAGTTGCTGGGACAGGGAAAGCCTCTATCGTCTCTATACACAGGATTTGGATGACGTTATGTTATGTTATGTTATACTGGGATTTTATATAGCGCACAGCTACTCAAAGAGTGTCCCGGCGCTTTGTTTTGCAAGCTATCTACAACACAACAAATAAAAACAGAAAGGAAACCGTCAGAGCTCAGAGAGAAAAACTAAGAGGTGAAAAGCCACGTTTTGAGCCCCTTCCTAAAGGCCAACAAGTTTGGAATACTGCGCAGGGCCATTGGCAACTTATTCCACAATTGGGGCGCCAGTAGTCTAAAAGAACGGCCACCAATGCGTGCCCTCTTCACACGAGGCACTACCACAAGAAACAGAGATTCAGACCTCAGTGACCTGACTGGATGGTAGAAGGACAATCTTTTTTGAAGATATTTCGCACCGGAGGCGTGCAGGGCTTTGTGCGCCAGAGTCAGAATCTTAAAAATTATCCGTTTCCGGACAGGCAGCCAGTGCAGTGCCTCCAGGAGACCCGAGGCTCTCGCACGGCGAGATAGTCCAAAAATGGCCCGGGCTGCAGAATTCTGGACCACCTGTAACCGTTGAAGCAGATATTCCGGCAGGCCGAGATAGAGAGCGTTAGCATAATCAATTCTCGAGCCGACTATCGCCTGCACGGTGATCTTCCTGTGTTCCTGAGATAACAGAGGGAGGAACTTACGCAACATCCGGAGCAAACCAAAGCAAGTGCCCGTGAGACCGATTACCTGTGAGCGCAGAGTGAGGCCGTTATCAATCTTGATCCCAAGGTTTTTCGCCACCAGGGAAGAACTTGCTGGAGGGAACATGTTCTCAGGCCACCACACTTTCCAGTCCGGATCCGAGCTGCACCCAAAAAAGAGGACCTCAGATTTATCCGAGTTGCACTTGAGGCTATGATGTTGAAACCACTGAAAAACAGCCTCAAGGCAACCCTGGATCCTACCTCCATCGAAATCCGCACCTCTCTCACAGGTGAAGAGGAGCTGGGTGTCATCAGCGTAGGAAACGATCTGAGCTCCGAAAGACTCCGCCAGAGCCGCCAGAGGGGTCATGAAGATGTTAAATAGGGTAGGGCTCAGTACTGAGCCCTGGGGAACCCCGACACCCAGTGGCGACATCTCGGCGGAGCAGGCGGAGGCCCAGACCGTTTGTCGACGGCCTGCCAGGAATGATCGAAACCACTGGAGCACCGTCCCCCCGAGACCAATCTCAGAGAGTCTTGCAAGGAGGCCCTCATGGGGGACGGTGTCAAAGGCCGCCGACAGATCTAACAACACCAGCATCGCCCTGCCACCCGAGTCCAGCACCTCCTTGATTGCCTCCGACACTTCCAGGAGGGCAGTCTCGGTGCTAAGATTGGTGCGGAAACCCGATTGAGTGGGGTGCAGTAGACCATGGGACTCCAGATAGTCGGCCAACACCTTGTGCACATGCTTTTCAACGATCTTCGCGAAAGCAGGCAAGAGCGAAATAGGCCTGTAGTTTGCCAACACCTCCACATCCAGACCAGGTTTTTTGAGCAGGGGGATGATCATTGCCTGCTTCCAGGACTGGGGAACCACACCCTGTACAAGAGAACAATTCAACAGAGGGTTCACATATGGATTAATGATAGCTGCCATTTTTGCCAAAAACTTGGCAGGACAGGCGTCCCGGGGAGAACCTGATTTGAGACAAGCCATCAAATCAAGTGAAGCGGTCATAGAGAGAGGGGGAAAAGTTGACAGGGCCACACCAGCACTAGGCAGGGTGGCAGCAGCATTCTCCACCCAGCAGGCCGCCTCAGGTCCCAGCACAGGGAAAGAGTCTTGGATCAATTGGATTTTAGAGGTGAAAAAATCTGCGATCGCTCTGACCCAAGGGGCAGGAAGGGGGGTCTGCGCCGAAGCACTGCGTGAGGTCGTAAACTCTCGCACAATAGCAAAAAGCTCCTTACAAGAATTGGAGGCAGCTTCGATTTTACTCGCGAAATAAACCTTCTTCGCAGAAAGGATATCACGCTGGTACACTTTCACCAAGGACCTGTAAGCAAGCTTCGCTAACGGGTCGTATTTCGCGCGCCATGCTCTTTCCGCGACTTTACATTGTCGACGAGAAGCCGCCAATGCTTCCGTAAACCATGGGGCGGATGCACCTTTATCAAGTTGGCGCGAAGGCCTCAGAGGGGCAAGATCATTTAACCTTTCTGTGAGCCAGGTCTGAAAGCGCCCCACATCCTCATCAAAATTCCCCATCGGGGCATAGGGATGGTCCGCGCATGACTGTGCCAATAGTTCCGGAGTGACCCGGTGAAAACCCCTAAATCCCTGGTAGGCTTGTCGAGGGGCACCGGGGGGCTTCTTGACTTCCCGAAGAAAGATTTTAACCAGCCTGTGGTCAGACCAAAGCACCTGAATGGGAGCAAGCATCTCTATAGGGGTCGTTGAGAATGTCAGGTCCAGGGTGTGTCCTTTCTCATGAGTCGGCCCAACGTAATAAGGCACCAGGCCCAGAGGGGCTGTCACATCCAGCATTTTAATAGCGTCGGCATCTGTTTCCACGTCCATGTGGACGTTAAAGTCCCCGGCGACTATACAGTGCTCTGACGTAAGTAGCAACGATGAGGCTACCGACTGGAGCTCTTCAAAAAAGGAGCCCGTGGGCCCAGGGGGTCGATAAACCAAAAGTCCTTTCACGGATTGGTGTGGTGAAAGGACGATGGAAAAGGCGAGGGATTCACAATCCTTAATCGCATCAGAGGGAATGACGGTGCAAGTGGCACTTTTGTTTACTATCAATGCCACCCCACCTCCGCGCCCCTTCAGTCTATCCTGCCTGAAGATATTGTAATCAGGCGGGATAGCTGTGGCAATATCTGGGTTGGATGACTCGCCGAGCCATGTCTCGGTGAGCATCAGAAACAATGGTTTCTCAGACTCCAGCAGGTCAAAAATATCAAGTGCATGCCGACCGAGAGATCGCGTATTAAGCAGTAGGCAAGTATGATTAACACTAACTGCCTCCTTCTGCGGAGCGCCGACCAGATGTTTCTGAGGGCGCCAGCCACACTCCGGGCAGCACCTCTTGCCCCTGTGACGTGCGGGAAATACCGTACAACATGAGCCTGAGGTCTGTTGCCAGGAGCGAAGCTCCAGGCCCGAATAATGGAGCATAATGCACCGCTATACAAACACAGTGCACTCAGTAGGCCAGTCCTACCCGTCGCCTCGGAAGCCTCCAGAACGCTGACGGGCGCAGACGGGCAGGACTCTGGCACGACTCAGGCGCCGATCAGGCGCTACCGCTGCGCGTCACCGCTGCGCGGTTCACGCGAGCATTAAGTAGGGCACAGCTGTAAATGAGACAAGCGCTAGAGCGCTCAATCCAATGGCACACTCGCCACCAGCCACCCCAAGATGGCCGCCGCGCGCCGAAAACGCTAGCCAGAAGCACACAGATCCGCTCAAAACGCGGTGGGGGGCACTATTATTGTGCAAGTTTGTGGGCGGTGTATCCAGATTTAAAACCAGGGCGAAATACAAAGAAAATGGAAAACAGAAAAAAAACGGTAAGTTTTAAAATTTAACAGCGCTGCAGCTTACATTACAGCAGCAGAGCGCGCATGCTGTTTCCTTGTCCAAGGACGAGCTACAAGAGGTGCTCTCCTTAAGTAGGGCACAGCTGTAAATGAGACAAGCGCTAGAGCGCTCAATCCAATGGCACACTCGCCACCAGCCACCCCAAGATGGCCGCCGCGCGCCGAAAACGCTAGCCAGAAGCACACAGATCCGCTCAAAACGCGGTGGGGGGCACTATTATTGTGCAAGTGTGTGGGCGGTGTATCCAGATTTAAAACCAGGGCGAAATACAAAGAAAATGGAAAACAGAAAAAAAACGGTAAGTTTTAAAATTTAACAGCGCTGCAGCTTACATTACAGCAGCAGAGCGCGCATGCTGTTTCCTTGTCCAAGCATCCAGCTGCTGGTCACCACCTCTTCTGCCTCCTACACGTTTCTTCTTGGTTTGAGTCCTGGGCCTGTATAATATCGGCCTCTAGCCATCCTGGGTCTTAGCTTTTCCAGCTCCGCTACATCTTCTTGCTGGTCCCCTGGATCACGTCTCCTGTTATAGCTGAATTTTCCCAGTCCTGATGCCAATGGCTGCTCCGTTTCTTATGGTACCTTTTTCTGCAGGACTGCTAGCTGCTTCTTTGGTCCCATGGGTAATTCCTCATTCTAAGTCATATATACAGCTGCTACCTTCTTCTCTGGTCCCACAGGTAATTCCTCATTCTAAGTCCTCTAGGCAGTGCTGCAGCTGTGTTTATGTCACAGTGGTAATTCTCAATTTTTTGTCCTCTAGCAGTGCAGTAGCTGAGTCTTTGTAAACAGTGGTAATTCCTAATTCCTAGACCTCTAGACAGTGCTGCTAGCTGCTTATCTGATTCCAGCGGTAATTCCTCATTCTTAGTCCTCTAAACAATGCTGCAGCTGTTTCTCTGGTACCAGTGTTAAATCCTAATTCTAAGCCCTATAAACAGTGCTGCATCTGCTTCTCTGGTCTCAGTGGTAATTCCTCATTTGCAGTCCTCTAGGTAGTGCTGCTAGCTGTTCCTCTGGCCCCATCAGCAATTTATCATTCTAGGTCCTCTAGACAGTGCTGTTAGTTGCTTCTTTGGTCCCATCAGTAATTCCTCATTCTAAGTCTTCCAGACAGTATTGCAACTGTGTCTCTGGTCACAGTAATAAGTCCTCCTTCTTAGTCCTCTAGGCAGTGCTTCTAGCTGCTTTTCTGGTCCTTTCAGTAGCTCCTCTATTCCATGTCTGCTAGGCAGTTCTACAGCTGTAGTTCTGTTCCAAGTGATAATTCATCATTCTAAGTCATCTAAACAGTGCTGCTAGCTGCTTCTCTGGTTAGGTCAGCATCAGCAACTCCCCCATTCTAAGTCATCTAGGCAGTGTGCAGAAGAGTCTCTGTTCCTAGTGGTAATTCCACATTTTAGGTTCTCTAGACAGTTAAGCACCTACGTCTCTGTTCATACCTTCACTATACTCGAAACCAAAATTCATAGGTAAAAGATAGTGTCATTGACCTCTGGTCACCCCACACGCTGCACGGCTCCCCCTGTGCGCCCGTGACTGCCCCTGCTGCCGCTGCTCGATCTGAAGCTCGCCACTGTGCCCCTGTGCCCCTGGTGACCTAGCTGTACTTCCTTGGCATCTTTCCTTGTGTTTTCTGTTATTGTGTTGGCATTCCCTTGCGCCCTTGCCCTCTGTGCCGCCCCCGGTCCCCCGCTCCTCGCTTCCCGCCGCTGCTCCTCTGCTGCCCGCCTCCTTTTTCCTTCGGTGTCCCTTCCCCTCGGCCATTGGCTACCCCGCTCTCACCTCCCAGCTGCTCCTCCCTCCCACTTCGCCTCTTATGGAGGATGCCGCACGGAAGTGCAGCGGACGCACACAGCGGTCGCGCCGCTGGCACGCCGAAAGGCGTGCCAAAGGCAAGCCCGTCTGCACCCGTCCGCGCCTGGACCGTGCCCAGCGCCAGAACCCCTGGACCCCACAACCGCCACAAGACCAGACTGCACTACGACTCCAGCCTCCACCCTCCAAGCACTCAACACCAGACGCCACCACTCCTGCTACCGGGCTACCCCGAAGCACACCCAAGGGCCTTTCACCTGCCGGAACTGCAGCTTCACCAGCATCCGGCCCGCGAAACCATCACCTAGAGAACCCAATCACCTCGGCTGCATCCTCCTCAACACCCGCTCCACCTGCAAGTACGCCATCAAACTCAGGGACCTCCTAGACTCAACCACTTCGGTTGTCTCCTTCCTGACAGAGACCTGGCTGAACGCCACCTCGGCACCAGACATCGCCATAACCATCCCAGAGGGTTACAAGATCTCCCGCAGGGACCGCACCAACGGAGTGGGAGGAGGAATCGCCATCATCCACAAAGACACCCTCAGAGTCTCGACCAACACCGAAGACACCCTCACCACCGCCGAACACATGCACTTCCAGATCCACACCGACCCCTTTACACGACCCTCAGAGGAACACTCGTCTACAGACCACCCGGACCCCGACCACAGTTCAGTGACACCATCGCCGACCTCATCAGCACCCACGCCCTCGCCTCCACGGACTACATCCTCCTCGGGGACCTGAACTTCCACCTCGAGAACAACGATGATGTCAACTCCACAGCCCTAATCGACAACCTCGCCAACCTCTGACTCAAACAGCTTGTGACGACACCCACCCACGCCGCCGGACACACACTGGACCCCATCTTCTCCGCAAGTCCCCACGTCTCCTTCAACCACACCACCGAACCCCACTGGAGCGACCACAGATGCGTCCACTTCACCTTCAGGAAACCCACCTCGCACCACCATGCCCAACAGTTGCCACACCACTGCTGGGGCAAAGTCACCAAGGACCAACTGACCACCACCCTCGCCCTGAGACCACCGGCCGACCCCACTGACCCGACACTGCCACCACCAACCTAAAACAATGGATCAACAACTGCGCCGACACCCTCGCCCCAACCAAGACCCCAGCAACCAATCACACCAACAAAAAAACTGCGTGGTTCACCAAGACCTCTGGACCTCCAAGCACACCTGTCGGAAGCTGGAGAAGAAATGGCTCCGTGACCGCGCACCAGACAGCTACACAGCCCACAAGAACGCCACCCGCAAACACCACCAACTCATCAGGACCGCCAAGAGGACCGCCTTCAAAGAACGCCTAGACAACAACGCACACAACTCCAGAGAGCTCTTCAGCATCGTGAAAGAACTCTCCAACCCTAGCTCCAACACCAACGACATCCCACCCTCTCAGGACCTGTGCGACTCACTGGCCACCTTCTTTCACTGCAAGATCGCCGACATTCACGACACCTTCAACTCCGACACCCCCGCATCCACCGCCAAGACAACCAGTCCTGCGACCTTCACCCGCACCAGCCGCCTGACCACCTGGACGAACGTCAGCGACGAAGACAACATCAAGACCATGAACTCCATACACTCCGGATCCCCATCTGACCCATGCCCTCACCATGTCTTCAACAAAGCCAGCGCAATCATCGCACCCCATCTCCGGAAAACAATCAACTCCTCCTTCGAGACAGCAACCTTCCCGGAGAGCTGGAAGCATGCCGAGATCAACGCCCTACTGAAGAAACCGAAGGCGGACCCCAACGACCTCAAGAACTTCCGGCCCATCTCCCTGCTCCCCTTCCCGGCGAAAGTCACGGAGAAGATTGTCAACAGGCAACTATCCTGCTATCTCGAAGACAACAACATCCTGGACCCATCTCAGTCATGCTTCCGCAGCAACCACAGCACTGAGACCACCCTCATCGCCGCCACCGACAACATCAGGATCCTGATGGACAAAGGAGAAACAGCCGCCGTCATCCTTCTAGACCTATCAGCAGCCTTCGACACGGTCTGCCATCGCACTCTAACAGCTCGCCTCCATGACGCCGGAATCCAAGAGAAAGCCCTGGCCTGGACCACATCCTTCCTCACCGGCAGAACCCAGAGTGTCCGCCTCCCACCCTTTCGCTCCAAAACCACGAGATCATCTGCGGTGTCCCACAGGGATCCTCCCTCAGCCCGACGTTGTTCAACATCTACATGGCACCACTCGACCACGTCGCGTGACAACACAGCCTCAACATCATCTCCTACGTCGACGACACCCAAATAATCATATCCCTCACCGGAGACCCCCACACCGCCAAAGCTAACCTCCACAGAGGAATGAAGGCCGTCGCCGAATGGATGAAGCACAGCAGATTGAAGCTGAACTCAGACTAGACGGAGGTCTTCATCCTCGGCTCCGCCCCCTCAGCCTGGGGCGACTCCTGGTGGCCATCATCGCTAGGAACAGCCCCAGAACTCACCGACCACGCATGCAACCTGGGGATCATCCTAGACTCCGCCCTCTCCATGACCAAGCAAGTCAACACAGTTCCGCATCCTGCTTCAACACCCTCCGCATGCTCCGCAGAGTCTTCAAATGGATTCCCCACGACACTAGAAGGACCGTCACCCATGCCCTCGTCACCAGCAGACTGGACTACGGGAACGCCCTCTACGCTGGAACAACAGCCAAGCTCCTAAAGCGGCTGCAACGCATCCAGAACGCCGCGGCAAGACTCATCCTCAACATCCCATGACGCAACCACATCACACCCCACCTGAGAGACCTGCACTGGCTTCCCGTCAACAAGAGGATCACCTTCAAACTCCTCATCCACGCACACAAGGCCCTCCACAACGCCAGACCAGCATACCTCAACCACCGACTCAACTTCCACACCCCCACCCGCAACCTCCGCTCTGCCAACCTCGCCCTCGCCACAGTACCTCGCACCCGAAAATCCACCGCCGGCGGCAGATCTTTCTCCTACCTCGCCACCAAGACCTGGAACACTCTCCCTACCCACCTGCGACAGACCCAGGACCTGCCGGCCTTCAAGAGACTCCTCAAGACCTGGCTCTTCGATCAGTAGCAGCCCCTCCCCTCAGCGCCTTGAGACCCCCACGGGTATGTAGTGCGCTTTACAAATGGTATTGGATTGTATTGTATTGTATTGTATTGTCATTTACAATGCCAATAGCTTTAAATAAAAAAAATGTAATACCTATTGCATCAAAATGCTTGTGTATTGAACACTGGTAATCCCAGGTGAAGAATGACATGGCGTGACTCAGACAATGTCAAATGTGACAGGGATTTCCTGTACCTAACAACGAACAAGCCATACACCCTGGCTGTAGAAAACACCTTTGATAAAGCCACATGATTTTTCCTGCACAAAGGCACACCAAGCGAATCCCTGTATGCATCAGAAATGATTGAGTGATGGACTGGACAGTTGATAGGGGCACAATTCCGCTATGCTGTCAGTGATGATCCTTGGAAGTGTTGCCTTGAAAGACAGGGATGCCATTTAACCAAAAACATAAGAGAAGTCAAGGTAGCCTTTAAATCTGTGCCATCAGACGGAACGCTTTGCACGGCTTTTGAGCAAGTTGGTACCCCAAGGTGCAAGTGGATACAGAGTAGCGGGAAACAACCATCGCAACGCAACTTTCACAATGCACTACCATTACACCGAAACTTTTACAATGCAAGATCCATTACAACGCATGCTATTACAACGCATGTGATTACAAAGCAGATGCTGTTACAACGCATGACATTGCAACGTAAGTTTGGGTAAGTATTTAATTTAAATAATAATAATAACATTGTAATTTTATTTTCTTAAATTAATTTAATTATTTTAAATTTAAATTTAATTACATTTTATTTTAAATATAAATTAATTTACTAAAATTAATTTTAGCCCCTACACTATCCAACACTTACCCTACTATTACACCCCCTGGAGTTAGAATAGTAATTTTAACCCCTACACTATCCAACACTTACCCTACTATTACACCCCCCTGGAGTTAGAATAGTAATTTTAACACCTACACAATCCAACACTTACCCTACTATTACACCCCCTGAAGTTAGAATAGTAATTTTAACCCCTACACTATCCAACACTTACCCTACTATTACACCCCCCTGGAGTTAGAATAGTAATTTTAACCCCTACACAATCCAACACTTACCCTACTATTACACCCCCCTGGAGATAGAATAGTAGATTAAAATATATTAAATAAAATTAAAAAGTAATCTTTAAAAAAAATGTAAGTTAAAATAAAATTAATATTAATACAATGTTATACTTACTTTACTTACGTTGTAATGCCATGCGTTGTAATAGCATCTGCGTTGTAATGACATGCATTGTAATGGCATGCGTTGTAATGGATCTTGCGTTGTAAAAGTTGCGTTGTGATGGTATGCATTGTGAATGTATGCGTTGTAACGTCATACATTCCAGAGTGGCTGTGTATCACAATTAGGGAAATTCTCAGCAGTTCTCTCCTAATAAGTTGTATCTCTGCAATGAAAGCTCATTTCCATACAGGTGTGCTCCATTAAAAAAGTGAATCCCGCTTTACATTCCCAGGCCTTGTAGTACCTCTTGGTACCAGTGGTGGCCTGCATGGATCGGGGGTGGCGGGCAGGGGGTGGGAAGAGGAGGAAGTGGAATGTAAAAAAAAAAGTTTAAAAACCCACTTACCTTACCGCTGCGTCCCGCGTCTCTGCTCCGTCTCTCCTCCGTCGGACTCGGGCCAGGAACCAGGAAGCACACCCAGGCTCCCTTGACCAATCACAATGCTGCAATGCAGCGTTGTGATAGGACTGAGCACCGTGGTTTGTCTCTCTGATGGGTACTGGGGTTCTGGCATGTTCTCCACGCAGGCTGTATTGCAGCCTGCGTGGAGAACATGCAAAGTGCGCATGAATGTTTGGCCAGCCAGACATTCATGCGAACTTGGAGTGGGATAACCACTCCTCCCCCTGATCCTCCATGTCATTGGAGCAATCCTCACCCCTATCACAAGCCTGCCGCAACAGGGAAACATAAAATGATAATAAACGCTAGCTATTATCATTTTATGTTTCGTTTCTTTCACTGCTTCAAAGCAGTAGGGCGACGCTCCTTCACCTTAGCCGAGGAGCAGCCACTGTTTGGCACTTCTTATCTGAAATGTAAGCACAGATGCAGCCCAGCCTATTCCTGTTCTAAAATGGGGCATTTTAAGAAGGAGGTAAGGGAATGTTGCCCCAAGAATGGTGGAATGTGGTGATTTTTCAGGGGACCACTATACTGCCACCTGCTGCTGGGTGTCCTCATTCCTCCTGGCTTAACAGCAACCATACTGCTTGATTATGCACTTGGCAACATCCTTCAATTTCCCATTCGTGGAGAAGTGTGGCTCACTGGTTAGAGGAGGCAGACCTGGAAGCAGAGGTCAGCCCGGGACCAGGGTTCAATTCCAGGCTCGGCGGGGTCTTGAGTCCTAAAATGTCCATGGACTCGACAATTCTCGCTCCGGTGCCTAATCGATTCATGGGTTCACACTCTGCGACTCTGGGCAATAGATTGCTTAATCTCCACAACAGCCCCTCGCGGTGGGATGCCTGGCTTTCACCTTGTGGATACCCTGCCGGGGTATCTCACAGGGGAATACCAGGACGGGTTCCCTAAGCAAGCGCTTAGAAACCAGTGGTGATTTGCGCTATACAAATCCATGTACATTTACATTTACATTCGGACAGGAGATTTGATCACACTGCCTTGGGCAGTAAACGTGATGTAATGAAGGCCTATAAGTCTCACTGGGTACATAGAAGGTGACTGCAAAGTTGTCCATGGAGTGCCGCAAGCAGCAACAGATGATAAAATGGCCACTTAAACCACAAAAGGAAAATAATGAATCATGCATTCTCTGCAGTAATGGAGGACGAGAGGTTGCACGTAAGAGCCTAAGACATTAGTATATTAAGTAGAGAACCTCTAATGTGTGGGGAGGTTACAATTCGTACTCAATGGAAGGGCGATGAAGGGTAGTGTTGGAAAGCATGTTTTCATGTAAATGAGGGGTGAACGCATGAAACAGCCTGCTAGCTGAAGTGGCCGAGACACAAACTGCCAATTACTTCGAAAAAGCTCTGGGAAAGAAAGATGTTTATTTTAGTATCAAATAATCAATTATAAAGCTGGGCCCCATCCAAGAGCAGACTGAAGGACTGGGCCTGTTGACCCTTAAGAGTATCTCGGGTCATATTCTCCAAACATGTTCTCAGGGAACCAAGCACCCAGTTCTTTTAGAACCAATATTCCCCCAGAGAATGAATTTGTAAATGTAGTGTATCCAAAAAACGGCCTTCCTATGAAAAGAAAAGGAAAAAGGATTGCATGCTGATGTCTGCTTCGATTTAGAAAACACTGTAAGGTAATTTGATTTTCAGGAGCCGGATTGTCCCTGTCTTTGGATGTGAATCCACAAATCCAGAACAATCCTCAGTATTTCTTGAGTTTGATCCCAAATTCAACGGGAAGACCAGATTAGACTCCACGAAATACCCTGTGATGTGGCACCACATTCCTTGCTGTATCGCATCCTGCTTTTAGTAAAAGATCCTACAAACTGGCTTACCAAACACATTTTAATATTTGATTTCAAAATGCAAAAATGAGCTAAAAAATTGAGGGTCAGTGCCCTGTGATACACATTCTTCCACAACAATTGGAATAGGGGCTTAAGAGACAGTAAAGCAATGGACATCCCATCTCCACAAGAATAAAAGTTCCGCAAGTTCAGAGGCAAAAAGAGTCAGGGTCTTCGAAACACACACTGTAAAGTACATTGATTTGTTTTATCCGTGAGTTAATTTTGATTAGTGAAAAACAACTGTTTTTACTACTCCTAAACTGAGAAAAATCCTAACTTTAAGACTTTTGGTATTCACAGAAGGCATTTAGGAGTCCTAAAGTTAATACTCCTTACTTCTGTAAATTCCGAAATGAGTAAGTGCCTTCTGTGAATACCAAAATGAGTAAGTGCCTTCTGTGAATACCAAAGTGGTAGTAAGCTTAGGATTTTGTCTTTAAGTTAGTTCTGTGAATCGGGCCCTTGGTAATTTTCTCGAAATTGGGCAAATTATTGGTTCTGTGAGCCTTAAAATTCTGATAGTGTCACATCACTACTGCAAAGAAAACTTGCAGTGTCAAGCCCCTGTCTTGTAGACTTTCACAATAATAAAGCAAGTTTAAAATAATGTGAGCTTATTCTGAAAAAATATTTTCCCTGAAACCATAGCCAATCCCATTGAACTGGGTTATCCTGCCTGAGATCAGTCAATCCGATCCATTGCTCAGTTAGGGCCTTATTTACATCGCAGTTGTGTCATTTTATGTGACGCTGCGGCGGTGTAAATAATGCACCACATTGCGCCATATTTATGAAGTGACAGATCTAGGCAGATGTGTCACTTTGTAAATCCCTGCGCTACTTTATTCCTGCGCCAGGTATAATGTATGCAGGGTGGGCAATTCCCTGCATCAATTTCAGTGCGCCACTTCTAGGACACCATTGGGTCAAAACCTTATGCCTGCCTCATGGCAGGCATAAGGGTGACACAGGCCCTTTCACATGGGGCTTGCCCCATATGAAAGAACACATTGCTGGAGTTGCGTCTGTTTTCAGACACAGCCCAGCAATGCGACACTTTGGAACATACAGATACATCAGTAATACTGAAATATATGTAACTCCCTGCGACATGATGTACTGTACGGTAATTAAAGCTCCTCCTTGCTGTTGCAAGGAGGGCGTATGGAGAAGTGTTGCATCACAGCTTTGTCGCAGTGATGCAACACTTCTCATACATGAGGCCCTTAGTATCTGTCACTTTGATTTGGGTGAGATCTACCACAGCTATCTAGATTTGTCAAGGAAAGTTTAATATTAGAGAAATACGTCATCTCATTGACCTCCATAAGGAAAAACGTCCAGATCCAGGTGGCTGGATATTCTTCCCATTACAAGGTGGATTCGACCCTGGCAACAGAACAGTGCATAAAGAGAAAAAAAACACACATGATTGGAAATACTCTCCTAGGCCATGTCAGGTGTGACAAAGATTCTCTCTTGAGATTTTACTGCCCATCACCCAGCGCTCTTCTGTTGAGGGTGATGTCAAAGTGTAGTGAGTGTATGGTGTAGTTGTGTTATCATTGGTTACTTTAGAATAAACCACTAGAATGGATTTATATGTGTGTCATGCGAAGGTCCTGCAAATTATAACAAGTGTGGACCTATGTTGCTTATCTATCAAATATGTTTTCTGGTTCATCACTGTGTAAATGGACTATTGAAGACAGCCTCCAGCCTACTCTCAGGACATCACCGAGAACTACTTTGCCTTGACCCACTGAAGTTCTTCTTTTCCTGCATTATGTCTAATGGCCGGATGTACTAAATGTTTTTTTGGTCACAGTTTGCATCACTGTTTGTGGCTACATGAACATTTTTTACAGTGTACTAATAGCATTTTAGGCCTCCTAAAATGTATTTGCAACTTCATACTGAATTTATTTGCAAGCAGCGTACTATGGGTGCTTCGGTTTGAGATGTCATAATTCTGGTCGCAAACTACTGAAAAGTTACTAACTCCTAGTTGGAGAAGTAACCCATTTGCAAAACAGAAGGGGTCCTCTTTGGACTCCTTCCCCTTTGTGAATGTTGAAAAAAGTTTCAGGGAGAGTTTTTTCAAATAGTACTTTTTGCTTTAAAGAAAATGGGCTTCATTTAAGAAAACACAAAGGGGAAGGTTTAGAAAAAGGCACACAGCAGTGCAGCCCCTCGAGAGGCTGCGTTGTGTGACAGGGAGGGAGCAGGAGAGCACCATATTTTCAAAGATATGGCTCCCCCCCCCCTTTCCCTAGCTCCGGTGCGGATTTCAGCTGCTGTGCTCCATGCACACACCTTAGCACCATAGCGCTAGGGTGTGTGCATGACTGTAGCATAGGTTTTGTACAGGAAGGTTATAGGTTTTGTACAGAAAGGATACCCTTCCTGTACAAAATACTATGCTAGGCACAATGCAAAGATGTTCCACAATTTGCATACGTGCTGCACAGTGCAGCATGCATGCAAAGTCGGAAAAGGAAGGATAAATCACAGCATTTCTCCTTCCTTGCGCCTAGTTGAAAAGGGCATTTTCTCACGCTAAACCCAATCTACTGTATTTAGTAAATTGGGTTTAGCATGAGAAAACTTGGGTGGTTGCACAGGAACGCCCATGCACCACCCTTGGGAAGCCCCATGGCACAAAGTAATTCGAAGCAGCGCTATGCGCTGCTTTGCATTACTTTTACATTATGTACAGCGCTACACAAATTTAGCGCTGAAACGTTAATAGGGAAAACAAAGATTTTGCCCTGATTTGTGTCCCTTTTGTGGCACAAACACAGTGGAAAATCTTAGTAAATCTCCCCCATAGGTTTCTTTGTTTCAGCACAATCACAGATATGATGGTCCGCTAACACTTGCAGGCAGCCATCTCAGGATTGTGGCCAAATCAGAGTTTGCATCCTACCTCATGAATACTAATAAGGTAGGTCTGTTCGCAATGCACTCCAATTCGGCATTTTAGGAACTGACCTATTGGTACGTAGTTCGGTTCACAAATTTCAACACAGGTTTCAAATACTTGCTGTTAACTGAGACCAGTTTTTGCGAACAGTTTTGTACTGCATCTACCTGATTATACCTAAAAGTTGACACCTGAGTGTGAATTGAGGAGCCAAGACACTTCGACAAGAGTAAATAGGATGCAGCTGCAGCATTATGTAATAAGAGCACACCAAAATAGTTCTCAATGCCTGGAAGGCACTTCACTGTAAGAAAGGAAGCTGATAGTGACTGATGGTTTTCTACTTTGAGGCCAGGTTATTACCTATTCCTGAGGCTGTGACTCAAGTACCAAATTCATTGCAGGAATGCCAAAATATACCAAACTTGGAGACCACAGACCCCAAATAAATGTGTTCTTTTCTTTTCAATTGTGCCTTACCATACGCTATTCCTATGATTAACTCAATAATGTAGTGCATTTCAGTGTATTTAGTGTATCTATTGTATCAGATCTAACCATGAGACAAATTCCTTCAAATTGAAAATAGCAATGCTTGATGCCTTCTATTGTGAAAAAAATGGCTAAGCACAGCTACTGAGATGAATACTTCATGCAGATGCTCATCTATGCATGTTTCTATCAAGATGTAGATCTTGAATTTGCCAGTAAATGAGGCAAACAAACATAACACAATGGGCCTTATTAGGACTACGGTGGTCCATTGGACTCCCGTAGTTGTGGTGCTGGTCCGTGGACTGCCAAACTGGCGGTCCACCCGCCATATTTTGACTACGGCGCTCGGACTGCCACAAAACGACTGCTACCGCCAGGGTTCCGCGATCCCTCGTTGTCTTGCAGCAGTGTGAGGCTGGTAATATGATGGTGGTGCCGCTGCGCAGAAACTGGAATGGCGTTGTGAGCAAAAAAATGATGGATTTAGGCCCAGATCTCTGTACTGGGGTGAATGTATGACATTGTTCTGCGTTCTGTCCATCAATTGTTATTTTTGCAGCTGCACACAATGAAGCATATTACTAGTTTCCTCACTGCCACAGTTTTTACGACGGTGTGACTGCTATAAAAAGTGTGGCAGTGAGGAAACACCCCCTTTTGCCTCGGCGCCAGGGTATGCATGCACCCCCAGTTCCTGCTGGGCATGAACTTAATAGTCCATGCTCTGCAGGAACGTGCACTGGCATTGCCACTGCCGTGCCTTGCTAGTACTCACATATGAGCCTTAGCACGGCACTGCCGAGGGGCCAGTCGCCACTGGACCACCTGACCTGGATTCAAGTCGAAATCCGATGGGCAGTCTCATTATGCATTTGGCAATCTTTTAGGGGGGCGCTGGCATGGTGGTTCGCTCCAAGACAGCCAAACTCATAATAAGGCCCAAAGCCTTCTTGCATGAGTTTGAGATATTATAAAGAACCTTTCATATTCAACAAATTCTACCTTGGCATCTATGTTGAGAGTAACTCAATTAACACGCTTGAAGATACTCCCATATAACACCATTAATCTCAACCAATATCATACAAGAGAAACATTTGCTGGCCACTACAGGTAAACTACCACGTGTTCCAGCATGCACTTTTATACAAATTTGGTAATTTCTGTCTCTAAACATTCTGTTTTTCTTTAAAAGCGCTAAATTAGCAGGTTTATGAAATTCGGTATAAGAAAATGATGGCACTTCCCTTCAGAAACAGTCCAACTCTCCACAGCAAAACTTTAGTCCACCTTTTTGATTTCTAGCCCCTACTGTGGTGTCCCTGTAAACATCCCAGCAACATGTGGCAGGCACTGCATGGTGCCTGCCACATGGTGCAGGCACCATGCACTGCCTGCACCATGCAGGAACGCCACTGTGAGTACCGCAGTCAAGGACCAGCTCAGCTTGTAATCATGGCCTAGTTATAATGCTGGCGGCTCTTCCATTAGGCCGGAGAAGCGTTGCCTCACTGCTTTCTCGCAGTGCGAGAAGCAGAAACATAAAATGGTATTTTAAATACCATTTTATGTTTCTGCTTCTCGCACTGCGAGAAAGCAGAAGGGTACGCCTGGTTGGTGGCGGACAGGTGGGTGGGTTAGGGAGGAGTGGCTTGCCCAATGCTGTGGGCCCTGACTGTTTGGTCAGCCCTCTGCCGCCAACCAAACCAGTCATGCGACTTTTGGATTTTCTCTATGTAGGCTGCATGCAGCCTACATAGAGAAAATGGCCTCCCCATAGGCAGCCGGCTGGGTGCCGTCCTCACCAATCACAACACTGCCATTGCAGCGTTGTGATTGGCTTGGGGGAGGGGAGGGAGGCTGCCTTCTTCCTGTTCCTGCCAGAGGCAGGAGAGCAGAAAAGCAGCCGGAAAACGCAGGACCCAGCCAGTAGCTGAGGCGGAGCGGGACCCAACAAGCTAAGTTTTTTATTTATGTTTAAATTCACCCCACGCAAACTCCTGCATGATCCCCCTCCTGCCCCCCACCCACGAGTCATTCACGGCCGCGACTGCTGATAAGGAGTGTGAATACCACATGAAGGAGTGAACTTTTGAGAGATTTTTCCTATTTCACACTTCATATTCCTCACGTACTGCCAGGGTTGTACAGAATGTCATATCTATTTTCCATGTGTTTGCAGTGAGAACACATTAAATTATGAGCAGGAACAAGATGTTTACCTGCTTTGTTTCACTGTGTTTTCATGTTCCTTTGTGGTGTGTGGTAGGCCTGTTTCTTTTGTTTAGATGTTTTGTCTGGTGCACAGACATAATATCGACTCCAAAATATCGACTGGAAAGAATATCGAGTTGTAAATATCGTTTGGAGAAAATATCGACTAGACAGAATATCGACAGTCAAAATATCGTTTTTAAGGTAAGTGAAGTAATATCGACTGTAAATAATATAGACAGTGAAAATATCCAAGTATATAATCTAGATAGTAAAAATATAGTTTTTTAAATAATATTTAATTATTTATAGTGTTTTATGTTATATTATATGTGAAAAGTGTCATTTTTTTTAATTATTATTTTTAATTAATAATTTTTTTTAATTATTGTGTAATTTTATTCTGTAGCGGGTTGTGGGTTTATAGGGGAATAGGGTGGGAAGTAATTTAATTATAATAAATTAAATATGTAAATTTATTAATTGGTAGTAATAATTAATTAATTGGTAATTAAATAATATATGTTAATTATTTACAATTAAATTGGTAATTAATTTAATTTAATTGATTAATTGCTAATTATGTAAATTAAAATAATGTATTTTCTGTAGCGGGTTGTGGGTTTATAGGGGAATAGGGTGGGAAGTAATTTAATTATAATTAATTAAATATGTAAATTTAATAATTGGTAGTAATATTTAAATAATTGTAAATTAAAAAATATTTTTTAATTAATTAAAATGTAACTGGTAATTAATTTAATTTAATTGATTAATTGCTAATTATGTTAAATTAAAGGGGTATTTTTAGGGTTCAGGGTCAGTTTTCAGTTTTTGGGCAAAGGGGTATTTTTAGGGTTCAGGGTCAGTTTTCAGTTTTTGGGTAAAGGGGTATTTTTAGGGTTCAGGGTCAGTTTTCAGTTTTTGGGCAAAGGGGTATTTTTAGGGTTCAGGGTCAGTTTTCAGTTTTTGGGCAAAGGGGTATTTTTAGGGTTCAGGGTCAGTTTTCAGTTTTTGGGCAAAGGGGTATTTTTAGGGTTCAGGGTCAGTTTTCAGTTTTTGGGCAAAGGGGTATTTTTAGGGTTCAGGGTCAGTTTTCAGTTTTTGGGCAAAGGGGTATTTTTAGGGTTCAGGGTCAGTTTTCAGTTTTTGGGTAAAGGGGTATTTTTAGGGTTCAGGGTCAGTTTTCAGTTTTTGGGCAAAGGGGTATTTTTAGGGTTCAGGGTCAGTTTTCAGTTTTTGGGCAAAGGGGTATTTTTAGGGTTCAGGGTCAGTTTTCAGTTTTTGGGTAAAGGGGTATTTTTAGGGTTCAGGGTCAGTTTTCAGTTTTTGGGTAAAGGGGTATTTTTAGGGTTCAGGGTCAGTTTTGGGTTTTTGGGGTACATATACAATATTGCCTATTATTTAATTAAATTTTGTTACTATATATATATGTTTTAAGAAATATGATGACAATTTTTTTATTTTTTTACTTTCATTAATTATTTAATTATTAAAAGTTATTTTAAGTATTGTTAATTATATTTTAGTAATTAATTTTTTATATTAATGTAATTAAACATTGTTTTTAGTAAAGTCGATATTTTTTACAACGATATTTTTGTAAACGATATTTTGTACTCGATATTTTTGTACTTACCTGTTTGTAGATTGGAACTCGATATTTTGACTGTCGATATTTTCTCAACGATATTTTGGGTAGTCGATATTCTTTCAGTCGATATTCTGTCAGTGATCCGTTTTGTCTGGCTCCTGAGAATTATGTATTTGCTGGCTAGCACACTTCTTTGAAGGCACCAAGGCCTGCTGATAAACGTCGTGACCTAGCATCGGTGTTGTTAGATATACTACAGGTTACACACTGTTTTATTGAACAGTGTTTAAAGCATTTTTTCTTTTTTGAACAAAGAAAATGCCTTAAAACCTATTATGCTGCCTGGCAGTGATATATTGATTATATCCCTTACACTTACCTCTCATAACTATTTTCTCCTTGCACAAACTGAACATGGCATCTGGGTACATTGTGTTTGCATTCCCTGCTGATTGTATAAGTTCTAATATGTTTGAAGCTTTATTGAGGGAGTTGTTAAGTTTTGTCAAACTGCTTCTTACACACAATTTGAAAATCGTGATGATTTCACATTTCAGCTGGTCTTGTTCAAATGGTAGGACTCTCACTCATAAAAATTTAATAATATCAAAAGGTTTTCCTAATTACTTAAAAAGAATTGCCCACTTTTCATATCACCTTCAGAGTGGCACACTCTGTTCTCCTCTAAGCACTGATCACTAACCTTGGTCCTTCGGGGAGTTTACTCGCAGTTGGACAGTTTCACTCATTCTTATTGTTGACTTTGGGAAGTAACTCACCTCTTGCAATGGAGGAAGCACCTCAGACCCAATGTGTTATACTGCCCTTTTGAGAAGTCTGGCACTGCAAGATTGGCAAAATTGACAGGGCAATTGTTTGGTCCTTTTCTTTTTCGTACAGTGGGCAGTGATGGAACAAAAAAAAAACTCATGTACAGGCCTTTTCAAGCTGGCTTGTCTGTCAGTGTCAGACTGTGCGTACACCAGTCTAAGGCTGCTATGGGCCGCCACTCTTGCTGACTCATGTTCACTCAGATAGAGAATTAACTCTGTAAATATTGATTGGTGTGGCTTTTCAGCCATCCATGGTTTTCAACAATCAGTCACATTTTTCATGATTCAGCCTTTTTTATCCTTCCAGCTAAAAAGTTCTGCTTAGAGGATTTGTTTCACCATATGGGAATACAATATGAAATAGACACATAGCAAATGAGCAGTTTCACTTGTCCACAGGACAGTCACAAACAGCCGTCTGTATTGTTGTCTAGCCTTAGAAATTGAATGCCTAAAACAGAGGAGAGTCATGAACATCAGACTGGAAAAGTACTACTGATAGATCTCACATGGTACCTCTTGACCCTTTCTGTCAGTGGGGTTTACCAGGATTTAAAACCACTAATTTAAACATCTATTCACTCATCTGGCATCATTCCAAACGTTAATTCAGACACACTTAGTAGAACTATTCTGATGAACTGCAATATCATGAAGTTCAATAACACTCCCTTCACACACCCTCGCTTTGCGGGTGATTGCTGGCTCGAAATTGTCCTGTGCATGTCTCCGGATCACCCGAATCTAACTTCAGAAAATAGAAATAATGCTGAGTAACCATTTAATTACCGTGTCTCCACGCTGTGGGGCCTCACTTGACCCCCAATCCTTTCACCTGCTTTGCCAAAATACTAAAAGACCTCACTGACTTCGTGGATGCCAACCACTCAATGGCACTGCCAGCATATTGTGGGCCCATGACCGCCTCACCACTGCCAGGGAACTTGGCTCCCTGGCAGTTGCTGTGGTCCAATGGCAGTCCGACCGCCAAAGTTGTAATGAGGCAGTCAGACCTCCAGTGTGGTGGTGGCCAGACCGCCACCACCTCGCCACTGTAAATGTGGCTGTCCACGGACAGTCAAACTCATAATCAGACCCTATATGTTTAGATGTTCTGCTTGTGAAGTTGCAGAATGTAGTCACTTGCAGTTAACTTGATCAATGGCTAAAATGGGCTCATGGACTACTCTATTCTGTCTGCTGTAGTGGGCGGAAGGAAATATGAGTATCACAATTAAAGTCCAATGGATGAACAGGTCTGGCTGGGGAGGTGTGGTGCAGGTGGAGAGGTGTGGTGCAGCGGCCAGGGCAGCTGACTTCGGAACGCACGGTTCATGGGTTGATCCCCGGCTCCGACGGCAGCTCAGCTCAGCACCATGTGACTCTGGGCAATAGCTCACTTAATTTCCACGATGGCCCCCAGCGCCTTGAGACCCGTAAGGGTGAGTAGTTGGCGCTTCACAAATACGGATATACATGTACATTTTAAAGATGCTATAAGTATGTTCCACATAAAACTTTAGTAAAATCGAAAGGTGTTGGCTAAAACTAGATCAAAAAATGTAGAGTTGCGTGGGTCATGAGAAGAATGTCAGGGTTCCGCAACACGTGTTAGTTCTGAAATCAGAAGTAGCCTGACAGGAGAAAATGAGGTGAAGTACTCTTCTAAAGTGTTGCAGTTCCATGTATTTTAAGCTCTTTAATACCCAAGAGCCTTGATAATGTCTAATAATAAAAACTTTTCTTGTCCATAGGAGTCTACTGAACTGATATAACTGAGAAAGAGTCAGCTAGCAGATATGCAGTACTGGCAGTGACCTGGAGTTTGGTCTGCTTTGACTAGCCATGACTTGGCAAGGTAAGCTAAATCTGTTTAATATCTAGAAGCTCAATTATACTTAAGAGAATCCTGTTATTTAACTTCCAGATAGTGCTGAAACATCCGAATGCTGTGCAGGGCATTTGTGACATCTTACAATGTAAGCAACTAAATGGGCCTCAAAAGATATTTCAGGAAATTATGCAGAAAGTCAAACGAGGAATATAGACCTGGCCATTGATATTGGGTTAAAAAACACTTGTCGTAAATACACCTGACTGCTCCTGGCACGTTGGAATCTCATTTTAAAGACTGAGGATAAAAATGGGGACTCAGTTTCAAGAATGGTATGTACTTCCGTTTTGTGCATATTTACTATTCATAGTGCCATGGCTTACTTGGGCAGGACGCCAGCAAATCGTGGTTGTGCAAATACAGCAGTGAGAACAATTTGTGATTTCTACTAAGACTTTTGAAAAATTACCATTTCGCACTTTGTGACACGCATTCCATTGTGGGTAGTAATAAATCAAGCCCAGAGAATGGTCTCATCAACAAGGCCGGACTGGCCGTACCGGGCATCAGGCATTTCCCCGAGAGGCTGGAAGTGTGGCAGCGAGTGGGGGGCTGTTTTGCAGTGGTGCTGCAATATTGACCCTCCAGTAACAAAAGTAGCCGGCAGCTAGCATAATCCACTCACTTTCATTTCCAGCCTGCCTGGGCCAGCCAGTGCTTCACACTTTCACCGCAGTGGTCAGGCTCACTCACTGTGCACCATGCAGGGGTGGTCTGACAAAATTGGCAGGGCCACTTTGGGTTCCCATTCCGGTCCTGTTCTTGTTGAAAAACAACTGATCACATTGAATGAATTAGTTCCATCTTTACATTGTGTATGTGCACTGCAACCATGCAAAAATACATAAACACCTTGCTGAACCTTTGACGGCACAAACTATCCTGACAAATACCAGTGTTATTGGGCTGACCTTGTGCCCTCTCTGTGAGTCCCAATATTATTATCCTCTGACTTAAATATAATGTTCTTTGTGTCTGTAAAAAATATTGGCCTACTGGAGTTAATAACAGAACATCTAAACCCAATCGGATGATATTTTTGTGAACAATATTTAGTACACAATATTTTTGTTAGATTCTTTTTCTCTCTCTGATACTCTAACATTCACCCACTCTTCGTTAAGCGTAACAATGTGTCAGCGGACTTGCACCCGTACTGGGCATGTGCAATATGCAGACTAGTCCAAGCTTTGATTGATTCCTAGGAACAAGACAGCCCCATCACAAATCCTCCTCTTACGCGTTGTATATTGCTAGTAGCACTCATAAAACACATATTTAATTATCTGATAACAATAAGCATTTCTTCTATTTACATGTAATCTATCAAGGGCAGTCCGAAAAACAATGCATTGAGGACATTGTCCTGCCTTGCTTCTCGCCCTGTAATGAGAAGCCTTCAGAAGGCTTCAGTGTGTTCCTAGGGATCTCAAACTGAAAGCAGTAATTGGACAGATAAATCACCCATTGTAGTGTCTCATCATGACGGGGTCAAAGATTGTCGCCTTTACTACAGCATTCATCTGACCAATGAAAGGTACTGGAATTTAATCACACTGGCCCGGCCGGTGCGCAGTCTGCGCTCCTCCATATCCGGCAAGGGGGATGGAGCGCGGCCTAACTGGTATTCACTCTTAATGGACATCTGACCTCTTGGCTTTGCAGAGAGGGAGGAGGGTTGAAGGCTAGATCAGCAATGTCTATGACAAGGCTAGTAAATCATCTAACCCCCCATTCACCATCCTTCCTGCTGTACAGGCTAGTACACCTTCCTTAGCAAATTCAACCAATGCAAGCATAGGACGTGGGACTTCTTCCTTTCCCTTGCAAGTCATGTATGCACCATGTATTCACATGTAGGTCCAGATTTACTAACATTTTGCGTCAGAGGTGTGTCACTTTATTGACACAGCCATTACCCAAATTTTATTTTGGGATTTACTAAGCAATGCAAAGCCCGATTTGTGTGGCTTTGTAAGAAAAAAGCAATGCAAGGCACTGCGTTGTCTTGGCCTTCTTGGCGTTGAGGACGTATTGCATGGGTGGAGCATGGGCATTACTGTCCATCCACCCATGGATTCTGACGCAAAGTCAGAAATACTAAAGTCCATAAACCTAAGCTGGCACCAAAATGGTGTGCATACCTGACCTTGTTTTAACAGGGGGGCATAGCTTTATTTCTCCTTGTCACTTCATCTTTCCACGTGTGCTGCCCACTCCAGCACATATTCAAAGAGGTATAAGCCTCTAAGGACTACCTTTATTGCAGGAAGGTATCGCTACCTGCACTAAAACAATCCTGCCAACAATGCAGGCACCATTGCACATGGTTGCCGGCATTGGCACGAGGCAGCCCAAAGTGTGTCAACTCTGGGGGAAAGCTTAACTGTGCAATATATTTGTATATATGTAAATGTAGTGCTTATATAGTGCACGTATCACCCCCGAAGGGGTCTCAAGGCGCTGTACACATACCTCTGTGGAACCATACCTGGCCTTTCCCTGTGAAGTGCCCACTCCTGGGCACCCCCAAGGTGAAGCCAGGCATCCTAGCACTGTTGGGGCCGGTGTGGAGGCTAAGCAAGCTATTGCCCAGTGTTGCAGAGTGGGACCCATGCTTAGAATAGGCACCGAGGCGAGAATTATCAGGTCCGGGGAAATTGAGCCCGAGACCCGCCGAGGCGGGAATTGAACCCTGGTCCAGGCCAGACCTCTGCATCAGGGTCTGCTACTCTAACCATTGAGCCACACTTCTCCACTATATATATGACGCAGTTGGCTCTCTCCCTTCCAAGCTACGCAGCAAAACAACTTACCGTGCTGTATTGCATTGTGTGAAACATTAGTAAATCTGCCCTGCAGTTTGATCACTTTCCTTTTAAAGGCATCTTCCCCCTCCAAAGCCTTGTCTTTATGTAACTGGATTTGTGAATTAAGTCCAAGTGCGTTCAAAGAGACCATCACCCTCGCCACCAGCACTCCCAGTTGTCAATGTGAAACAGCGGAATGTGTGCTGATAAAAGCATCCGCGCTGTGGAGGAAATAGCACCCTGGAGGATGTGGTATATATTCATTGACACGGCATTAAGCCTGTATTCCTATTAAGATTGCCTTTCCTTTCAGGAAGAGCTTAAACCCCTCATATGGGACAGAACAGTCTAATTGAGCAGCCCCTCTTGTGGGGAGCTGATAAGTGAACGGATGGACCATGTGCTCCAGCCCAACATACTACCTTCCAACGTGCACTTTTTTAATAGACTGCTGATTATGCAAAAAGCACTCAGCTGCTATTGTTCAGGCTCCAACGAGGTTTTCCATAACCCTGTGCCACTTTGCAGCAGCATCCAATGTTGCTTGGGAAAAGAGAACACAACAAAATGCTATTTTTCGTATTTCACTGAAGGATCCAGCTTATTCCACTTGGAATTACTAACCTTAATGGAAAATCCTGCATTTAAATTAGATTTGGGATCAATATGAGTGAAGGATGAGCTTTTCCTGGAAACTCATAACTTCTTGCTGTGGCAGAAGAAGCCATCCACAGTTTTATGTTGTGTACTGGCCTGTTGAGTCCCTGAATGTGGCCTAGCACTAGAAGGTGTAGTGGTGTAATGATTGACAGAGCCCACAGAGTATATATAGTTTTCTGCCATGAGGCAGGGGGCCTCTGACCATTTATTACTTCATGGCCATTACCATCATGGTCAGACTACCGGGGGTGTTCCCTTGAAACCCCTTGCTCGGGAGACAGGGATGGAACATTCCAAATCCCCCGGAAACATAACATGGTCTACCTCTGCAGTCTTTCTTGCCAGTTTCACTGTCCCACCACATCAGCAGAGCAAGGACTGACACGCGAGAGTTAGGGAACTCAGCCATTGACTTAAATGTGCGGCGTGTACAATCAGCACTCACCACATCGCTGATTCCGAGTTTAGAACCTCAAAAGGGCATAACCTGCAGATTTGGTGCTTACAGCACCAAAATCCCCATTTCCTGCTACATACAGGGCCTTGTTCATAGGTTAAATCACAGCAGACTAGACCTACAGGAATTTAACAGGATAAAGTTGTGGGGGTGCTCTGTTAACTGCAAAACTCATAATCCTGATTTGTGCGGTAACTTGCATTTCTGCACATATCAGCGTTATCTGAGACACTCCTAATCAAGACCTAAATGTTACTACCCACCAAAAAGCAGCACTGCCTTTCCTGACCTCTTTCACCTGCCACACATTTTCCACCATTGCATCACACATATAAATGGTACAATTGATAGGGCCCGTGATGATTTAATTTGCTTTGCGTACAATTATTCTGTTTCTCTGTTAACTGTGTGGCTATTCACGCCTTATCCCATAAGACATCAATGTGATCGTATAAACAAAGTATTAACTACTTTTTTAGTTCAAACAATACTGAAAAAAGAAAAGAACTGAAATGTATAAATGCATTGTCTGACAAGGAAATATAAATCATTTAAGCTCACTAGAAGTAGGTTATGCTGAGTGGCGGCTCTGTGTTTGTATAAAGCTGCAATGTGGCAACGTGATTGGCATTGCAGGGAGAAGACTGCCATTCCGACGGTCCCTTCGCGCACTGCTAAAACTGTGATTGCACCAACCACCAGATTAGAAGGGGAACATCCATTACGACGCGGTGTTTACACCGCACTACCATTACAACGCTTGTTTTACAACGCAAGTCGTTACCACGACTTGCGCTGGAGGGCGCTCTAGGCTAAGGAATAGTAGATTTACTATTCCAACACCTTCCCTACTGTACGTAGGCTGGTGTTGGAATAGTAAATCTTACTATTCCTAAGTCCAGCACCCTACAGCGCAAGTCGTGGTAACGACTTGCATTGTAAAACCAGCGTTGTAATGGTAGTGCGGTGTAAACACCACGTTGTATTGACATACAACCGATTACAAGATTTCTTGTGTCTGCTGGGCTGTTTTTGGCGGTGTCTCTAAAAATGGGCACAGCATTGAGAGTGCCAAAAACAGTTCCTGCATGGCATGGACTGTAAAGTCCATGGCGTGCAGGAACTGAGGTGCATTTTTATTGTTTATTTAGTTATTTACGTGTATAGCGCCTGAATCGACCCCGAAGTGGTATCTCTGCGCTTGGAACGGACCGCGAGGATATATTGCAGCTACAGCTGGATCAGGAACAGAAAAGAGTAGTCTTGAGCAACTTCCGGTGCTCCCATGCATGCATTCCATACACATAAGCAACAGGGGGGCCTTGTAGGGCTCCCTTTGTTTTAGGACCACCGGTCTTTTCATGGAGGAAAGACCTTCATAACACTGCTGGCGGTCCTGAAATTCATAATATGTATGGTGTTGCCGCAGCAGCATCTCCAGTAGGTTATTTAGCCCTGATTGCCACGCCACCACTAGGTAATGGTGGCTTCCTGATAGCAGTGACAATTAAATGGCAGTTTGTCCACCCAAGTTACAATGGGGAGGTCGGACCGCTGGTTCATCGGTAGCTGAACTGCCACTGCTGCACCCTCTCGAGCCTGGCGGTCCCCAGTCCACCAGACTACTAATTAGTTCCTTAGTGGTCAACAAAAGCAATGAGCAACGAATTTTGATCACTGGTATGGAAAACAAAATATGATTGCTTTATATTGAAATTGTTGTCCGCCTAATAATTAACCCTGGGCGTAGTGGGGCGTAGTGGGGCTCCGCGGAGCTACGCGGAGAGGGCGAGAAGCTACGCCCACTCCCGCACTCCGCGTAGCCCCACTACGCACCTCCCTCCCGCTCTCCCCTACATACATTATTTAAGGAATTACAGTGATTAAAACAATATTAAAGCACCTACCTTGTCCGGGGCTCGTCCAGGGCTCCCTCTTTGAATAGCGTCCTTTCCTGGATACCAATGCGCATGCGCGGGCGGCCGCGCATGCGCATTTCTCCCGAGAAATGCGCATGCGCGGGCTGCCGCGCATGCGCATTTGTTTCCAGGAAAAGGACGCTATTCAAAGAGGGAGCCCCGGACGAGCCCCGGACAAGGTAAGTGCTTTAATATTGTTTTAATCACTGTAATAGCTTAAATAATGTATCTAGGGGAGGGCGGGAGGGAGGCGGGTGGCGGCTGACTCGGCTACGCCCACGGAGTGGGCGTAGTGTTGCCGGCTACGCTGTCTACGCAAAATGCGTAGAAGGCAACACTACGCCTACTCCGTGGGCGTAGCCGAATCGGGCGCCCACCCTTACTAATAATAGGCAAATCATAATAACCATAGCCTTTTATTAATATCACATATTACATGAAATGGAAAGTCATCCACCTTGTAAGTCATTCATAGATACTTATCAAAATGCCTGTACTTTGTGGTCTTTAAGTCTATTCTTGCCCCTCCATGGTGAATAGTAGAAGCAAGAATAAAAAACATTTTGTAGCCCTCAGCATCATCGAACTCAATTTCTCCTATAATGGAAAAGATCTCAACACTCTAACACATGACACGTAATGTAAAATGATTTATAAACACTTCCCAGGACTCCTGCTACAACCTGTAATATTTTATTAGGTTTCTATTAGAAATAAGATTGTCCTTGTAGACCGATGTAATGTAGATATATTTATTAGATTTATTGTTAAGATAATCAGATCAGCAAATCACAGGAAGATGGTAAGTCCATATAACGCCCCACCAGGAGCAGCCTCTGTCCTGCTCAGCCTGCCACCAACTGACACTCCACAGCTCCCCAAGCACCTAACATTCCATGACTACATCATACCTCCAACATTCCAGTAATCTTCAGGCACATCCATACACACACTAGCTGAGCAGTAGATAGAGGAACCATAGAGAAAGGAAATGTAGCAATAGATTATAACACATCCCCCTCCCTAAGGAAACCAAACATAATGAAGAATAAATAAAGATGCATGAAAATACACTGAACAATTGAATCAAGTACATATAACAAAATGAAAATGTAAGCCAATTCAAATGCCAATGAAATCACACACCTTAAGTCACAATAAAAGAGTTCTCGGAAATCATTAGATACAAACAGTATTAATGTAATCAATCCAACTCAACGTAGGTAAAACAAGAAAACCACAAAAAGATTCATAACCAGGTAAAACCCAGGATTGCTTCAACTCAAACATTTTATAGGTAAGAAGCAGTGAAAACCCACAAGAATGTGTCACATGTAACACAATCAAACTTAGGATGGCACTTAAAGAAAGTACCGGAAAAACCATTCACCCACCAACCAAACAGTGAGTGTAAGCGTAGAGAACTTCATGTGAAGGTGTTTACTCCACGCAGACCAAACCACAATAACTAATCAGGAAAACCATTCACTCACCAACCAAACAGTGAGTGTGAGCGTAGAGAACTTCATGTGAAGATGTTTACTCCACGCAGACCAAACCACAATAACTAATCAGGAAAACCATTCACTCACCAACCAAACAGTGAGTGTAAGCATAGAGAACTTCATGTGAAGGTGTTTACTCCACGCAGACCAAACCACAATGACTAACCAGGAAAACCATTCACTCACCAACCAAACAGTGAGTGTAAGCGTGGAGAACTTCATGTGAAGATGTTTACTCCACGCAGACCAAACCACAATAACTAATCAGGAAGACCGTTCACTCACCAACCAAACAGTGAGTGTAAGCGTTGAGAACTTCATGTTTACTCCACGCAGACCAAATTTAAGTACACCAACCAAACAGTGAGTGTAAGCGTTGAGAACTTCATGTTTACTCCACGCAGACCAAATTTAAGTAACACAGAAAATGTGAAATTGTAACCTCAAATAAAGGAACACACAGAATGTGAATCCAAAACCAACAACACGGAAAACCACGCCAAGACACAACATACACTCTCCTCCTCTCTTCCATATAAATTAAACACAAACAGAAAAATCTTGCAACACTTGCAATATGCCCCACTACAATATTGTAAACACCCAGTTGTAAATAGGAACAAATCAACAGTAACATAACAAATTAAAACAAAGAACGTGGTCACCGTAGTCTAGGATTGATGAGCGACTTCTCACCCGAAATCCTTGAAAGCTCTCACCCGAAGTCTGTATGGTACAGGTTAGGTCCAGTGCTTCCACGCAATTGCGCCACCAGTACCACAGTCCAAGGCTTGACAGTAACATCCCAATAAACATCCATCGTTTGAGTGACTTCCAATAACCTTCTTTGGATGAACACAAGATCTCCCAATATAAAGTTCACAAAAGTGGTTTCTATCAGCCCACAAGGTAGAAGCCCATAAAGTCCAGTGTCGAGTAATGGTAGAATAGGACCACTGTCAATTAACAAGGGACTGAAAAACATCGTGGCTAAAGTTGAAATATCCAATGACTCGATGACGTCCATGGAACAAACGTCGCGATCCCCAGTAAAACAAAAAGATCCTTCCCAAAGTGAAAAGATGGCCGCCACAGCGTCGTTCAGCGTCGTTTTCTAAGGGAGAAAGGTCACGTTTCCACCTTTAGTTTGAAGACACCTCGGAACACCCTCGAAACCATACGTCAAAGGAATCGCCAATACTCAGAAGAATTCCCACAACGTCATCAGAAGGACGCTAGCAGGGGAACTGGAAAGAGCTCCGCTGACCAACCGCCACAACCGTCACAGGCGCAGCATACGGTGAGTTGACTCTCATTGTAAAATGCATTGGTCTATTCAAAATGTCCCAAAACACGTTGCGAGAAGACACTCAGCCCCCGACCTTGCTTCCACAGTCGCAGTCAGTGCGCTTCACTCATTTGTAGTGCAAAAAGAAAAACTCACCAGCTGTCGCCTGTCAGGTCAGATCTCCACAGTCCGCTTCACCATGAACGCCTCCTCCGGTCCCAAGTCAAATCCACACACATGCAGCAAGTCAAATTCCCTACTCACAGCCAGTCCGTTTCACTCGTGCCGCCTCAGGTCCCAGGTCAAATTCAACGGGCAGCGGGACAGTCAGCATGTGAAAGCCATAAATAGTAAAGAGCAGGGCTGGTAAATCCAAATGCAAGGCTGATAAATCCAAATGCAAGGCTGACAAATCCAAATGCAAGGCTGATAAATCCAAATCCTTAATTCCTAGGAAAACCAACAACTTTAAACGCTCTGGCTGCAGGCTGTTCTGTTAACTAAGAACACTGGTGGGGCTTACCAGAGCGCTTGTTTCACGTTTCCTTATTCTTTTCCTTTAAAATTCCTGTAGTTTGTCAAGTCCTTTGTTTTATGGTAATCCAGGGTATCCAGGGTAATGTAGGGTAATCCTTCACCAACACGTAGGTAGTTCCTTTGACCTCGTCGCCAGTATTATAAATAAGATTGTCCTTGTAGACCGATGTAATGTAGATATATTTATTAGATTTATTGTTAAGATAATCAGATCAGCAAATCGCAGGAAGATGGTAAGTCCATATAACGCCCCACCAGGAGCAGCCTCTGTCCTGCTCAGCCTGCCACCAACTGACACTCCACAGCTCCCCAAGCACCTAATATTCCATGACTACATCATACCTCCAACACTCCAGTAATCTTCAGGCACATCCATACACACACTAGCTGAGCAGTAGATAGAGGAACCATAGAGAAAGGAAATGTAGCAATAGATTATAACAGTTTCTTACCTAATAGGGCTACGTGAGTGGCCATTGCCTAGATTAATCAGATTATAGGTGTTCGTTTAGCACTAATCTTCTTTTGTCATGGAATAGCACCCACTGACCATCAACAACAGGCCTCTGCTGTTATGATATTCATAAAGAGATGAAGTTAAAGTATGTAAAAGTTTTGAGTCTCTTACAAAAGTAGGATACACTTCAGCTCTTTCCCTTATGGCAATGAAATGGCCATGCAAAAAAGGCGAATTCCTTGACTTTGCTGCAGTAAGGGTTAGGGACCAAATTTGGGTTATGGTTAAGATAAGGATAAGGGACAATTTTATTGTTAGGGTAAAGGTGGGGTAACAATTAGTGTCAAACCTCTGTTTAGGTTCAGAGTCAGTTTAAAAATCAAGGTCATGAGTGAGGGGGGATAGGGTTAGTATATGGTCACAATATTGACACATTCAAGTTTTGGGTCAGGTTAGGTTTCAGATTTTGGGCCTGTGGCATAGGCTAGTGCAAGAGTTGAGCTGAGGTTATGGTTTCAAGTGAATGCCAAGAAAAATCAAAAAGTATGCACAATGATATATTGCAATAGAAAGAGGGAGTTTCAGGATTATCTATTTTCTGTTTCAGTGAAAATATTTTTTACTTTAACAGTCAAAAGCAAGGTACAGGAAAATTGGGGGCCTCATTTATGAAAAGTGACGCATCGCTGCGTGAAAACAGCGATGCATCACTTTTCACTGCGCTCTCCCTGTGACATGATTGATGCGTCATATTTATAATATGACGCATCATGTCGCAAGGAGTTACAGATACGTCAGTATTTCTGACGTATCTGTAGGCGCAAAAGTGACGCATTGCTGGAGTGTGTCACAAAAGTGACGCAACTCCAGCAATGCTTCCTTTCACATGGGGAAAGCCCCATGTGAAAGGGCTTGCGTCAGTCTTATGCCTGCTGTGAGGCAGGCGCAAGATTTTGACGCAACAGCGTCCTAAAAGTGACGCAGTGAAATCTCATAGATTTCACTGCGTCACTATTACGAGGCTTTATGCGGGTGAACGCCCCCTCTGCATACATTATACCTGACACAGGTATAATGTAGCGCAGGGGTTTACAAAGTGACGCATCTGCTTAGATGCGTCACTTTGTAAATAGTGCGCATCAGGAGGCATGTTTTACACCACCGATGCGTCACAAAAAGTGACGCATCGGAAGCGCAAAACTCACGCAAGGCCTCATAAATGAGGCCCTAGATCCTTTTACTGAATAATTTTCAATTAAACAATTAATAAAGTTCAGTGAAAATTAATTTCTGTGAACTATATCTAAATGAACTGTCCTTCCCAACCTCCTGATTCTTCGTCTGAGGTCCTACGGTGAGTCTACCGTCTGAATTTTAATAAAAATGCCTGTTCTCTTGCCACCTCCCACCACCTTGTAGACAAGAAATTCTTGATTAACAACCATCAGCATTAGTTCTACAATATACGATACACGGATGCATCAGTCATTTTTTATTTCAATGTATGTCCACCTTCCAGAAATAAAGTTTGCGCTCATCCTTGGGATCTAGATAGAGTCATAGGTACCGTATTGTGCTTTTCTCGTCTCGCTTATGTTGCACCTGAGTAGACTAGTAATATCAGTACGTTATGTTTCTTGCAGCGCTGTATGTAGAGCTTGTCTGCCAAGTCTATGGCTTCCAGGAGCTTGTTTCAGGTAATGAACTTCTCTGGTATTAGTCATTAGCTCAAAATTATAGCTAACATCAACTACTATGTACCAACACCTACGAGATGTAGCCGCTACAGTTCAAGAAGTCACTAATTGGCAAGACGGCTTACAATGGCTTCCTCCAAACATGGAGGACTATGGTGTTAACCCTACATAACCAAAATGACCATTCAACATACCAGAAGAGAGTCGGCATCTCTCTGCATATAATCATTTGTCAGTGCTTAATTTGTAAAATAAATAATAGGCTCTCATCAGGAGGCCACTGCAGTTTACACCACACATTGCCCCCCCCCAGTGCAGCCAATGGCAGAACCAACACAACTACTAACCATCACACTCCTGCAAGTTAGAAAATTCAGTCAATAGTCATTTGTAATGTATATTGATTTAATAAACAACTGTTGTTGTGCCTTCTTTAAATTAGACAGTGCCACCATGTGACAGACTGTTACAAGCCCCGGTGTTGACAATTAAATGCGGGAGCCTAGCACCGGAATCCACTGGCTCAAATTAAGCACTGTCCTTTGCCCATGTGTAGGTAAAGACCGCAGCAATTTTCTTACCTTTCTTTGACGGTTACCTAATCCACCTCATTTAGCACCCTGAAACATTATTAAGGGCTGCTGGAACTACACAAATAACTTCATTACTGGGAGCTATTCCTGGATGGTGAACATTGTAATCACAATGAATTTTTAGCGACATACTGAAAATGCTTTTAAAGAATGCGCATGCTTGGATTTGTCGATGAGTGAAAACGTCACAGAGCCATTTTATATAAGTACAGGGACTGCAGTGCCGCGCTATCATCAAAACCACTTCTACTTTGGAAAAGGTGTCTTCATTCATTAGGTGTTTTGTTCGACGTCACAAATAGGGGATGATTTCCAAAAACAACCACTGCATGAATGTATAGCGGAAAAGTATAGTCACAGAAATGCTAATGTCATTCACGCGCACGCGCATTAATATTGAGCGTGTCAGTTATTTGATTGTATTTAAGTGGTGGAACTGTGAGATTATGCAGCATTTTTTCACTTTCATGCAAAGACAAAGACCAATAGCTTATTTTTCTTTACCACCAAAATCAATTTTTGTTCCGGCAGTTATACAAGGGAAAGGTTCATATGCTATGCATTATTGAACACTCGGTTTAAACATGCATATTCATAAATGATATCTCTGGCATGAATAAACGTGTTTAGTTTAGGGGCATTTATTGTATGTTTGTAGTTTACAGCTGGAATATGAAAGGTCTTGTTCGGTATTAAATTGTCTGCGAGTAGGAAATTATTTTTAAAAACGGCCCTCTGCGATTCATATTATTTGATGGTTTCAAATTGCGTGAATGGCTCCATTTATGAAGCGGTTCTCCAGAACAGAATGGTTCTCGTTCAATCAAATCGTTTTTACTTCACAAAATAGCCGAAATGTACAAAGCACTTCCTTCCCTCAGTGGCTTCCCTCCTGACATGTCCATGCAGGCCTCATCTCGGTTCTTTGACACATCTCTTCTCTATTTCTGTTTTATCTTAAAGTGCTCTCACTCTATGGCTTCTCCATGATATCTTCTCCTCAAGTACCCTTCATTTATTTTGGAATTGGCAAAAGTGAACTTAGTAGTGAGTTGCCTAATATTATATTTTCAGATATGAGTTGTGAAATCTCTAGACATGATTTTTAGGGGGCGGGGCACGCAAAGGACAGGATTGACAGGGACACCAACACAGGGCAATTATGAATATTATGCTCACATGTGTAATATATATTTTAAAAAACAGTGGCGGCTCGCAGAGCTAGTGCTGTGGGGTGAGGAGGCTGGGCGAGGCTGGGTGTGGGGGTAGTGGAGGCCGACATCCGACGGCAAAGATAAACGTAAATAAATAAATATCTGCTGTCGTATATCGGACTCCACTAATCTCCCCACCCAGCCCCGACACCCACCCACCCGCCCCACAGCGTTACCTCTGCGAGCCGCCACTGTTAAAAAACACACACAAACGCAAAGTCATTTAAACATTTTAGACAGACTATGAATTAAGCATTAATTACTAAGTAAGGTATGTGGAAGGGTAGTGGTCGCCAGAGTGTGTATTCTGAAACCCTTTATGACCTACTGATGGGCACTGTGAGAAATTTACTTTGCCTTTGGTTGAACTCCACAACTCTCAATCATGGCCAGTTATAAACACATCCACAACTTAAACCCTCACAGATAAAGAGGCAACTTTGTCCGCAGTATGCACCACAGAGGAATAATTTGTTGGATGAAAAATAGGACAGAAAACAAAACATCCTGGAAAAAACACAAATACTCTTAGGCAATTTAAGAGTACAGAAGACGTGAAATATAAAAAGGAACAACATTGTTGTTCCCACATTGACAGGTCAGTGTCTGTTTTTGCTGGCTGTAGCTGTCGGCGTGGCAAGAAGGGAGGACAAGACAATTCCCGCTGGGACACCCTCCCACCAGGCCCCTCCACAAGCAACACCAGTATCTGTGAGATGCAGGCTCGGCTGGCACCAGGAATAGTCATCTGTTGCCATGAAGGGGTTGCAATATTTATGAGTTGGTTAAAATTTTCACTGTCCAAAGTGTGCTGACATATTCTACGTAGTAGTAGTAGTGGTAGTAGTCAATTTTATTGTTTGGTCAATAAAAAACTCTAACAACTGCTTACAAAAAGCAATTAGATATACAATTAATGAAAATTAAATTGGCACCCAGTTTTCTTTTCGTGACAGACAACATCAATTTACTGGTATATGTCCTCGCGACATTAATACCTTGAGTGCTGGTGATTTATTGAGTGGGCGGGGTTCGGACGGCCTCCGCCCGTCCTCCGCACACGCTCAGTCCCACTGTGTCTTCGGACGGCCGGGGCCGTCCAACGCATTGAAGGGGTATAAGTACATTTGTGCATTGTTCAAAAAAAGGTAAGCTTTGTTTTCAGAAGGGCAGGTACATTTCCCTCTATGCGCTCTAGCGAGACTCAATATCAAAATCATTATTAAAATTCAAGGAGTTATTACAAAACGAGCCAAAAATGTTAGATTTGTAGCCCACACTACAGTTATTTGTATAAACAGATTAGATTCCTAAGCGTACCCTTGTCCTTATTAACGGATTAGATCCCTTCTCTTTCCTTTATGCAGAATGTTGTGTTGGCCACCACCCTCATTTGTCCAAATTGTCTGATGGAACGCTTCTATTCTGGTTCCCCGTCTCACGCATCCTTTTTTGTATACAGACACTGTAGGTGACAGGAGGCCATATCATCTTCTGATTGGTGTGTATACTCTTGGTGTAGGAAGACCAAATCCATGTTAGAATTTAAGATGTCAACATAATGTAAATTTAAATACAGGGGGCCTCATTTATGAAAACTGTTGCATTGCTGTGTGAAAACAGCGATGCAAAAGTTTTCACTGGACCCTCCTTGCGACAGAATGGATGTGCCTTCCTTGCGACAGAATGAATGCGCCGTAATTGATGTATGGCACTACATGTCTCAAGGAGTTATAGATACATCAGTATTTCTGACGTATCCGTAGGCGCAAAAGTGGGGCATTGTTAGGGTGAGTCTGAAAACAGACGCCAGCAATGTGCCCTTTCACATGGGGCATTCCCCATGTGAAAGGACCTGCGTCAGTCTTACGCCTGCTGGTAGCCAGGCATAAGATATTGACTCAGTAGAGGCCTAGAAGTGTTGCAGTGAAGTCTCGTAGATTTCACTGCACCAGTTCTATGACCCTTTATTGCAGAGGAATGCCCAACCTACACACATTATACCTGATGCAGGTAAAATGTAGCACAGGCCTTTACAAAGTGACCCATCTGCTTAGATGCGTCACTTTGTAAATAGTGGCGCATTATTTACACCGCCGCAGCATCACAAAAAGTAATGCAACGGCGGCCTAAAGTGTTGCAGACCTTCATATATAAGTCCCATTGAATTTACCTTGGATTGGACTAGGTGGATTAGGCCCTCAGAAATATGTGTTGATCACTGATATAATAGTGCAACCATCAAAATGGATCAGCCTTCAACCCTAAATCAGCCATGATATTTGGCCCTTTGAAATACAAATGCTTGAGTGGTCCTTTCCCAACGAGAAGATTGACGTCTTGGAATGTTTTGTCTGTCAAAGAGTGTCAATCGTGGAAAACTCAAATCGAAAGGGAACACCTTTGTTTTTTATGCTTTAATTAACTATAATCAGTCATTGTTTTCAATGTGTCTTCCTGATTTACATTCAAAGACATGCAAAGCATATTTCAGGTGTATTGTTCTAAACCACATATAATTGAATAGACATCATCATGAAAATCTTTATTCAGTTGTAAGTACAATCATAAAAGAACATAAAACCATGAATACATTCAGATATCAATTTAAAAGATTTGAATAGTCAGAGATGCAGGTTCTTCAGCAAGTACATGCCCTGAATTGAACCACTTTTAAGCAGCATGAAACCAATACGGTAAACATCCTTTACAATGACTGTGTTACAATGCAGTCCATTACCCCACATTTTTACACAGCAAAAACTTTTACAATGCAGGGCTTTACACCGCAAACCATTACAGCGCATTCCCCATTACAACGCTCCAGTGGAGTTAGAATAGTACATTGCGTTGTAATGGATAATGCGTTGTAATGGAATGCGTTTTAAAGCGTTGTAAACGCTTGCGGAGTAAAGTGATATATTCAGCCAAAACAGGGCATTTGAGAATATATCTGACTCCTTATCTTGGACATGAACCATTCTGATAACGCGTGGTCATTGTTTGGTGCTAGTCTAATTGACAGCAATTTATGAATTCACTTCCCTCAAAACACAGAATTTTAGTCGCCAATGCACTATACTTTGGCTTTATCAACAAGAACGGTTCCCAAATCCAGTACTGAAGGTGCTCACATTGACATATACTTATTCTTTTGCTAATTAGTCACAGAGGACAAAGCAATGGCAGGATTTGGCTATTTAAAACAAATGGTCAACTGACCCACGATTAACAAAAGCAAGTTGCTAAAGCTCTCCACCCAGGTTTTCTCCTCCACCAACTTTATACATCCACTGCCCGGTGATTTCCAATCGAACCAATCAGACTGTAGATTAGTAGCCACGCACCTATTCACAGAGCACCAGCTAAACAAATCACGCCAAGCAGCATGCCCAGAACATTACAAATATATCATCACAAGTTTCAGACCCAGTTGCAATAGAAATACTGGAATGGCAATGAGAGAAAACCAAACAACCATGAGTGCAACAAGGAGAGTCTAATAACAATAAATAAATAAATAAATAACATGTGTATTTGTAAAGCACATATTCAACCCCAAAGGTGCGTCTTGGCTCTGAATAACAGATGTTTACTGTTACCCAACTCAATGGAACTCATTGTATCGACCTCTGAAAGGCTGAGTGGACCTGCCAGGAATTGAGCCTGTGACTATGAGGTCAAACACAGGCCGCTGCAGTGGATGCCGCAGTCCACTAACCCACCAGATACAGCACACGGTGGGCCATACAGATGCCAGTACCATGCCATAATATATTTACCCCTCCATTTTACGTTTCCATAAATACCTGGTACAACTGTTCAAAAGTAGATGTTAATTACAGTGTAGCCCACCTGGCTTACTTATCTGGAGAGATACAGACTTTGCTGCCAAAACAGAAATAAAAGATTACAGAGCTCTTTATTAAGTGGACATATTTGCTGAGTACATAATACGACCTAAGCATTAGTGTAATGATGGAAACAGTATTTTAGAAGGGTATGACGCTGAATGGCTCCATTAAATCTGAAAATAAAGCTTCACACGCTGAGAAATATTACTCTATGAAATTTTGGAAATTACAATCATTTTATTCCGCAGTAGATGTTAAAGAGTCGAGATATCTACATTAAGATCTTGTTTTCTTTATTGGGAATACATTCCGAGACGTTTAAAGGCATTTCCATTACTTTGACTATATCTGGCCAATTATTTTATTTAACCCCTTGGGCGCGGCCGCAATTCTGCTCCTGTGTGGTCGTTTTTAAGAGTGGGCGGGATCATGACGGCCCCCAGCCGTCATCAGCCCCCCCCCCCTGTGATGTATGACGGACGGGGCTGTCATCAGTATGGAAGGGGTTAATGAATGCAGAAGTTCCAGCAGTCAAGTGGCCAACAATAAGCCATGAATAACTACTTAGTTAACTTACATTTAGCCTTATGATCAACATTCTCTGATTTGAAGTAGCTTATACTTTCATTATACATTGGATAATTAGCTTTTATGAATGCTACAGATTACATTTCACCCATTTGGAGTGCTTGGGATAAAGCTGTACTGGCCAATTATTGACACAAATGTATCCTTACTGGACAGCCTGAAGATATAGTTATGTTATTTGGGGATCATATAAGGTGTTCACTTCACAGCAGCTTCAAAGTGTTTCCAGAAGGAAGGAGGTGAGATGAGATATGGTGGATTTTGCCACCAGCAGTAGACTTGAATTCAAGGCAGAGATATCCGCTGACAAGGAGAGATGAGTGTTGATCTCATGTTGGAATAATGAAAAATCTTCTTCAGGTCTGATGTGGAGTAAATTTCAGATATAATATAAAGTGAACGTCCTCCAACCTTTGGGGGAGACTTGCCAAGATTTTATGCCGTGTTTGTGTCACTAATGTGATGCAAATCAGCGCAAAATCTTTTTTTTTCCAATGTACTTTTCAGCATTCATTTTGTCTAGCACTGGAAATAACGTGAAAGTAGCACATTACATAGCTCTAAGGCGTCGAACAATGGGTGGTGCATGGGCATTCCCATGCAACCACCCAAGGCTTCTCACGCTAAACCCTATTAACTAAATAAAGTAGACAGGGTTTAGTGTCAGAAAACTGTGCCCATCTGAAGTAGGTACCAGGAAGGAAAAATGCTTTCATTGCTCCCTCCTTTTCAGGCTTTGTATGTGTGCTGCTATTTACCGTACACATCCAAAGAGGGAAAAGGGCTAAAGTTAGTCTAATCATGGTATTTTGTACTGGAAGGGTATCTTTCCAGTATAAAACCTATGCTACACTCACAGAGAAACCCTTGCACAATAGCGCAAAGGTGTCTCCGTTGTGCACAGTAACTGTTTTCAGCACCGGCGCTCGGGAAAGGGAAGGAGAGTGCCATATTTCTGTAAATATGCCATTCTCCTCCTCTCTCCTTTTCATGCAGCACAGTGCAGCATTTGCAGCTGCAGCACTGTATGAATAAGTGTTCAATCTGGCCCTGATTGTATTTGATTGTAGAATAGAACAGGAGGGGAACCATGGTTGTAGGGATTGCTGGTATGTATGACAATCTTGCACTCAATCGGGCATCTGGTCCCACAGAGAACTTTGTGCACCAAAAAGAATGTCTTAAACTGCATGCTGCACAGATCAGAGCACGATGCAGACACTTCATGGTGGGAGATTTAGGGTAGGACCACTTAAAGACCAGTGTTTATGGAGGCTCCATAGTTGTGGGTTCTTTGAATTACTTTCTTTTTTATTTAACATAATGCCTGTTTATAGTTGCCACTGACCATATAAGCATATAGAATAAAATAAAAATAATTCATAAAATGTTGACACCCGACACAACATGATCAAAATAATCGAGTCCAACTTTGCATTCGGCTCACAGATGTTCATAATTTTACAGACTGTCCCCAGTTTCTTGTTTACATCTAATCCAATACAATTAGACACAAGCCAATTCATTTTTACTGTGATATGTACAAATATAGTCAGTCCAAATGAAATATGCTTCATTTATGCTAGATAAGTCCCACAGACACTACAGAGCCTGTTTCAAGATTGGGCATGAGTGCCTTGGTTCTGGTCAATTGAAAAAGTCTTATTCCCAATAATGTGTTGAGTTTCATATTGCACTTTAACGGCCTGTATTTCGCCAAATAAGGCTATCATATAGGGAATAACTTTTAAAATGATAATCTCTATAACAAGTGCTAAGCCATTGTCCTTTGATTAACTTAGGGCAATGGACCTAAATCTTGAGCTGGAACTCAAATAAGATGTGTTATTATTTTCAAAAGACTTTCGCTAATCTGAACAAACCAGTCCACTTTATACAAGATGTAATATAGTCACCATCTTGACTTGGCTGGTAGGAGCTCAAAAAACATGGCTCAATAGAATAAAAAGACATTATCTCTACTTCAACCAAGTCATTCTTATATGAGTTAGTCAATGGGTGGACACTCCCAAGAGAGGTTTTATATGGTGCTTTAGTTGATGTTATTCAAGTGAAGTATGACACACAGCTAAGAATCAAACAGAAACTCCAAGTCAAGCATTTTCATAGGGTCCAAAGAAAGTAAGGTCGATGGGCCATGGATGCATGCCAACCAGGCACGGCTGGCACAGGTAAGAACGGTGAGGCAGGGCGAGGTGGGGGGGGAGTAAACAGACAGAATAGGTCAAATTAAATAAAAAAAATAAACCACTTACCTTGCGCTCGCCTTATCACCGACTCGCGCTGCGGCGAGGGCAATGTAAGTCGTTTTATCAATTTTTTCATTTAATTTTACCTATCCGATCGTCTGTCAACTCACCCCTAGTCCGCCCTGCCCACCGCTCTTACCTGTGCCTGCTGCACCTAATGCCAACTGAAATGTTTGACTACAAGGATTACTTCACAAAAAATATGATCTCAGTTTTGGATGCATTGAAGCACAATCTAATGCAATGCCTCGAGGGTTCCAGACCCCACTAAAATCTGTTCAGTGGGTGTGGGTGTTAGAGTAAATGAGAGAGTTGATGCCATAGTTGGCCAACATGCGGACAGCAGTTCTATGTATATGTTAGGCAAGCCGATGGCTGTGCCTATCCTTAGGGAAGTCTGAATGTGATGCCTGTGACACAAATACAGGCAGTTTTGCTTGCGGATCAGGCTTCTGAGGAATGACGTAAACTATGATAGAACTGTGTCACCAACCACGGCATGCTATCTATACCATGGTCGAAGGAAGTATATATTCATTTTCGCTGATTGGCGACAAAACTTTAATTCCCATCACCTACTTTGTAAACCACATTGGGATTTCTGTTGAAGCAGAAGTGGGAATTGAGGTGGAAAGGTTTTTGTGACTTTGAAGCACATATGCTCTGGGTGCAAAAAATGTAATCTCTGAAATCATTGACAGGAATTGTGCAGCATGGTATTATTTATTTTCTGTGGTATAGTGATGGGCTGGTGTTGTCCACCCGCAATTCCACTGTATTGTGTAAATGGTGTACGGTTTTTCTGTGCTACTTCATGGTCCTTTTTTCGCAAATTAGGGCTTTTTAATATGCAATTCATAAAAAGAGTACAGTTTTGCAAGCAAAAGTTAATATTAAAATCCTAATGGAGGCCATACCTAAGCCAATCCCTATGTGTCCCTATGTGAATTGCACCCCATTACAAAACAAAATGGTGATGTCCAAGGTCTTTGAGAATACTTTAGGTCAGGGAAGTCTTACTGACTAACTGCTCCTACTCGTTGAATGACACAGTTCTCTCCTAGGAACAAAACAATATTTCTCATTTAGTTTTCCTTTTTCTTATATTTTAAATATCCCCATACCTCGTTGGAGAAGCCCACACAAGCATGTGGGCTGGTGAAACTTCTTTATCGTGTTCAGTCCCTTGGAACAGAGCTTGGTTAAGCGTCCTGCCCTTAACCACTTCCCTATAGTGGAAAGGCTCCTGTGGCCAGGACGGCGTGTGCCTGTTCGAAGAAGGTCAGCTGCTTTTTTAATTGCATAGTGAATCGATAATATATAGATTTTTTTTTGGTTCCAAAAACTATTCTTTCAACCATGAATACTTAAATTCCTTTTTCACTTGGAGAGTTTTGTTTGAAAATGCATATTGCTTTCAATTATTAAACTTCTAGCTACCACCTATGTATTATTAGATATTATTGGCAATATTATTTTTCAGACCTCACAAAACAGATATGTGGTATCTTGGGGGCTGGGGTGCACTTTGCACATTCTGTTGAAGAATTGGAACCCAGGGGGGATTTGATTAGTTAATTGGGGAAAGTTGTGGGAGCTTGTGGCTTGGGTGAGCTCAATAAATCTTATCTACATTTAGTTCAAGATCTCATTTGTACTTCTGCACATTGGCAAGGAGTGTGTTGGAGACATGCCCCAATACAAAATGCAGGTGTGCTGACATCAAGTTGAAGCATCGATTTGCAGATGGGAACCTGAAGAAAGCATGTGTAAGCAGTTGCATTATACCAACCGCTATTTTGCCAACAGCCATGACTCCAGCACCAGAGGAGCAATGTCAAGAGGCGAGTCAGCTTGGCATGTAGGAGCGCTGCTCTTTTAGGTTGTGTGGGACAGCTGCTTTGTGAAGAGTATTTTTTCTGATTTTGTCTAGTGACATCAAAAGAGGACTGAACAGATTCAGCTGATAAAATGTAAACATCACTAGGCAGACATGCCAACCATCTTGCATGTCCACATTCAAGCCTTTCTATGGAAAAGAGTGCATGAGGTGGTAGTGTATGTCGTGAGTACATCATCAAGCAGACGTGGAAGCCATTTTGAGAACTTTTTCTGTTGTAGGGATTCTGCACATATACAGAACTATGCACAGGAAAACAGGACCTCAGTAAATAGGTGGTGTACCAACCTACCACATATGTACCCAAAATCCCAAACCAACTAGCTATAGACTCTCATTCGTTCTCCATCTACAGCGGCGCTACCAATTATTAGACAACCCAGAACACGCACTCTATCTTGGGAATCGTGGGAGCCAGACACTCTTTCGCGTACTTACTCATACCTGTCCACAATGCGAGTAATCAGAGACGCAGCTGTATAGTTTCAAATGTTTATTTTTTCTGATTTTGTCTAGTGACATCAAAAGAGGACTGAACAGATTCAGTTGATAAAATGTAAACATCACTAGGCAGACATGCCAACCATCTTGCATGTCCACATTCAAGCCTTTCTATGGAAAAGAGTGCATGAGGTGGTAGTGTATGTCGTGAGTACGTCATCAAGCAGACGTGGAAGCCATTTTGAGAACTTTTGCTGTTGTAGGGATTCTGCACATATACAGAACTATGCACAGGAAAACAGGACCTCAGTAAATATGTGGTGTACCAACCTACCACATATGTACCCAAAATCCCAAACCAACTAGCTATAGACTCTCATTCACTCATACCTGTCCACAATGCGAGTAATAAGAGACGCTGTATAGTTTCAAATGTTTATTTCGACTAACGCGCTCTATGGTGCAGTACACAAGGCAATATTAGCAGCAAAATTCATAAACACAATATAGTGAGCATTGCTACAAAACCATAAAATACAAATGAGGATAACATGTTATTTTTTATTTTATTTATTTAGAAGTTTTCAATAGCGCTAACAAGACCCGGAGGTAGCAGAGCGCTTTACAGTAAAAGGCGTGACAGGGTGAACAAAAAGACATGTAACAAGTAGAGGCAGTCCTCGAAAGACAATATTGGGGGAGGGAAAGTTCGTAACAGTGGGACTTTTGGTATAAGGATACATAGATAACACATAGTTCAGTGGGAGATCCTAGTTATCTGGGACCTAGGGAGCGGATGATGAACAAGGATTTGAGTTGGTTCTTGAATTCCGCATAGGACGGTAGAGTTCTGATATGCGTAGGGATGAGTTCCATATTTTGGGGGCATTTCCAGTGAAGGAACAGTCCGCAGTTTTCTTCTTTCTGGTTTTTGGAAGGATGAGCAGCAGGGAGTTGGAGCTTCTCAAATATCTGCTTTGGCCTGCTTTTTTGCGCTTGGTTGCCAGGTATTCTGGTTTACCGGTGTGGAGGGCCTTGTGGGTTAGGCAGGCCGTTCTGAAGGTGCTACGCATTTCCACCGGAAGCCATTCAAGTTCTTTAAGTGCTGGGGAGATGTGGTCGAATTTTTTGCATCCTGTGATCATTCTTGCTGCCGCATGTAGTGTTGTTTTTAGTGGAGCCAAGTGTGATTTAGGGATACCTGTAAGGATTGAATTCCCATAGTCCAGTCTAGATACAACTAGAGATTGTGTGGCTAGTTTAAGATCTTTTTTTGGAATGAAAGGTTTGATTTTGTTCAGCAGTCTGAGGTTGAAGAAAGCACTTTTTGCCGAGTTCTTAATGTGGTTTGTCAAGGTTAGTTTGGGGTCTAGGGTGAAACCCAGAGATTTGACGGAGTCAGTTGGCGTGAGAGAACCTTTAAGAGCATCGATCGACTTCAGCCACTCAGTGACTTGAGGGTTGTCTTCTTTGTTTGAGATGAGAAGGGTTTCGGTCTTGTCGGGATTGAGTTTCAGGTGGTTTTTTGTCAGCCAATCTTGAACATCTTTTAAGACAGCATTTAGTCTATGGATGTCGTTAGGTGAAGAGGTTTCCAGGTAGATCTGCGTGTCATCCGCGTAGAGGTGGAAGAGGATGTTGGCATTCCTGAGTAGTTTGGCGAGCGGTTCCATATAGATGTTGAAGAGCTGAGGAGAAAGTACTGATCCTTGGGGGACACCCTTGTTGACTTGCTGTGTTTCGGAGGTGAAGTTCTTCAGTTTTATTATTTGCGAGCGGTTGTGGAGAAAGGAAGAAAACCAGTCAAGAACTACCTCGCTGAGGCCAGCTCTTACTTGCAGAGTTTTGATGAGGGGCTTATGGTCTACCGTGTCGAAAGCTGCGGATAGATCAAGGAGTATGAGAAGGCAGCACCTGTCAGCGTCAAGAGAACCGTGAATGTCGTCTATGATGTTCAGCATTGCCGTTTCTGTGCTACGACCTTGTCTGAAGCCAGATTGGAGGGGGTCCAGGAGATTGATGTTATCCAGGTTATAAAACAGTGGGCAAGGACTACATGACCTGACCACCCTCCCCGTTATAAGAGGTAGTTTATAATAAAAAGGAAGACCTCTGGGCTTTGTCAGCAGATGGCCCCATACATCAAGGCCTAGATGCAATGTTCACATTGCAGGACAAGCACAGCTCTTCTTGCCAGAAAGGTGTCTGCAAGAGTGCCAAAAACAGGTTGCCTGTGCAATATTAAAGGACACGATTTCCAGAAGTGCAGCTGTGTGTAGCATGTTATGTCTAAGTGCGAGGGACTGATTAGAACAGAATAACAAGGGGCATTGTTGTTTAACCTTGAACATTGTGTGCAGACTAAACATCAGAGCACAGTAAAGAACTTGCAAGGTAGACAGTTCTATGTGAAAGGAGCACAAACAGAGTCTTGTGAAATATATGCATGCAGTGTCGTGCGCAAAAGCAGCCTCATGGCAGCGAAGCTCATGCTAACTTAACAAATGTCGACAATGGACCTATAAGCCTTACTACATTGCAAAGTGCACCAGTTAGCAGCGCAAGATGCGACCAACATTTGATGTACCAAAGTGAAGCAGTGGTGGGCAGAGAAAGCAGGTGACTCTGCCAAAAATATATAGACAAGATTCATGGCTTAGGTAAATCTTTTGGGAGGCAGGCTGGAAAAGCATGGTGAACAAATCCATTGAAACAGTATGATAAGTTTGTCCTGGGTAACTATCATAGTATTTTTCAGTGACAAGCAATATTGAGGAGGGACCTCATATTTATTGTGTCAAGAACATCCATTGGAACAGTGCTGCCCAAAAGTGTGTAAATGACGAAGAATGTTTCAGTGATAGGTGGGCTTCAGGGGCAACCTTGTTGTCCAAAAAGAAATAAAGAAAAAATCATTTTGTCAATGAACCAACTTAAAAGGTTATAATTCGCCTATCTCAGGAATAATATTCTGAGCCCTAGACTTTCTAGCAGCTGAAGTTACAACAAGCATTGTCAAAGCCAATAGGTTGACTTTGTGAGAGATATTGGCTTTGGCAATGTGTTTTAGCCATGTTGTACACCAATGTGGTTCCAATTCAGCATGGCAAAAAATGAGTGGGGTGGGGTAGATTGCAGTGGAGTAGATTGGAGTGTGGTAATTGGGTTGGGTTGATCGGAGTACATTTTGGTAGGTAAATTGGGGCAGACTGTGGTGGGGTAGATTGGGGTGCAGAAGGTTAGGGTAGGGTAGATTATAGTGGGCAGATTGAGGTGGAGGAGATTGGGGTGGGCCGAGTTGCATGGGGTAGATTGGAGCCGATTGGCTTGGGGTACATTGGGATGAGGTACATTGGGGCATGTTGGGATAGATTGGGCTGGGTATATTGGGGTGGGGTACATTGCGGTGGGTAGATTGGAGTGGAGTAGATAGTTGTGGGGTATATTGGAGTGGGATAGATTGGAGTATATTGGAGTGGGGTAGATTGAGTGGAATAGATTCTGGTAGATTGGAGTGGGATAGATTAGCTAGATTGGAGTAGTTAGAGTAGGGTAGATTGGGGTAGATAGAAGTTAATTGAAGTGAACTAGATTGGAGTAAATTGGAGTGGGGTAGATTGTGATCGAGTAGATTGTAGTGGGGTAGAATGTGGTAGGTTGGGGTAGATTGGAGTGTGTTTGATTGGTGGGAATTGGAGTGGGGTAAGTCATGTAGGGTAGATTGAGGTGAGGAAGATTGGGGTGGCATAGATTGCGGTAGATTGGGTTAAATTGGAGTGGGATACATTGGAGATAGGTAGATTGGTGTGGGGTAAACTGGAGTGGGGTAGATTGGAGTGGGATGGATTAAGGTAGTTTGGGTGTGGCATATATTGGCATTATGTGCCAATATGCCACATAAAGAAAATTCAGTTTAGGGAGAAATTGGAATTCACAGAAACAACGCCTTAGGCATGAATGCAAGCAGCATCCTACCAATGTGAGCAGCTGCTTTTTACCACGGGCAACCAACAAATATCTCAGGTTGATTTTTTTAATTGAACAGACCATTTAGGTAACGGTTGACCCCGAAACTACTTTCTACTTTGTTTTACATTTCATGTGAGTATGTAAAATGATTGTACATTAATATTTAACATAAAAATATTTTTTATATATATTTTCGAGTTAAATAGATTTATTTAATGTTCTGTATACTTTACCAATGGGAGGCCGCAGTCAGATTGGAATTCTCCACATGGTAAAGCATAAAACAATTAGCTAAATCAAAGATAAATATGTAAAATATTTTTAGGTTAAATATTGATGTAAATTCATTTTATATATTATCTGTAAATATATTCATAAGTAAAGAAAACATTATTTTTAATATGTGTATAAAATTATTTTAAATTATGTAATTATTTTTAATAAACTATGATGTTACATTTCCTATAGAGTTTTATTTTAAGTCCCTAGCTCTATTATTTTATATGGGAGGGTGTTGAAGTACTAGTGTAAGTTACTTAAAAGTGTAAATTACTACAAAAGTGTAATTTACACATATAAGTTATTACAAAATAGTAAATTACTACAAAAGTGGTGTTTGTGAATATCATTTTGTAAAACGTTTTGGAGTACTTTCTAGTACTACAAAACTTACTACAAAGTGCAGTTTGTGAATCAGGGCCATAGAAGTAAAACAAAAGAAAATGCTTGGAAAGACACTAAGGGGCATATTAGCAAGGAATAGCGATATTTATCGCTAAACGTGGATAGCGATTTTAAAAAAAAAATCTTTTTATTATGAAAACAATACAAAGAAAAATAACTCTCAGGTGAATGCATAAATTATAACACTTCTGTTCATTGGCACGTGGGAGGATCAGTCAACAAATAGAATAAACCCTTGGATCAGGGAGAAGCCCGAGCTAGCACATCCGGGTCTTCCATAGGGGTCTCACAAAGGTCGCCAAGATATCGATTCCAAGCCCCCCATACCTTTGTCCACTTCCGGGGGGAGCCCCGCGCTACATAGACCGCTTGCTCCCTCATCATGCACTAATCTAGTTCTTCTTCCCATTTACGTATTCGGGGCGGTTGATGGGCACCCCACAGCTGGGCTATATTACGTTTGGCAACCATACACGAGAGCGTTACCCATTGCTCCTGATAATCATTCAGATCAGTCGGTTCCCATATGTTCAAAAGGCACCTCCGGACTTCCATTCGTACTTCCAACCCCAACACTGTTCTCAGCTTCTCATGGATCTTCGCCGAGTAAGCCTGAATGTATGTGCAGTGCCAAAGAGTATGCATCAATGTGCCCTCTTCTCCACATTCTCGCTTACACTCAGCCCCAGTCGCTCTTCCCATTCGCACAAGTCGTGGCCCAGTGATATAGACTCTATGATGAACCTTCAATTGGACCAACCGAAGTCTCATCGAAATAGCCACTACTCTAGGGTAGGACAACGCTTCCACCCAATCCTCATCATCCATATCAAGGCCATCTGCGCACCACTGCGCTCGGAGTCTAACCAGTGGGTCCTCCGCGTTGTTAACCAATTTACGGTATATCAGGGAGATTGTCTTTTCTGGGATGTGTCCGTCCAGGACCCGGTCCTCCAGGGGGGACGCTTCAGGAAGAACCGTGCCCTTCGGGAAGTGAGTCAATAAGGAGTGACGGACCTGTAAATAACGGAAATATTCATTTCGGTGTCAGCTATATTGCTTGGCTAGTGAATCAAACGTGTGTATTGTGTCTTTCCCCCACACATCTTTAACCTGGGTGATGCCTATTAGATCCCAACTTTCAAACCCTTTGGACTTCCACAGGTTGCCCAATTTCTCAGTGTTGAACAATGGAGTGGCTAATGTAAGCCTACCCTCCCATCCCAAGCTTCTAGTGGCAGCATGCCAAACCCGTACTGTGTGTGCCGTCGGCCCCGTTAGAGGAAATTTGCCCAGTTTAGAATATAAGGCTCTCTCTATTCTACCTCCAGGGGCCTGGCCTCGATCCATTGCATAACCCGGGTCCCCGGGAATCCCATATACTATATGGTTCAACGCAGCCAAGTGGGCAGACCAGTAATACTTCTTCAGGTCTGGGAGTCCAATTCCGCCATCGTACCAGGAACGAGTCAACTAGCCAAAGGCTATACGTGCCTCTCCGTCCCACAAAAGATGTCGCTGGAGGGCTTCTATTTCCCTAAACTAGGTAGCCGGTACAGGATCCATTGCATTCTGCAGCGCATATAAGAATCTAGGCAACGCCAGCATCTTGAAGAGTGTAGCCCTACCCAACAAAGACAGCGGGAGAGTTCTCCAACGTTCCACATAACCCCTACAGCGAGCCAGGGGGACTACCAGGTTATTATCGTAGCAATGGGTCGCGTCAAGCGAAACATAAATCCCCAAGTATTTAAAGCCATACTTTTCCACACGAATAGGACAGGTACGCGGGACCTCCGGCAGGTCCCAAGTCAAGACACAAAGCACAGATTTACTCCAGTTAATGGCTAAGCCAGAGTATCTCCCAAAGATAGCAAGAACGTTTAAAAAACATCGGAAGGAGGACTTCGGCTTGGTGAGGTAAAGCAAAACATCATCAGCATAAAGCAACACTTTATCCTCCCACCCCGGTGCCCAGCGTAATCCACGTATAGTAATGTCCCATCGCACCCAAGCTGCTAGAGATTCCATGGCCAAAGTAATAAGTAATGGCGAAAGAGGACACCCCTGCCTGGTGCCCCTCCCAAGGAGAAAATCTCTGGACTTACAGTTATTTACAACCACTCTCGCCAGGGGCCCAGCATACAACAAGCGCACCCAACTTATAAAACCGTCACCAAAACCCAGTTTAGTCGATACCGCAAACAAATATGGCCATTCTTCTCTGTCAAATGCCATTGTGGCATCCAGCGATACAAGGACCGCTGGTTCCTCAATCTTCGACGCCCCTCCAAGCACACCATGCAACCGTCGTAAATTTAGCGCAGTGTTACGGGTGGGCATAAAACCGGACTGGTCCGGGTGTATCAACGTTGTGATCACTTTCACCAATCTGGTAGCAAGTAGTTTGGCCAGAACCTTAGGCTCCACATTGAGGAGAGAGATGGGTCTGTACGAGGAACAACTCGTCTCAGGCTTAGCTGGCTTATGAAGAACAACTATTTTGGCTAGCCGCTGATCATAAGGAAGTTCTCCTTTCTCACGGCTCTCGAGAAGCATGGCACGGAGGTATGGCGCCACCCTGTTGGCATCCAGCTTATATAACTCAACAGGTATTCCGTTTGGTCCGGTAGCCTTCCCAGAATTGACCTGTCTAATGGCATGTGCAACTTCATCCACCGTAACGGCGGAGTCCAGAAAGCGCCTGTTCTCCTCCGAGAGGCAGGGCATTATAATATCTTTAATCATGGCCTCGTTCTCCTGTTCAGTGTAAACATTCCCGGCCTCATAAACTCCCTGAAAATACTCTCCAAAATCGTCGGCCACCGCCTGCGGATCCCTAATCACACCACGTTCCTGACTATGTAACTCCGGGACTAGCCGCGACTCACGCTCCCTTCTCTCCAACCATGCAATAAGTTTCCCTGCCTTATCACCATGCTCATATATGCGACTTTGCGTTACATTGTGTTGAGCCACGGCGCCCTCTCTAGCCAAGATCCTGTATTCTTCTTCCCGGAGTTTCAATAAATGGAGATCCCCGGATTCCGGGGATGCCGCACAGCGTTTTTCCAAACTCAGAACTTCCTCCTCCTTACCAGTTATCTCCGCCAGTCCTTCCCTCTTACGCCGTGATACGACGGACAGTACCTCGCCCCTCACTACGGCCTTGTATGCCTCCCAGAGCATCCCGGCAGATGAGACTGACCCTTCATTTTCCACAAAATATCAGCTACCTTAAGAACCTCCTTCCTCACCACCGGGTCCCTCAGCCTCCAGGCACTTATTGGGGCCACCCTACCCACCACAGGGAGGCCAAACGTCAGGCAGAGCCATAGCGGGGAGTGGTCAGACACACCTCTGCCCAAATATTTGACCTCCAAAATCGCAGACACCGCTGTTGTAGGAACAACCACATAGTCTAGACGGGACAGAGACCCGTGTGCAGCCGAAACATGGGGGTAATGAACCGATCTCGGGTTTCGCGCACACCAGCAATCGACAAGGCCAAGCGTGTCCAAGAACTCCGGAAGCCACCTCTGGGACTGCGGCAACAACCGGGGAGGTCGACGATCTAAATCTCCGTCCAATACCGAGTTGAAATCCCCACCGATCACCAACCTCCCCAGAGGGAATGCAAGGATAATATTCCTCAAGTCCCGAAAGGTCTCGTACTGAAGAGCCGGTGGAACATAAACAGACAACAGTGTAACCGATTGCCCCCCTAACCCCAGAGTATCTACCCCGCTGGTCAATCCAAGTCTTCTGCACAGAAAAGGGGAAGGAGTTCCGAAACAGGATGCCCAACCCCCTGGAACCGGAAGTGAAGCCTGCATGCACCACCATTTTGAATCCCCCTCAATGCAGAGCCATACATTTGTTGCCTATCAAATGGGTTTCCTGCAACAATACTACATCCGGGGAGTGTCTCCTAATGAGTTGGTTGACCATACCCCTTTTGATCTTATCACCTAAACCATTCACGTTCCAGCTCAGAACTTTCATCCCCGATCAACGTTTATCACGTGCCTCCGAACCCATTCGCAACGAAAAGCAGTAATGGAAAGTCACCTGAGTCAAAAACACACACAAACATGCAACAAGCAAACCAAATCAAAATTGTGTTACCACGAACAAACAAAAAACACCCCCCAACCAATCACACCACCCCCCTCCCTGCACCCCTGCATAAGGACAATGCCCAACCCCAACTCGCAGCGTGCCTGTCGCCCTACCCTAACCTTGTACCCAAAAAACAGGACGAGGAGAAACCCCGACCCCAGCCCCTGATCCCTACCCCAAGATGGCCCCACCCGATTCATAATCTTTCATTAACAATGCGCAGATCACAGTCCCCTCAGTGACAATCAGCAATTAGACAGTCTCCGTCTCACGGATCATCCGCTACTTCTTCGTCAGTTCTTCTCTCAGGGTGCGACTGGGAGGTGCTGTCCAGCCAGTCCGATGCAGCCTCCGGATGTTCAAAAAAACATGCCTTCCCGTCCACCTCCACTCTAAGTTTTGCTGGAAAGAGCATCGAGTACCGCAGTCCCTTGTCCCTCAACCTCCGCTTGACAGGAAGGAAGCTCTGTCTCTGTCGATGCACAGCCTGGGTAAAATCAGGAAAGAAGGACAAAGTAGCATTTTCAAACCGGAGAGGGTCAGTGGCCCGCGCCGCCTGCAGGATAGCGTCCCTGTCCCTATAGTTCAGCACTCTCGCTATCATGGGGCGCGGAGGTGCCCCGGGTTTGGGCTGACCACCCGGCACTCTATGAGCACGCTCAACCGTAAAAAGTGTGCTGAGGCCCTTCGGTTTCAGGTGATTCAGAATCAAATCTTCCACAAACAAATCCGGAGCCTGCTTCTCCGATTTCTCCGGAACCCCAAGAATTCGGATGTTGTTCCTTCTATTGCGTCCCTCATATTCATCCAGCTTCCGCCGTGTGTCCTCCCGAGCCGCCTGCGGGCCTGGACCTCACGCTGCATCTCTGCCATGTCGTCGACCAGGCTAGAGGTCTTGATGTCTAAGGATTTAACCTTCTAACTTGTCTTGGCATGGTCCGCTCTCAGTAGATTCATCTCAATCTTCACCGTGTCCAATTTAGATTCGAGAGCGTCCATTCTTTCCTCCATGGACGTCTGCACTTTATTTATTTTTTATTTTTGGAAAACCTTTATTGACATTTCAACGAAGTACAAGTATGGGCCTACAACCCCCGGGGCTGGCCGCTAAGCAGTTAGATTAACAGAGAGCAATTTTTAATCACATGCAGCACCTCGGGGAGCAGAATCACCATGCTAGCGTACTCTTGGTCACTGAACAGCACAATTAGAAATACAGGATGTAAAAGGTTTTCATTTTATAGTATAGGATGGAAGGATCAGGTGCCGAACAATTTCCCAGCAGCGAAAAACGGCAGGCAGAATAGTAAACGTGTCAACAGTAAACAGTAATCGGTCAAATCAATGGTGCTGGAACAGGCGGTTCAGGATGTGAGGGAATATTACGGTCAATTCGCGCCTGCTAGTCACCTGCCCTAAGACCCAGAGAACACCACGAAAATTGAGGCACAGATGAAAAAGCAGTGATTGATACCAAAGGAAACCCACTACACTGATCCAGAAAAAGAAAAAGACAAAGAAAGATAAGAGAAGAGAAAAAAGGCCATAGAAACAAAAATAAAACGAAAAATCCCCTCCCCCAACCCCCACCCTGCACCCCTGCAGATGACTACGCCCCCACCCAGCAGTGTGCCTGTCGCCCGAGAACCAAACCCGAAATATAGAAGAAACAGAGAAAAAGGAGAAGGAAAGGAAACCCCACCCAACGGGGAAGTGGAGGAGGGCGATAGTCTATGCGCTCCCGGTCTCTCCCCCCCGCCCTAACAAAGGGGGCCCCCCTAAGCCAGCACGAATAAAGTTGTCCACCACACAAAAATGCCCCGGGGGAAACCACAAACCCCCCGCCCCGGAATCCGTCTGTTAATGAAGCAGTCCCGTTACCAATAGATCCATCGTAAACAGTTCAACCCACAATCTCAGCCTTGGCCCCGTCTATCAAAGTTGCCGAGTCCCTCGGATAAGTAAAGCCCCATCCCCGGGAAGTCAAAAGTCACACAGAAGCAGCCGGAGCTTGGGCCAGCAAACGGGAGAGGAATAGCAGATCCCAACGCACACGGCTTGCACAAACGATGTCCCTCCCCGTTTCCGAAGCCAAGCATCGTTACATCCGCCATGTTGGGAGACCGATTGGGGAGGGGGAGCGACTCGTTCCTGTAGTGTAGCTCCTATTTTCCCAATAGGCTCTGCGCATTGGAATAGTGCCTACAGCAGTAAAGGCCTAGGCCAGACGTTAACTAGGTCTACTACTGTCGATACTAGACTTAATTTTTGGGTTTGCCAGCTAAGCTCAGAGTTCGCTAGAAACTTTCTCGAATGTTCAAGGAAGGATGAACTCCCCTGATTAGACAAGAAGGGATTTAGTTTCTGACAACCATAGAACATGACAACTTTGCTCTCCCCTAATCAAGAGTCAATCTCGAGAGTCGTGTGAGCACAAGGCAATTATTTTACTCAGTCAGTACGTGCATTCTTAGTCTCATCAGAATGTAGAGAAAAGGAAGAGACGGGCGTGTTCAATAAAAGATGTTATTTATTGATCAGTCTCTTTTCTCGTACAAGAGAAATGGATCGATATTATTGCAATACTTATAGTTAAGTAAAGTGCATACATTAGAAGCAATAGTATAAAATAATACTGTAAAAACATTGATATGGTTTCTGAGCCATATGATGTTTAAAATGATTAAAATATATTTACATACACATATACATTTGACTAAACGTACTCAACTGGTGTTTCTAAATACGCCTACCCCGTGTACCTGACCTAAGTCTAATGCGTGGGCGGGAATAGAAAGTTACAGTTTAGTTTAAGTTTGTTTTTGCCAAGTGAATAACTAAAGAATTCTCTAGGAGGGGTTATTCAGTTCTGTACCTGGAATTTAGGATGAATGAGGAATGGTATCTCTTTCTCTGCTCTCGATATTCCAGGCTGCCTGCGAGGGCTGCCCAGAAGCGCCGGTGCTGGGTCTCTCGGCTTGAGATAGCAGCGCGTCTCTCAGCGCGTCAGGAAGGCGGGGCTGCTGCCTGCGGGGTCTGCTTCTGCTCTCGGCTTCGGCAAGTATGGCTGCTCCGTCTTGTCACCACGCGTGTCTTTGCATAGGGCAAGGTCGGCAATATTTATACCTTAAAGGTGCCGAGATTGACGTAAGGATGGACATAGGTACGTCAATAAAGATGTCATACGACTTGCTCGTTAGCACATTCTTTACTAAAGTTCTCTGTGAAATCAAAACAATGGCCGCACGGATTATCCAGGTTGTCATAGGTTTGATTTGTTATGAGAACGTCGTATGCCTTATCAGGGGCTGGAGGAATGTCGCTTGTCTAATTAGATCTCAAGCGTTATGACCTAATCAGATAACACGTTCCTGTGCCGTAGTGTGACTGCGTCAGATAACGGTATCTGCATCATGGGGGATTTCTTGCCTCATGGGCTGACTGTTAGTTAACTAGCTAGTAAGTTTAACCAGAATAGGGTCAGGAATAGGGGGATCGAATCAGAACCTATAGAAATACACGACACCCACTCCACGCTAACTATGGTCATATCTACTAATCTATGCATAGTATAACATAGTACAACATACTATAGAGTATAGTGTATACCTTACCACCCCAAAATACATAAATGCATTTCGAAATTTTCAAATATACTGAAAAATTGCAGTCATATATATTGTATGCACTTAAGCTATGAATTAGATGCAAAAGTGAACACGCATTGTTATGCATTATTGATTGTTGGTATATGAGAAATACACATGAAATGGCTCTTAATATGGCTATACAGAAAAAAAGTCGAAACCATTTCATCACATAAAATCTATTGCGAACATACCAGCGGGCAGCTAAAGTCTATAAAGTCTATAAAGTATCTAAAATAGAAATCTTAGTTCTCTAGGAATAGTCTCTTACTTTAAGCAGAAAATCAGTGTCCCGGGAAAAAATATATAGAAAAATATTTTAGGGGCTTGCTGAAAAAAGTTGCTGTCCGTGAACTGGATTGTAATTGTTCATGTGACTTTATTTTAAAGTTGAAGGCCGAATTCAGGGAACGCCGTGTGCGAGTTTACTCAAAAGTCTCTATTTCTGTTCCGGAGAGAACATCATATCATTCAGGCTTTCGAAAAAACTGTCAACAGCTTCATGGGAAAGTTCCTCTAAGTCGGAAATAGGGGTAACCATGCATTCATGCGCATGATTGTCTCCATTGACATTCTGATTTGCATTGCTGACAGAAGGTCGTACCTGTTCGATGCTGCTTTCATCTTGAACTTCACTACTCTTCAATCGCAGTGGTGAAGATTCCAGGAATGCCGTCATCAGAATTGGCAGCCTTTGAGGGCAGCACAGTGCGTGAACCTTGGTAGGAACCAACAGTGTATCTGCATCCACCGGCGCATCCGATTGTAGCGTCAGACAGGTGTCTAACACGCATTCTTCTCCGCATAGCAGACACCTTAGTACAGGTAAAACACACCTTTGCCACATTGGTCGAAATGATAGAAACCAAGTCATGTTTAGGTCTCTAAGCCGGGATAGTCCCAGGATTTTTGATATCCGGTCCCGGTATCCAATGGCTAGGATCGTATCTTCCATTGTCGCGAGAGTTTGATCTGTGACATGGGTTGCCATAACGAAAAATAAGGACTAGGAATAGGATTCCTGCAATTAGTCCTAGGATCAGGGGAAGTCCGCCAAAAATCGAATGGACGAAGTCTGGAAAAATACCCAGTATGGCTTTGAATGGTGTTAATGCCATCGAAAATACTGTCTTAAATACCTTTGAGACCCCTGTGGTATCAGAAATATTTAAGATTTCGCTCAGGATTTCCGCGAAATGTACGGGGGAATTAGTTGATAATAATGTATGTATCTCTGCAGTCGTCCTTGCGACTTGTAGATCATACGTTTCTTTAGATGACGTGAGCCTTGTAGGCGTCTGAAGAAGCACTGTTTTCATTCTGCTTAAAGTGTCTATTCGAATAGAAGTAATTTTCAAACTGGGCCATGCCCTTGCCTCCCTGTCTGGAAAGGAGCTGGGAAACAAAGAACGTCCACAGCACTTGACCTTCGCCGTCGTAGTGACGAGATAAGGAGTCCCGGGCATAAGACTACAGCATCTGCGGTCTACAATAAGAATGTAACTCCCATTATAGAGTCTTTGAAAGAATGGTTCTATTTCAGTTGCAGGTGCGCCTTGCTGGTGACATGAAAGGTTGTATGAATTCCCTTCACAGGCTCCGTGCAAACTAATACCGTTACACAGAAGCGTGCCGCTTAGTGACATAGCACAATTGTTGCCACTAAGAAACACTTTCTGTCCTTTGTTACTGACACATGCATGTGAATAGGGCAGGTTCCAAGTTGTTTTAAGGTACCCCTTTCCCAATTTCTCGTACATGCCAGCCTGTATATATTTTTGGCAGTATTGAAACCTGAAGGTTGAGATTGGAATATTTATGATTCCGTGGATTATCCATTCACTGACAGGTCGTTCTGACATTGTCAACGGTAATCTTTCTAGTTTTTCAATGCTCAAGATTGTATAATCAGCACCCTTCTGAGCCATACCGATTTGTCTATCAGTAAGGTTAAAGATTTGGAATAGTGACGTTGTGTTGATTAAACGCCAAGGCACGTAGCCTGAACGCAGATTTTGTAACGTCCAGCCAAGCTGTACAATAGAACGCAATTGTGACTGACCATGTTGTAATAACAGTAAGTCTTGCGATAATATATCGATTGCTGAAGACACAATGCTGTCCAATGAAAAAATTCTGGAGGACAGAGTCATTAACCCATTGTCCACTACAGAAAGTGATTTTTCCAAATTAATACGGTCAATTTCCCGTATTCTTTCTGCTGTTTCAATTTGAGTAACCTTCCAGGCCTCATTGTATGCTGCATATACAGAGGCTGCTATGAAACGCTTTTGACGCTGTTTGCGTGGTCCCATTATGAAATCACGCAAGTCAGCACCATCAGTAAGTAAAGTTAGGTGTTGCTTAATTTCAGGCAGTGTGGAAGTTTGTAGCCATTGAAGGCATAATTTGCCCACACTGTAGGTTGTTATTATCCCTGGGTGATGTCTTTGGGGATATCTAGGGTCTGGCCTGGTCATTTTGAAACCCTGTGTTTTATTCAGGAATCTATCTTGACAGTTATTTGTATCTGTGGGCCAGATCAACCATTGTTTCCAATCAGGATGTGTTCTGTTTTGGTTAAGTATATGGTTTATGTCTATTTCTTCATCTGTTTCAGAGTTATTGCTAAACATTGTTGGCTTTGGAATAGACAGGTTATTTAAATCTTTGATTTTGGCTAAGCCAAGACAGGTGGTTTGTTGAACGGTGTCATTTAAAAATATCATTTGTTCTGGGATCATGCAGGCTCTAAACAAAGCTTCTATACCCTGTACTTGCCATTCTTTTGTGCCCCAAACACTTTTCAAATCAACATGTTTGTCCCAATAATCAAATCCAAAAGTATTCATTTTTTCAAAGAAAGAATCTGAATATATCAATTTTGTGTTGGTTATCATGGTTTTCATCCCTGTCTTGTTTGACAATTTGTAATAAAATGTTTCAGCATTAGTTATGTTAAAACCTGAAAAATATGAATATTTGCCATACACGGTTCTAGAGCTCCCTTTTGGAGGTGTAGCACAATGTTCCCATTGATTAAAATTTAAAACATTTCTAGGTTGTGCAGATTTATGCAAGAAATGGTTACCATAATGGTTATAGCAGTACATGCTGTCATAATTTGTAGAACCCTGCAAATAATCATGTTTTGTAAATTTAGCAGACATTACTAAGTCAGACATCATATTGTTTATACTTTCAAAGTCCCAATCATCAGCAAATGAGTTTGGTTTTGCAAAGTCACTCAAGGAGATCTTGATTTGGTGTGGATATTTCAGGATCTCGACCGGACCATAAATTTCATAGTCAGTGTTGTCCCAGGCTACCCCACCAGGTATTGGAATTGCTGTGAAGTTGGCTGAAGAAAGTTCTGAAGAAAGTTCTCGTTTCTTGACGTGTGAAGATGTGTGTGGTTTGAGGACCAAGTTGATGTTCTGACTTGCTGTGTCCATTTTAGCATATTTTCCCTCAATGAAGCGTCCCAAAGTAAATACCATGATGAGCCAAAGTATGAGGATAAATGCACCAAAACCCACCCAAAATTCAATCCATGGAGAAACTAGATATGTTTCTTTCAGTTGTTTCAAAAGTTCCTTCGCTTTGTCTTTAAAGGATTTTGATGATGGCTGTGTCTTTTGTTCACTGAAGCCGTCAGAGGAATCATCGAAGTTGATGAAGTAACCGGATGCAGTTCTGTCAATTGTTCCAATTGGTTCAGGATTTTTGTTTCTCGCATTTTCACTTGGTACTTCTGTATAGATTGGTGTGTCTCTGCTAAATGTCTTTATTTGGGTTTTCAGAGGTCTAAGTTCTATTGCATTGTTGCATAGTCCTTGTTGTTCTTCCGTAGGCGTTTCGAATGTGATGAGCCTCTTTGATAGGACCTCTGTACTGGTAGCAAACCTTGGTGTTCTGCTACTTATTGGGAGTCCACTTGGCCTACTGTTTGTTATCGGCCACATGTTGTGGTTTTACCAGGTCGATGGATACAACTCGGTTCCCCTTTTTTCCAGCAAGTGGCGGTAGTACAACTGATCTTGTCCCGTTGACAGACAATACAGGAACTGCTTTTCTGTAAGAAGGCCCAAATTCCTTCTTTACCGCGATCTTCTCCCTGACTAGATCCCCGACTTTTGGAATCCAGACAGGTCTTGCTGGGACAGGTGGTGATTCTTCAGTGGTCGTTGGCTGTTCTTTCAACTGTATGTTGCTCAGGTCTTTTCTTGTTTTGTTTAAGTCCTGCAAAATAGCCAAACGGTCTTTGACATCAAAGCTTTTTTCTGTTACCACTGAAGTCTGACTATCAAGGTCAGAGATCAACATCCTAGTTCCGAATAATAATTCGTACGGACTGAATCCCTTCAGAGAATTTCTTGGCAAGTTATTAAGACTACGTTGGACACTTATTAGATGTTTGACCCACCCAGCTCCCGAACCTAATATCCTTTCTATTATAGATTGCTTTCTGTCTTGGTTTTTTCTTTACACCATCCCATACCCTCAGGAAGGAAGTGAGAAGATTCCCGCTGGGCTGTGCTCATTTGGCCATTCTTTCCCCCCCCAGGCTGGATTGCCTGAGAAAAGGAAAAAAAATTGGTCGAACGTAGCATGCTCTTAGCGTATATGCCATTTAGACTCGCAAATCTTGTATAACAGTCCGGACGTCAGCCGAGTGTTGTGGATCTACATTATAAGTGGGAACTAGCCTGTATATGTTAATCGCAAGCCATTCTTTTTAGTGGTGATGTTATCTGTCTTGATACGACGAGGTATTAAACTGCTTCTCTCCCCACTGCGATCTCTGTTGCAGTTTGGGCAGTTTTTTACAAACATGGTGTAGTGCAGGCTCATGCCTGGCCACCAGTACCGTGATTGTAATTCTTCCAGAGAATCTTTTAATTTAAGGTGTCTGAGACCCTCGCCCATGTGTGCGTCTGCGATTAACAAGTTTCTCCTGTCCATGTTTGGAATCACTCTATCCCCCACTCCAGGGATTCGAGCAAAAGGAATGGAGTTTGCATCTATGATGTATGTGTAATTGAGTGGATAGTTGATCGGTAACGCCGAGCAGTCGCCTTTTGATGACGTTTTTACTGCCAGCAATGTTTCGCCGTCAATGTATTTTAATGTACGCTTTTTTCGATCTACGGGAGCCGGTTTACTGGCTGCCGCTGCGGCTGTTTCAGCCAATGAATTCCCTACAACGTGAACGCCATCACGCTGGTGACTCAGTGAGTGTGTCACGTGAGTCTTTGGTAGTTCTTTTTTCAAAAGAGCTACCTGTTCCCAGAGCAGTCTCTGCTTTATTGGTGCATCCGTGTCATCTTTGTAATCGTTCTGAATCCAGGTCTGCAAATCCTTGTTATATGCTTTGACGCAGAAATATGAATCTGACACTATAAGTGTCGGGAATTCGCGATCCGCATTATCTAGCGCCATTTTCAAAGCTAATATTTCAGTTTGTAGTTCTGAATTAGTTTCTACTGAGTGTGATTTTGTTAATAGAGGTCTTAGTTTACCTCCGTGTCACACTTCTTTTGTAATCTCACATGTGGGATTGTATGCATGTTCTCCCCAAACGGAGGGTTGAGCATGTCCGTCTGTATAGATTACACAGGCGTAATGTCGTAGAGGCAGAATGTCGATTGGCAGAGGATACGTTTTTTCATATTTTAGATTTTTTAATTCTTCTAGTTCTGGATCAAAGAAGTAATATACTTTGTCCGTTGTGATTGAATTTACCCATTGTAACCATTCTGGATCCAATGTTGTTGTTGGTAAATTACACGGTGTTGTTAATGCCTCAAAAGCTGATTCTGCTGTTCTGACTGTGATATGTCTACCGTCAGCTATGTCTTTTTCTCTAGCTATTGCGGTTTGAACTGCTTGAACAATTTTTCCTTTGTTGTTGAATCTCTGTTCAGCTTTTGTGTACAAATGTGATTTGAATGCAATTGGTACCTTATCTCCCTCATTAGAGGTTAGGTATGTGAATCCGTATCTCCCTGGGATGACTCGGATCACAAGGTTGCGTGTATTATCACGGGTTTCTAATTTTGTTTTAATTAGCATGTCTGTTTGTAAGGATCTCAAAATTTCTGTGTGTGCTTGAGTCCAACTGGATCTTTTAAAGTCTGGTTTAATTAGATCGTAAAGGGGTTTGACCCTTTCTGCGTAATTTGCAATGTAAGTTCTTCCGAAATTTAGGAAGCCTAGAATTGACTGTAGGTTTTTTAGTGTTTTAGGAGCTTGGATTACGGCACATTTCTCTAGGAAATTGTCTGCCAGGCTTTTGCCTTCACTTGATAACTCATATCCTAAGAATAGGACCGTCAGATGGGCAATTCTGGACTTTTTGAAGTTGAATTTGTAACCCTCTGCAGCGAAACCAAGTATTATGGTGTTCACTCTTTTCAAGTGAGTTTCCAAGTCATCATCTGTTAAGTAAATGTCATCGACATAAGATAATGCTTCATCATCATATAGTTGTAGTAATTCTGTTACTCTCGCTGAGAATACCCCCGGGCTGTTCTTGTACCCCTGGGCTAACCGACAGAATTGTTTTTGAGTGCCATTTACTGAGAATGCAGTTAAATATCTGCTCTCTGGTGCTATGTTTTGACAAAAGAATCCGTTGGAGATGTCCAAGGTTGTTTTGTATTTTTTGCGCACTATGTTATTCATTAGTGCAGCACTGTGTGAGTTTTGCACTGCAAAAGTTTTGCAACATGTGTTAAGGTGTCGGTAATCCAAAACTAGACGGTACGAATTGTCTGGTTTGGAGACCGGAAATAAAGGATTGTTCATTTGTGAGGTGCAAGTTTCAATCACCCCTTGGTATTCTAGCTGATCTAGTATTTCATTTACTTGTTTTTTAGCTTCTTGCTTAATTGGGTACTGCCTTTGTGCAGTAGGTTGTGATTTTAACTGGACTTTGTGAGGAAGAGAATCCTCATCCCATCCTACATGATTTTTATATAAAGCAGGTGCTAAGGCCACTGCCCACTTTCTAGCAAGTGTATATTTTTTATGAATCGGTATTTGATTCGAGAAGGCAGGCATAATTACTTCTTCGCCATGAGGGCACTCCCTGACAAACTCTGGTGGCCAGTCTTTTTCAGCTAGAAGGATGTCATAGCCCTTGGATAGGTTATCCCAAAATAGTCCCCTTATTTTCCTAGTCTTATCTCCCTCTATACGTAATGTTATCTCGTATATTTTGTGGGGCTTGCTAACTCTGGTATCTGCAGTTTCCACTTGAAGGTATTCATTCGTGTCCACTGTCTCCAGATGATTCATGAGGACTTTGCGAGCTATGCTCACCTCTGCTGCGCTGTCTAGCATTGTCTGAGCCCATTCTCCGTTTTTCAGTTGTGTCCTCAGTATTCTCGGCATTGTTAACTACCTTGATACTGGCTACCTTCTTTTTTGGAAATTGTGATTTCTTTTTCAGTTGAGCAGGTTCCTTGTCTTTGGACTTGGCGTGCTCTTCTGATCGTCCTCTTCTTTCCGATTTCTGCAAGGAATTCTGAAAAGATTGAGAGGGACGTGTATCAATGTCTTGATATCTATCAGGTTTTTTAATATTATCCCTATTTCTAAGGTTATATCTATTCCCAGAGGGTTCACTCTGAGGTGACCTTTGTCTCGGGTTCGGAGATTTCTCTCTTCGCCTAGGAGACCTTCCTCTGGACTGGAATTTCTTTTCTTTAGGATTGGATTGTTTATTTCCATCCCAGTTCTTTTTTGGTGAATTATTATTAAAAAATATTTTTTCTGGACTTGTAGTCAGTTGCGGTTTTATTGGTATTCCACCTAGACTATCTCTGCCTAGTTCTTCATAGGATTTTTCTATGATTCTGGCAATTTCAGCTGGTTGGTCTGCTATATCTGTCTCTTTTAACCTCTGGCGGATCGCCACGTTTGCTGCTTCACCCTTTATGTTGGCTAGTAATATAGCCGAGACCTGCTTGAAGTCTTTCAGTAATTTCATACCAAGAGTTAAAGCAGGTTCTGGACCGTATTCATCTTGAATTTGTTTTAGCACATCTGGTATCACCGAAATGGATGGAACACCGTGCGTTTTTGTATAGATGGAAGCAAAGACTGTACCCCAAGTGTCACAGTCCTCAATGTGTGGTGCGATTCCCATTGGGAGACATATAGTCAGAATCCTGTGTTTTTCTAATGGGGTGGTGTCAGGAAACACCGCCTCTATTTGGGTAATTTTCTGTGCCAACCAGAATGGTATTTGTTCCCGTTTAGCTGGAACTTTACCTAGGCAGGATTGGATGTTCTGTGGTGTGATTTTATTTGTGTTCCCCTGGTGAGGGGTCAGCTGTGGAATTTTAATCGCTGGCTGAATTGTTGAAGTCCGCATTACATACTGAACTAATTGTCTATGAATTTTTAGTAGTTGTTTTAGCTGTATTAATAGCTCTGCTTCAGGCATTCTTTCGATGTCTGGATGTGGTGTGTATCCGGCTAGGACCGGCCACGTTGCTCCTGGTCTTCCTAAAGGACCGAGCCTTGTAATGTGATTGTTATGTATTAGGGCGCCATCAAATAAGAGCAAATGCTCTTGGAATTTGAGTGGTACTTCCACCTCCTCGAAAGGAGTGTACGTTTCAGGAGGTTCCTCTACTTTGTAATAGTGGAAGTACTTTGTTACAGCATTTGCTGCTGGAAAATGTATCCATGTATAGTATACCTCTGTCTGCCGATATTCGTGTGCCTCAATTACGAATATGACTGTGCCACCTCTAGGTGTCAGTCCATTTTCTATAAGTTTTAAGGTTATAGATCTCCTTTTAATGACCGGAATAAGTATTATATCCGCGTCTGCTGCTTGCATGGTAGCATCAGCATCTGCTATTTCAGTAGCTAATCTAATTGCCTCTCTTTCTCCATCGCTGTCTCCCATTTTACTGACAGGATGGTATTATTTTTGTTTGCAGATCAGGTTTCTTTATGGAAACAGAGATTAGATGCACAATATTTTGGAACTGTTTTATCCTTCAACGTTGACTAGACCAAGAACCATACATAGGAGTTCCCTCCTGCGAGGTTTTGGAGGATATAATAACCTTTCACCCACTCCAGACGTCTTTGGAGTATTTGGGAAAAGGGGTCTGAGTGAGAAAGCACGACTGAGTTACTCTAAATGTCTTACGTTAGTTTTATCGCCCTTTCCAAACGCGTTGGGCGCCATGTAGTGTAGCTCCTATTTTCCCAATAGGCTCTGCGCATTGGAATAGTGCCTACAGCAGTAAAGGCCTAGGCCAGACGTTAACTAGGTCTACTACTGTCGATACTAGACTTAATTTTTGGGTTTGCCAGCTAAGCTCAGAGTTCGCTAGAAACTTTCTCGAATGTTCAAGGAAGGATGAACTCCCCTGATTAGACAAGAAGGGATTTAGTTTCTGACAACCATAGAACATGACAACTTTGCTCTCCCCTAATCAAGAGTCAATCTCGAGAGTCGTGTGAGCACAAGGCAATTATTTTACTCAGTCAGTACGTGCATTCTTAGTCTCATCAGAATGTAGAGAAAAGGAAGAGACGGGCGTGTTCAATAAAAGATGTTATTTATTGATCAGTCTCTTTTCTCGTACAAGAGAAATGGATCGATATTATTGCAATACTTATAGTTAAGTAAAGTGCATACATTAGAAGCAATAGTATAAAATAATACTGTAAAAACATTGATATGGTTTCTGAGCCATATGATGTTTAAAATGATTAAAATATATTTACATACACATATACATTTGACTAAACGTACTCAACTGGTGTTTCTAAATACGCCTACCCCGTGTACCTGACCTAAGTCTAATGCGTGGGCGGGAATAGAAAGTTACAGTTTAGTTTAAGTTTGTTTTTGCCAAGTGAATAACTAAAGAATTCTCTAGGAGGGGTTATTCAGTTCTGTACCTGGAATTTAGGATGAATGAGGAATGGTATCTCTTTCTCTGCTCTCGATATTCCAGGCTGCCTGCGAGGGCTGCCCAGAAGCGCCGGTGCTGGGTCTCTCGGCTTGAGATAGCAGCGCGTCTCTCAGCGCGTCAGGAAGGCGGGGCTGCTGCCTGCGGGGTCTGCTTCTGCTCTCGGCTTCGGCAAGTATGGCTGCTCCGTCTTGTCACCACGCGTGTCTTTGCATAGGGCAAGGTCGGCAATATTTATACCTTAAAGGTGCCGAGATTGACGTAAGGATGGACATAGGTACGTCAATAAAGATGTCATACGACTTGCTCGTTAGCACATTCTTTACTAAAGTTCTCTGTGAAATCAAAACAATGGCCGCACGGATTATCCAGGTTGTCATAGGTTTGATTTGTTATGAGAACGTCGTATGCCTTATCAGGGGCTGGAGGAATGTCGCTTGTCTAATTAGATCTCAAGCGTTATGACCTAATCAGATAACACGTTCCTGTGCCGTAGTGTGACTGCGTCAGATAACGGTATCTGCATCATGGGGGATTTCTTGCCTCATGGGCTGACTGTTAGTTAACTAGCTAGTAAGTTTAACCAGAATAGGGTCAGGAATAGGGGGATCGAATCAGAACCTATAGAAATACACGACATTCCGATACAGATTATAGTGTGGGCCAACAGTGTCCAGGATGAGGGAAGCAGTGAAATGTTCCGATAACTGTAGGACCGACGTTTCCGAGAACGTAAGAGAGTCACCAATCTCAGCACACACGATGAGTTCCATTTCTTCGGGGGCAGGCACAGCTTCCAGCACCGGGTCCAAACGCGCCACTAGGGCGCCCAACAGGAGGCAGGTCGGCTGCCAGGTCTCAAAAATCAAGTCAGGGCTTGCTCCCGGTCCTATGATCCCATCTGCTGCCGACAGTAAATGATTGACTTGGGCCCTCACCGTCGCGTGAAGCGCCGCAAGTTCCGCCATTACCATCCGCAAGGAAGGGCCACATTGGGTCCGTTCCGCCAAGTTCCACACGTCCGCAGACATAACGATCCCCACGGAGAGGCGCCTTCTCCGGGGCAGGATACGCCAGAGCAGAAACAAGCCGTGAGGGACGGGCCAGCAGCACGCAGCAACGCGTGGCGGGACCCTCACCCCGGGGCACCAGCGGTGCTAGTGCCGGGCCTCCGGGCCGGGGCCCCCCGCGACGCAGCACCGCGCGCCACCCGTCACCTCACCTCAGGTACAGCACCAGGCAGCAGATGGTTGCAAAGTAGTCCAGAGAAATTTTCAAAAGTTCCAAGGACCGGACCCAACCACTCTCCTCAGTCCGTTGTTGTTCACTTTGGACCCGGGTAGACCAGCAATCGAGTCCCCGGCTTCCAGTCTGGGTTAGGCCTCAAACCATTTTCGATGTTACTTCACCCCAGAACATCAGAAAAATACCGTGGTCACACCATCGGGGTGCCGACTAGTTCACCCACACGAACCCGGGGCAGGAGATCAGGATATTCAACAGGATAAGCGAGCGTAGGACGGAGGTCAGCGGAGCCGGGAGACTATGCGGCCATCTTGGTTGGTGTCGTAGCTCCTCCCCTGTCTGCACTTTATTGATGGCCGCCATGACATCAACCAACGTCGGCACCTCCGTTCCTCCCGGGGATTGTCTCCCAGGTGGGGGGGAACTCCTCCGTTCCGTCGGCGAGCCTTTAGGCTGTGCATATTTGTCAATTTTGTTAGTTTGCAAATTTTTAAAGACTCTGTGACTCCGAGACGGCGCCTTCTCGTTGTCGGGCTTCGACGCCATGAGTGGTCTCGTGATGGCCGTCTCTCAGACGAGTCAGTGTCAAATATCACACCTTGAGCCATGAATCGCTCTTCCGCCGTGTGCTCTTGTAGTAGTCCGTCATGGCGAAGCAGCGCCAAACATCGCAGCTCCAGGACTTCAGAGGGACGCAAATGAAGCCGATGTCGGGGCCGAGCCGGGACTTCTGGCCGAGGCCAGCCGCTGTTGTTGCATTAGTATCCGGCTTAGTTCTATACCTCGGCCCCGAGTCCCGGAAGATGTCGGGCCTTAACTTCCGATGCCACCCCTGAGGGGTAGAAATGTCGGAATTCGCTCCTTTTTTCGCCTGGCGGTATCTTCACCAGCTCAGGGGTCGAGTACGACTCTCGGGTAGCAGGATTATGACAGGATAAACTTGATGAAGGAGCGGGCTCTACGGAGCTAAGGTCTCACACAGCCATCTTGGTCCGCGCGTGGCTCCTCCTCCAGCGATTTATTTTTATCGCTGCCTATCGCTGGATATTTTAGCAGAGAAAACATGCTATTAGCAACGTTTTTCTCCATTGTGCTAAAATATCCAGCGATAGTGGCGAAATGCGAGAATAACGCTGGAAATCCAGTGATATTCTCGCATTAACGCCACTGGGGGCTTAATCTGATAATCCACCCCCATTGACTATACAGGTAAGTCAACTTTTTAGCAGGCGTTAGATTATAGCGATAATCGCACTTAGCACGATTTTTTGTATCGCTTCGCCTGCCTTGCTAATAGGCGATAGCTGTGTTTGCGACTGTTTTCAGTCGCTAACAGTTTGGGTACGCCCACTTTGCATGTCATTAGCGATAACTATCGCTGACATGCAAAGCGGGCACCCAAACCTGTAGCTATCGCCTAAAAGCTTTTTCTAACTGCTGTTAGCGACAGCTTGCTGATAGGTCAATAAAAATATCACCGCTTTAGCGACAAAAAGTGGCGCTCAAGTGGCGATATGGCCCTTGCTAATATATCCTCAGTGTGAAACAGTGAGGAAAAAATGGGAAACTATGCCAAAACACTGATATGATATGGCTGAACTAGCACCGCAAGAACCCCAGCACTCGTGAGAAGATCATTTCTCTGTAAATATGTGATATTTATTTGTCCAACCCTAATCACTTCAATTTTTCTTAATATGTAATCTTGATTGAATTTGCAACTTGTATATATGTAACTCTAACCATGAGTAGCTGTAGTAGACATATGTACTTACTTTCATTCTTTTTGAGTTTAGAGTTTTTCTGTTTGCATCTTTTATATAATTCATATACTTTGAAGTCCTTATGCAATGTAAGTGGTTCTATTGTAAAGCACTCTGACACCTTCGGGTAAAGTGCACGCTATATAAAAACACATAAATAAATAAGAATAAAATATGATCTCATATGTTATTTCCCAAAATCGTGTAATTTCTGTAATTTCCCGGCCTCCAGAATTACCAGCACGCCATTAAGAGTAATTCCAGGGGAATAGCACAGATTACTTTGAATCACTCGTAATGAAGGCCTCACAAACAATTATAACATCTCATTTGAAGAGTCGTAACCTTACAATAGAATATAATCCAGCCTTTCTTCCATAGTACACCTGTAAATCGAGAATACTTTTGCCAGACACCAAATTTCTTTCACGTATGTTTGGAGCGCAAGATAGAGAGAGAAGAATAGTGTATACCGGGGATTACTGACAAACAAGGAGGTACAATACATCTTCTACATGTTGGGTATGCATAAGCAGAACTCTATCCCCTCCCAGAAATGATAGGGAGGTGCAGAAAATATTAAATTGATATCACTGTTCAGGAGAGCAGAGCTACCATTTTTACGCTCCCCACCCCAGATCGCGTCACTACAGGCAACTCAGTCTGAGGATTGTAATGATTGCCCTCAATCAGGACTTCCTTTAGAAGAAAGTAAGCAGAGGCAGACGAGAAAGACAAGGCAGTTGTACCTGGTGGATAGAAACAGGCCATACGTTTTCTGGATTCTATATGTATTTTTTATTTTAACCCCTTGCATGCGCGGCGAATTTTCGCGCTGTGCGGCCGTTTAAAAGAGTGGGCGGGATCATGACGGCCCCCAGACGTCATCAGCACACGCCCACCGTGATGCATGACGGACGAGGGCCGTCATCAGCATGAAAGGGGTTAAGGGTCTTGCCCATAGATCCACCTGATGGACTCCTGAAAAAGCATAAGGAAGAGAACAAAAATCAAGCGTGTGCACAGGACCAGTAAGAGTCAGATCCTCGGTACTAATGTAACCCTAGGAGAAAAAGTACGAGAAATAAGAATCGAAAGAATTCATCATGCCTTGTTTTGGCAGCCGAGTATTATGAAGCATTGATTTATGCATACTGTTTATATGTGCATGCACTGCTAGGCTGTAAATACCGTCCATGTTTATGCCTTTTTCGATGAGTTAGTACAAGGTGTTTATCTTTGTCTTTGTCAGATAGTCATTTTTATCGTTCTCTGCTAGTAATTGATTTAGAGCTCTGGGCGAGTCAGCAGTGCTCGTCGCACATGGCCTTGGTGTCCAGCAATAACCTTTTATGATTGTGTGTGGGAGTGCGTGCCTGTACTATTACATTTATTATCCCCCTATTATTTTGGCTTTGGATGGCATAAATTTAAGTGGTTATTCAGCCATCCTTTTCCGTGCAGTCGTTTGGCGGGAGCTGAGCATGTGTTATTCGCATTGCTCCTTTAACTAGATGGCTGGCACTGAGAGGCGCATATTTCATATATTGAGGATATTCCCGCAGGCATAAATGGGGTTATTTAAGGGCAGATTTACCAAGAGGTCACACAACGCATCAAGACAACTTTTTGCGCCGTGTAGTGTGACAGGAAGGGAGCAGAAATGTGCCATCTCTGCTAAGAAGTGATGCATTTCTGTTTTCTCCCTGTGCTGACACACTGTGTGCTGCCTAGCGCCAATCAGGGCCGGACTGGCTACCGGGCAGTTGTGTGTGCTGCCGAGCTGGGGGCTGATTTCGTCGATAGGGACCTGCGTGTGAAAAACGAAATTAGTTTTGCTTTTTTTATTTCAATGCGCACGCAGGTCCCCACCAACAAAATAAGCCCCCACCACAGAGAAATTAGCCCCCAGCTCGGTAGCACACACAACTGCCTGGTAGCCAGTCCGGCCCTGGCGCCAATGCAGGCACTCTTGCGCCATGGTTCAAGTGTCCCTGCGTTATAGTCAGGATTGTTTCTGTGCAGGAAGGTTTACCTTCCTGCACAAAAATAACCCTTAGAGGCATTTCCTTCTTCTACACGTGCTGCAGTGCAGAATGCAGCAAAGTGTGGAAAGAGGAATTAACGAGGAGAAATATATTTCACCTTGTTGCACCTTACTTGAGAAGGCATAGCATTTTGACACAATTTCAGGTTTTGTGACTTTAGTAAATCTGGGATTGCATTAAAATTCATGGGTGGATGCTTGAGAATGCCCATGCTTCATCCATGGAGCGCTTTCCCTGTGAGGGATAACGCAAAGCAGCGATTTCCGCTGACCGGCGTTCCTCTGGCTTTACTAAGCCACAGAGAGCAACGCAAGCTGACTGATTTACTTGCTATTAAAAAGGCCTGTGAGTAAATGTGTCACTATAGGGTTAAGAGCAAAAGTGTGAATAGTGTATTTTCTCTCACTATTCTCAAATCCTTGTTCAAAAATTGGGATTTGCTGAGATTTCTAGCCACTTTCTACTGAATAACATGCAGTTAGATTTAGGCTCAGAGGTCGGACAATGGATGTTGCCAAAGTAGAGGTGTATGCGCAACTCACTTAATTCCGTGTAGCGTAATCACCCAGAATTACCCCAAAACTCTGCAATATTAAGTAGAATCACTCAATTATGCATTTACCACTATTGTCTTAGTGCAAAAATGCACCCTTGCATCCAAAATGGACGTAAAGATGCATTTTGTGGTAGAAATAGCGCTAAATACAGTAGAACGTGAATAGCGCGTGTGAGCAGTTACTCACACTGACTAAATGTGCACTTGGGGTAGAATTTTTGCCCAAATTACTCCCAGCATTTAAGGCTAGTTTCTTAACGCGAAAGGAACCCTTGCGTATAAAATTAATACAAGCATGCTTTCTGTGCAGAGAAAATAGCACTATAAGCAGCATAAATAGCAGCATGGGCAGCCACTCACACTTGTTAGATATGCTCTTGTGATAGGGTTTTTTCCACTCAAATTGCTCATGATTACTTGAATGGTCATAATCATATTATTTTCGGCAATTCTGCTTACTCTGATTACTCCGGCATAATTGAAATTCCACTCAGGCCTAGTATTCACTGGCAAATTGAATGTGAAAAAGCTTTATGTTGTCTCACAGTTCAGGGATATGTGTGAAGGCTTTTCTCCTCATGTAAAATTTTGTCGATGTTGGGAAAAAAAAGAAACTGTTAAATGTGAAAATGCACATATATAAGGGCATACATATAAATCTATAAATTGCTTACATTTCCAGGTAGTCTCCTGGGGATGTTTGCAAATCTCCTAAAATCTTGAAATATATTGGAATTTTTGGAGGAAACACACAAGGCTAGATTTCCCCGTTTCTTGTGACGAATATTGAAGCGAAACTGTACATGGTTCATATTCAAACAGTTTATCAGTTAAGGTTTCTAAAGGGCCGACTACCTGCACACAGAGATGAGGCTATAGCTATGCCATGTGGAGAGAACCTGGTGGAAGGGACGTTTAAAGTCTCACATCTTAGCACATTAGAGAATATATATCATCCAATACCATTTTTTCTTCTAAAGCATTATTTGCTAGCATTACTCCAGTGGGGCTGTGTAATACGCGAAATTACAAGTGCAGCCACAGAGACCAGAGTAGTACCAACTGAGGCATCTGGGCACTTTTTTCATAATAATAGGCATATCTCTTTACTCATTACATCTGTGTGCCTGTTAGCATTCATGTTATCGTCTTCAGAAGGATTAATGACTGAGTTATCCCTACAGGAATTCAAATGAGTTAATTCCAGTTTTAAAGGAAGATGGTCAGAAAACTGAGGGGGAGATTTACCAAATCTCCACACAATGCAGGGCAGTCCTCCCCCCCCCCCCCCGGGGCTGTGGTGCGTAGAGTGAAAGGGAGGGAGCAGGAGAGCGCCATATTTTTAAAGATATGGCTCTCTCCTCCCCCTGTCCCTTGCGCCGGCGCTGATTTCAGCCGCCGTGCGCCATTCACACGCCTTAGCGCCACAGCGCTAGGGTGTGTGCATGAGTGTAGCAAAGATTTTGTACAGGAAGGCTACCCTTCCTGTACAAAATACTATGCCAGGCACGATTCATAGCTTTTCCCACTTTGCATACGTGCTGCAGAGTGCAGCACGCATGCAAAGACAGAAAAAGGAAGGAGAAATGAAAGCATTTCTCCTTCCTTGCGCCTAGTTGAAAATGGCACAGTTTTATCACACTGAACTCAATGTACTGTTTTTAGTAAATTGGGTTTAGCATGAGAAACCTTGGGTGATTGCATGGGCGCCCATGCACCACCCTTGCAACGCCCCCATGGCACAAAGTAATGTGAAGCAGCTCAATGCGCTGCATCGCATTTCTTTTACGTTATTTCAGCAGTCACTTTTGTGATGCAAACACTGGGCAAAATCTCAGTAAATCTCCTCCTGAGTTCGCTTGTCTCCACTTACTTACAATGGACTACCCCCTCTGTTTCCTTCCTCTCTCATCCTATAGATTTCAGAAAATGTTGGATGAAGGCTGATGTATGCCACTAATTTAAATCTAAAAGTTATTCTGTAATTCTTCTCTTGTAACCCCATCACTCATGGGAACCTGTTTTCCAGGCAGATATTGGTAGAACCCAATCCGGTGGCTATTGGGCAAAAATTATTGCATATCCTGTTGGTATCTACACATTTCTGTAGGCCTTACAAGCAATTCCTCAGCGGCTAAAATGTGGTAGCTAATGGCCTTATTTTGAGTGGCCTGGTAAACACTCATCTGTTTTTATATCCATTTCAAATCGTAGGTTCAGTAAAAATTGCGCTTGGTCCCAGGATTTTGTACACTCAGGGGCATATTATCAAGCCAGGCGATACAATTATCGCCGCTTTATCGGCAGAAAACTGCCGATAAAGCGGTGATAATGGGCTTGATAATATGCTCTATGGAATTCCAATCGAAGCCCATGTTAGATGTGAACATGGGCTTCGATTGGAATTCCATAGAGCATATTATCAAGCCCATTATCGCCGCTCTATCGGCAGTTTTCTGCCGATAAAGCAACAATACTTTTATCGCCTAGCTTGAAAATATGCCCCACAATTTCCACCAGGTAACACTCAGAGAAATTTCTGGCCAATATGGTGTACAAATGTGAATAAAGTAAACACAACACCTGAAGAGAAAATACCAGCACAGGTTGGACTAGAGATAACACACTTATAGTTCATAATTTCTCCCACTCTGATGTGGGAAATTTGTAAAATTGGTGATATAACTCTAGGAAACACTATTGGACATGTGTGATAATTTAGCACAAAATGTAATGGCGACTCAAGTGCAAACTTCATTTTGTAAGAGAATCAGATTCTCTGCTGTATTGGAATCAGGGTCTAACGTGGGATTTAGAGCAGTTCATCTCTGTGAAAGGAAATTGAACATTTTGTGCTGGCATGGAACATATGAGTCTTTCTTCTTGATAATCAAACTGTGCATCACAATTCTTAGGGGAGGCCTGGCAGCTATGATTTGTAGCCTGCACTCTGGCTGTGGTAATTTAAATGCATCTGCTGAGAGTCTGGAAATCCCAATCATTTCGCTTTTTTTCCTGTTTCCCGTGGAATCCCGCTTTCTGATGACCTGAATATGCTAAAACAACAGGCTCATTATTTTTTGTGGATGCATGTCTGTTGAAATGCCTGCTTATTTATAAGGTGTTAACAGGCGCTTGCAAACACGGCACACGGTTTACAAGATGGAAAGAAGACACGGGCCCTTGAATTTTTCTAAGCTTTGAACATTCTGCATTTTGTTTCAGATGCATAATTTCCCATTTCATTGCCACCGAAGAAAGACACCCTCAGCCTGCTAATTAAATGCAATACAACAGACTATAGCTGTTATTTACTAAAGGTTGTATCCGGGGATAGCTTTAAAGAGGTGCGAGTGGTGCAGCCACCCTTGGTGGGGGGGGAGAAGGGTGGTTGTCAATGTGTGGAGAGGGGGGGGGTACGAGGGATTGGGCGCTTTCTTTAGAAATAACTCGTGGGTTTAACGCCTTAACCGCGGGGATTTTTCCGCCGCGGTGCGGGCGTTCCAAAGGGTGGGCGGGGCTGCGTCGGCCGTTGGCCGACGGCAGCACTGGGGCGGTAGTGCTCCCGTCGGCCAACGGCCGACGGCAGCACGGAAGGGGTTAAAAGCACCTGATGCTGTTTTCAATCAACACAACATTTTTTAAGATAACTGGTGATTAATGTTTCAGCTGGAGAGGGATCAAGTTTTGTGGAGTGACAGTTTTGACTCATCATAAAGTAGCACATAGGGTTAAAATTCCTGCTATAAAGAATGTGTACCATGCAGATCAAAAACTGTATTTTATGTGGATAGCTTAGTGGGTTACGGCTTTTGTCGCTGAGATCCTTTTGTTGCATAAATTGCAATCCTAATATAGCATAGTGACCTATGAACTGTCATCAAAGAGCTGCATGCAAACTGCACGGGATAGATTAGAACGCTATGATTCCCCCCTCCCAACCCCGTATTTTATTATTGTAACATTGCTAAAAAGGGTATGTTTAGATAGAAAAAGATCTTATGAGCAAAGTCAACCTCAACCACTGTGGGGCGTTTAAAATATACTGCTTACTAGTATGGATGACATGTGAACCCTTCACCTTGTAATCATTGTTTTATGTAACATTTCCTATAAACTGATTTTCATACACAATCCATTGTATCTGTGTAATGTGTGTGATGTAAAGTGTTCTGACACTCTGCAGTGGTATGAATAGTGCTACAAAACAAATTAAATACATGTGAGAGAGATGAGGCTCACTGTTGGGGAGTGGTAGTGAGGGTATCTGGTGAGAAGGAGGTCGTGGGGGGTTGTCAATAACTTGCAAACCGGGTGCCACCAGCGCTAAAGCCGGCGCTGGTTGCGTGGGCCCTCATGCAGTATGCAATTCATCACTGCGACTGTGGGCCTTAAGAGTCGTTAGTGTATTGATGCAGGTTTGTTTCTTTGGGCAAGAGCCAGAGCAAATCTTTAATAAATAAGGACCAGGATCGCATGAATCTCAGCACTACAGAAGAATAGACATATCCGATTTTGGGTCTATCGGATATAGATATCCGATAGATCCTGGCCTGGCCTAACCTGGCCTGGACGCTGGCCGTCGCGAGCACTACCTCGCTGGTGCTGCGAACGGCCAACGGCCGACGCGGCCCGCCCTCTCCGCGGAACCGCTGCACTGAGGCAAAATAACGGCCACGGTTAAGGAGTTAAGAGCAACAAGAACGGAATTTGGGGCTTGTTTTATGAAAATTTGAATTACAGTACAGAAACTGCAATATTTAATGAATCACGTTTCGAACAGCAAATGAATATGTAGAAACTATTGGTGTTGCCAAATAGTGATTTCTAATATTCACTACTGCTTAATGCCACATGCCAATTTGCATACGGGTTTTTAATCTCAAATTGTGAATATTAAGGTGCAAAATGGCAAACGTCTCAGTGGCACTGAATGACGAATCACAGACCCAGAAAGTGTTTTAGAACCATTGATTCACGGCTATGGGGAGGAGCACGCCTTTGGCTAACTTCTACTAACCTAGAAGGTCTAAGAATGGTAAGCCAAGAGCCACCAAATAAAGTTGGGATCAAAACAAAGAACATTTTAAGTGATGCTATAAATTAAATTTTGATAACGGAATGTGTGGAGAATGTGAGAAGGTATTTGGGAAGGGCTCATTAACTGTGTCAGAGGCAACCAAAAACAAATATGGAGGAGAGAGAATACAAGACAGAATAAATGTTGTGGGGGTAATCAAAGGGTGCGTGAAGCAGAAACGAAAGTGTTAATACAAAGTAAGGTGTAGAACATAAGAAAAGGTTGCCAGCAGGAGAAATGGGGCTGATTCCAGAGGTGGAGGGAGGACCACCACCTGCTTTACAGCAGTTAATAGAAACTCCTTTGCAGCCTGAGGCATTGCCAGGAAAGTCATGCCTTGACTCCAAGGAAAACAATAACTGGTATAGTAAATTATCGTTTAAAATATATTTTTTTTACATAAAACTAGCGTATTTTAGAAAAATATAATGTAAAGGAAATATTTGGACAAAAAAAGTGGCCGAAGTAGACCATGTCAGTTTTTACCTAGAGCCCACACAATGAATTATGCATAATGTAGTCCTTGGACAGGAAGTCTTCTTTCCCTTTTCAATGCAGTAATGCAGTAATATTGAAGATACCTACAATTTTAAAATTTAGTTATTATGGTGAAAAGCAAATGGATACAAAAAAGTTACTATTATAATTATACAAATATATATATATATGTCTTTTTATGTTTGTAGTTATAAGTAAATGGCACATTCATTATTAACCTACTTATAAAAATCATGTCTCCCTCAATCAGATCCAACTACCCAGTGAACCCAGATTCAGACTGTACCAAAACCATCAGTGATAAACGGCCTTGCTGTGGCTGAACCAGTAGCCCTTGAAAGTCCACCAACCTCAAGGAAAGAGGACATTCCAGAAATAATGGAATCAATGTTGCCTATTCATACTGCACCTATTTATACTTTCACTCTAAAGCCTGTCGTTGTGACACAATCAACACTGCAAAGGAGTGCATACAGGACTTTAGGCAGACAGGACAGAGGTTCACGGCAAGTAATTGCGGAAGTATTAGGGAACATAACAGATGTTACTTCTACGTTATCACAAATAATTTGTTTAGAAAAATTGACATTGCAAATCAAAAACAAAAAGCATAGGGCTATTTTTGAGCTCAGAGGAGGCGTGGAAGAGGCTAGGAAAACAATGTTTGAGCCAAATTCTATATTAAGACCAATTAAGTCTGATATCACCAAAGAAGTGAAAGATCTGTGTTATTGCTGTATGCTTAAAGACAAACAGGCAACGGAAAACAGAAATCTGCCTACCAGCTTTAGGGATCTCTGTTGACAGACTGCTATCTGATACTACAGCAATTTGCAGATGCACCACAGATATGCAGGCAGAGATGATTTGCCAAAGTGGCGATGTAGCCAGAACTAAACCACAAATTACTCACACACATGAGTAAATCCAAACAGTTTATTGTATCTGATATGTCTAATACTTTTACAATAGAATGTGAAGTTGCATAAATTGTTAGTAGTTTGTCTATTACACCCGAGCCATGTGCTACTTGAACAACTAGAAGCCACAGTGGACAGGGAGTGCCTATTATAGCACCCAGGGCAACAGAAAGAGTTGTTAGTAAAAGTTTAAGACCTCAATAAAGTACTTTTGTTAAGTATCATTACCAAATCATTGTTATATATTGTTAGACTTGGCATCCTTGGTGTGGATACCTCTGCCTTTTTGCCACTACGTCCTGCATTTTTGACTGTGTGGTGGATTTCGTTTTTGCAGGCTTAGATGCTTTGGGCACTTTGCCACTGCTGATCAGTGTCAAAGTGCAAGTGCTCCCAGTATAAAGTGTTTTAGTGAATGGTTATCCATGATTGGTATATTTGATTTACTGGGAAAGTCCCTAGTACAGTGCACCGTGTGTGCCCAGAGCCTGTAAATCAAACGCTACTAGTGGGCCTGCAGCACTGATTGTCTCACCCACACAAGTAGCCCCTTCAAATGTGACTCAGATCTGCCACTACAGTGTCGGTGTGTGCACTTTGTAACTGCCATGTCGACCTGGCAAAGTGCACCCACTTGTCAGGCCCTAACCTTTCCTTTTATTACATGTAATGCAACCCGCATGTAGGCCCAAGGTACCCCCATGGGCAGGGTGCAGTGTATGTGAAGTGTAGGGCATGTGCTGGTGTGTTTTTGCATGTCCTGATAGTGAAATACTGCACATTTTGTTTTTTACTATGAAAAGTCTATCTGTCCCAAAGGCTAATGTGGGAGTTACCTTGTAACATCTTACAATTATAACTTTCTGTTGGGACAAGATAGAGATATGGAGTTTAGGCTCTCTGAACTCAGAATTTAATAACACATCTTTTATGGAGATGCTTTTTAAATTGTGTGTTTGAAAATGTGATTGTTAGAAAGTAGGCATTTACTTGTTTAACCATTCAGTTTGCCTCTGATGTTTTGTTCATTGGAGTGACAGGAGCTGGGAAAGTGCATTAACTGTAGACAGCCACAAGGGGTGAGGTATGTCCTACCTTTCCTAGGTGACTCATAGCTGGGCTGAATAGACCTTCACTGCATTTAGAGTGGTGGGAGGAGTTTCACCTGCACCTGAATAGGCTGTGTCTCCTTTGCACAATGCTGTCTCCACCTCCTGTGGCAATGCTGCACTTGAAAGGACAGAACTGGTTTGGACTGGGCTCAGAGACCCTTGCCACAAAGAGAACAAAGAAAAAATTGGGTATAAGTATTGAACCTTAAACCCCAGAGAATGTGAACACTTCTGGACTCAATCAATCAATCAATTGTTACTTTATTTGTCCTTCTGAAGACAGGTCATTAACCCTGGGCGAGTTAGCAGAGTTCTCCGGGAAGTGTGAAAAAAGCACTGCTGCGCTACGCAGTGCTCCGCAAGCGGCGGAGTACGATAGAAAAATGCTGTTCACAATGATTGCACAGTGCGGATGCTTGTCCACACTGTGCAATCATTACGAACGGCACCATGCACAGTGCAAGCAGTCCCTGCTTTCCCTTTCTGCCCCTCGAGTAGATTTTTACTAGAGCAGCAGCTTTTTCAACGCAAACAAAGTTTCTCAACGCGAGCTGTCGCAAGCATATGCAACCACTTGCAATGAGAAACCTGACCCCGCCGCGTTGAGAAATCTCGCCGGGATGTTGATTTTCCATGCTCGAGCTCGCCAACTTGATGTTGACGATCACGAACGAGGAAATATTTCGCCAGGAGGTTTATTTTCCTCGCTCGCGGTCGGCAACTTGACATTGACAAACGCGAGCAAGGAAAAAAACTCCGCTCCGCAACGCGAAGCGGAGTTTTTAAGAACTCCCCATTTTCCGCATAATGTGGAGTGCAAAAAACTCCGCAAACTCTGGTTACAGGTCATAAAAGGTCAACATTAAAACCAGACTCATTTAAAAAAAAAAACACACAATTTCCATTTAAAATACGAAAGATCGCAGGCAAAAACAATGGTTTGATTGTAGCTAAAGTGGCAGTGCCAATAAACTGAATGGCAGCAGGCATAATCCAATGACATTAGATATTAGAATAAGTCTTGTAAATGAGTTAGCAGCAAAAATAAGCAATATAGCAGCAATACAAATACAATAAATACAGGAGCTGATAAAATGCATAAATATTAAAAAACATACTCCTTCTTTTTGCTAAGGTGCATTTCTGAAAACTCGCAACAGCAAAGTAAAAGGAGCAAACACAAAGCTGCTTTTCACTAAGAAAATGTATACCTGCGCAGGAGTGGTAGCAATAATTTCCTAGTGAATGGAAGGTAACATTGATAAAAAACACGAAATGTAAAATAGTTTAACTCGAATGTTCTTCAGAAGGGCAAGTGGTGATCGTTTCAGGAGAGTACTGGCCCAAGGGGAAACATATCAGCCAGCGAAATTACCCCAGCCTAAATCTGGTCAACAAATTAATTTCATAAACATTATTAACATATAAAAGATATGGGGCAATAGAGGGAGGTACTTGAATAAGGCACTAATCTCTGACAGTGGGTTTGGACCTTCAGACAATTCCCTAGAGGATTCTTTGTGCCTTCAGAAGCTATCAAACACCCTCTGTCAGTCCCCTTTGCATATTGATACTGGGTGCTCAAACAGTGATGTACAACCAAGTTCCATGTAGCAAGTTTTGATATATTGGGGCCAAGGAATAGAAAGGCCTTGGGAACAACTTAAACAGTCTCTAACAATTACCTGGTTTAAATCAGCTTCTTCGTTTGCCCAGATAGAACACCAAGTGACTAGAGGGGCTACATTTCTAGTGTCTTGAACATAAGCAAGACCTAACTCCAAATGAAGGGAAAAATGTGGCAATGAGGGGGGCACTTCTAGTACTCTGCAACAAAATCTATTCTCCTCAGTCTATATAGCAAGTACATCTCTGCATCCTCAAATACCCATACCATATGTTAAAATCGGTATACATTTCCGATTATAAATCTCTAGAATTGGGGCAATGGGCTTTTTACCTATGGCCATTGCGAGGGAGAAAGTGGTCCCAACTGCTCACGTATATTGTATTATTCAATTTTTTATGCAAGTGTGCCATGTGCAACCTTCTTCAAATTCCAGGCCTAGATACGGGAAGGAACTAACTCTCTCCAAACTCTTGCCCTCTACGTTCAGACAATGGGATTTAGCATTTTTGGGGCCACAAACCATTATAAAAGATTTCTTATAGTTTGGTTCCAGCCCCAGGTCCTTCATAAAACTGACATAGCTGGCAATGAGTTTCCCTAGGCCATTCACAGTCCTTGCCAAAAGGACTGTGTCATCCGCATAGAGTAGCACTGGCACTGGCTTTTTCTCCACTTGTGAGACCTCAGCCCCAACTGAAGCTAATCGTTGGTATAGAGGAAACACAAAATTGGGGAAAGGATGCAGCCTTTGCGCACCCCACAATTGTTGTTAAATGACTCTGAGCACTCTCTGGCATTACCTTACCTCACTGAAGCCGAAAGATCATAATGAAGGAGCCTCCGAAAGGAGACCAGCCCCGCATCGACTCCAGAGTTTGTTAGAATGTCTCACAATATAGAGACATAGCCAAACACACTGGTCAGGTCCATAAAAGCCAGATGAGTGGAAGTACCCTTTGCATATTTATATTTAGCTAAAATGAGATGGAGGTTAAGGCACTGCTCGATTGTGCCTGGCCCCTTCCTAAAGCCACACTGACTGGGGGCCAAGATCTGGTTGACATTAATCCAGTCCAAAAGGTGATCTAGTACAACTCTCCCAATTACTTTAATGGAGGAATGGAGGAATCCAAAAGGGATATCGGTCAGTAACATTTGGGATTGAGCAAGTTTCCCTGTTTAAAAACAGGCACTATGACTGAAGAACGCCATGACTTTGGCACTCCCTCCCTACAAACTGAGTTACAAACTTCAGTGAGTACCCGAGTCCAGAATAGTGGATCTTCCTTAGATAAATCCAATGGAATTCCATAAGGCCCTAGAGTCTTCTTGAGTTTACTAGTATAGTACTTCCTCTTCATTAAAAACAAGATTTTGACATACTAAGTTTGAATGTACTGAAACACAACCATAGCAGTAGTATTAACATAATATAGACCAGCATAATATGTTACCCAAGTCTCAGATGATATATGAACGGTTACCTTATCAGTCGGTAGGGTGGGAGATAAAACTGACCGTACTGCTTTCTAGAAGGCTTGATGATCTTTGGAACAGCAAGCGCCCACTATTAATCCCATTTCTCCTCCTTCAAAGCTGACTTTCTTTTTTGTGGCAAGCATGTACAGTTTCCTGCTTTTCCTAATCACAATCTGGTCTCTAGATTTTTGCTTTAGAACCCTGCGTGAGATGTTATTAGCTTCTCTACAGGCATTGTCAAACCAAGAATGTGCAACTGTTAAAATATGTATGTCATTGCTGAACAGAAACATTATTTCTCATCAGTGTAATAGTGAGTTATACTTAAGTCTGTTTTCTTTAATTTGAGGGCAGTTATCAACTTACTCTTTGTGTGAAAAAGTACGAACATGGCATATTTCTTTTATATGTACTGTTTATGCTACTTGTTGTAAGGTGGTGGTGCATGACACAGGGTAGGCTGGGAGGAAGACCATTTGGTTCAAACACTCTGCCAATAAACCCTTTTAAAACTTAAACCTGAAGAGTGAGAGATTATTGTGCCAATACACTGGCACATTAGAATAAAAATCTATGCATGTAGGATGCAAAATAGCGGGAGTGGTGGGAAAAGAAATATGTGCGTATATCCTTTCCAGCATGTCATCCAGAACGTTCTGGGAAACCCTACACAGACCACTACTCAGATGTACTCTTAGCAACTGCTACACTGTGCTCTGATAAATATCAGATGCATGGATATGAAGGCTATATGATACCTGAATATATGTAAGCTGTCCTCACTGTGCTGGATGTACCTGACTTACTTGGGCTCAACTCTTCAATCAAGTTAAAAATCACCCCTACTAAATCTATATCTAGTGTAAATATTTCCACAGTTTGCTCAAATAAGGTCACTCTGTCTAAAAATGATTTCTATTGTTCTCCTCCTCTGGTGTGCTCCTACGATGCACATCTTCCTCACCATAGCGTAGAGTGCTTCCATTGTGAAAGTTTGTTTTGCATTTTGCATGGCCGTTTATGCTTTTCACATGATTAACACCTGCTTTACCTTGATGCTAGATTGCACGTTGATTGCTTGGGCCCTTACTAGGTCAGGAGTAGGATTGCTCAGACCTTTGCTCAAGAGAACCCAGCCTGCTCTAATGTAGACCTTGCAATTGCTGAATACAGTCGAAGAGCCTGTGGCTGGTGATCAGTGAGGGCTCACACAGGAGAACTGCCTCTGAATTCTGGTGGTGCTGAAGAGGGGTAAAACAGATGGCCTGTTCTTCAATCTGTGTATGGAACCACTGGGAAACTTGATGGAGAAATCAGGCTAATGATGCTGAGCAGTTCCTGGACTGTTCATGCGTTGAACACATCCATCACATCAAGTGCATTTTATAAAAAGAGCAATTCTGGATGACAGATGGCAAAACTTTATCAGAGAAAAAATGTATTTTTTGTGCAGTCTCCAAGAAATACAAACTCAAATACCCCATTGTAGCTGCAGATATTAAAGTGGATGTTAACCACCACTATGCAAACTAATAATGGACCTACACATCAATCAGAAAGAGAAGTCTGAAAGGATCAACCACCATACCAATACCAAAAAGCAATAATCCCCTCCTAATGCCAATGTGGAGAATGCAACACATCCCAATGCATGCCTGTCAAGTGTGGAAACATATTTTGGGATTATATTTTGTGCATTAATTATGAGTAATAATATGCCTTTTTATACATGGTTTTACATATATAGACTGAATTAACAGAGTTACATTTGAGACAAATTTTCTGTGATGTGTAGACTGTGTTTATTAATATGTTTTAGCTATGACATATGTCCAAACACCACTTTAGACAACATGAAAGTCATCTCTGTCACTCTCTCCTGTTCCAACTCCATGTGCACATCCTCTCCCCACAGGCTCCACAGCAGTCAGTCAACCTGAGGTCATATTAGTTTATTTTCCAGTGCTCACAATGAACTTTCTATGGTGCGGATGGAATACTGCTACACGTATCTAAGTCATCCTTTCCTTAGCTGGATCTGTTCTCTGAGAGACAGACTTATTGTTAAATGTTTCATATGTGTTCGAACATCGGAGGATAACATTAGCATAGAGGATGTTAAATAATTATTCAAATGGTTGGAATTGTGCTTATTGATAAGCTAATAACGCTTATTATTCTCTTGTTTTCAATTGCTAAAGAAACTATAGTTTTACTCACACCATGCTGAGTTTGAGTATTACTAATATTCTATGCAAGAATTGTGTATAAAACCCCTTGATTCTGGTAGGAGACACATTTTAGAAGATTTTCCTAGTACACTAGGGATGCTTCCCAAATGCTTTCTCATATTTGCTGCTCATTCAGAATTGGAATATTTTTTGATTGTACATAGTCTGTGTAACTTTACATCTGAAAAGGTTCATGACATTGACTCTACTGCTTATTTTGAATTATTAAAACCCTTTAACTTCCATTGATCTAGAACCCAAGTATTGAGTAGACCATATTACTTACTAAGTCATTTTACTCTGCTAATTTGATGTTAAGGGAGATGCCCTAAGGGGGGGGCACATTGCCTCATGAAACTGAGGTTTAACACCCACTCCAGTTCAGTAAACTGGGGGTTATCTGAATGAGGTAAATTATGTGGTGTCAAAATTTATGGTACGTTTTGCTCCCACAACTCTCACATATCAAATATTGCAATCCACCCTTGCCTACTGAAACAGTGCTCTGCACGCAGCTGCATACCTATGAGTGGGAAGGGAAAAGCTTTTGTACCCGACTGGAATTTGGACAATTCAGCCCAATCCTCCAAACACCTGTCTCCTTGCAGATTGACTTCTGCAAACTGTCCATGCTCCTTTGAGAGCTTTCCTGCACTCAGCTGCCAGACACCTGAACGGACAAGGTGTTAAAACCTCATCATGACTGTTCCCAAAGACCCACTCTAAATCCCCAGAAAGCAAACAAGAATTTAGCATAGATTTGCTGACCTTCCAGCCTTCCTACACATAAGGTCTGGTAACCCCCTACTGAGACTCAGGAGAACTAAGAAGCAGATATCACCTTTCAACTTCAAAATAAGGACCAAACAACCCCACAGACAGTCCTTCTCGGACTCAGTAGAATATATTTAAAATGCCCTCCCCTACGAATTATGAACAATATGTTCCCTCTGTAGAATCAAGGTGAGGCTAACTCTAAAATGGTATTTCAATCTCTCTTAATGCGCATCCCCATTGCGACTCCAGATGATTACTTATCCTACTAGCAGCTTCTCCCACATGCCCCACTTCACTTCATGTCCGCAAATATCTTATCCTATTAGCACCTATCCAGATCAAGCCCTACAATATCAATCAATCAATCAGCATTTATATAGCACAGCAGTGTCACCGCTTGGGGTATCTGGGTGATGAGGGTGACATGTCTCCATCAAAAAGCCAGGTCTTGAGTTATAATGTCCTCCAGGCAGGATGCTATTTGGAGATGATAGGGCAAGTTGTTACAGTTCTTGATGTAGGAGAAGGAGTAGCCCCAGCTGTGGAAGATGCAGGGGCTATGTGCAAGAGTAAGTGAGGCAGAGCGAAGGTGTCTTTTCGGCAGATGGAGGTTCAGTCAATGGTTGATATAAGATGGTCCTTTATTGTGTATGGCTTTGTAGGCATGCATGAGGCTCTTGAACTGGCATCTCTTCTGGATGAGGAGGCAGTGGAGGTTTCTGAGGTGGGGGGGGGTGTGGGTCAGTTTGGAGAGATCCAGGATGAGTATGGCTGCTGTATTCTGTATGGTCTGGATACTTCGGAAGACCTGGGTGGAAATTCCAGCATAGAGAGCATTGCTGTAGTCGAGGTGGCTGGTGATGAGGGCCTGCGTAACACTCTTTCTGGTGTTGATTGGGATCCATATGAAGATTCTGCGGAGCATGCAAATGGTGTGGAAGTAGGAGGAGGTGAGTGCATTGACTGGGTCTGTCGGTGTAGGTGCTGGTCCTAGTTCTGTTGGCCACCAGCTGTAGTCCCATATGGAGATGGTCTTCCCAAAGATCAGTACTTCTGTTTTGTTGGAGTTGAGTTTGAGGCAGTTTTCTTGCATCCATTTAGCTACATTGGTTATAGTGTTGCAGAAGTTGGTTTTGGAATTGGAGGTGTCCTCAGTGAGCAAAATGATTTGTTGAGTGTCATCTGCATAGGAGACTATGTTGAGTCCATGGGATCTGACGACGTCTCGGAGGAGAGTCATGTATATGTTGAACAGTGTGAGGCTGAGGGATGATCTTTGGGGTATGCCGCATATGATGTCCTTTGGTGCTGAGGTGAAGGGAGGCATTCAGATGCTCTGTGTGCAAAAGAGGAAAGAGACGATCCACTTGAGGGCATTTTGCTGTATGCCGATGTTGTAAAGTCTGTCAATGAGGGTGTGGCGGGGATGGTGTTGCAGCATAAAGATCGAGGAGGATAAGGGCCACAGTTTCTCTGCAGTCGAGGAGAGTTCTGGTGTCACCTATGGCAGCAATCAGCACAGTCTCAGAGCTATGGTTGGCACATAATCCTTATTGTGAGGCATCAAGACGGTGGTTTTGTTCCAGGAATTTGGTGAGCTATTGCTTGATGGCTTTTTCGAATAACTTGACTGGGTAGGGGATCAGGGGGGTCGGTCAGTAATTTTTGAGGTCGCTGGTGTCAGCAAAGGGTTTCTTTAGGAGGGATCTGACCTCTGCGTGTTTCCATCTATCAATGAAAGGTTGTTGTGGAGATGGTGGTGATTAGGATCCTGGTGAGATCTGTGCTGGTTAGGTTGGTTTCAAGGTTAAAGAGATGGTGGGGGCAGGGGGTAGTCGGTGCCCTGGAATGAATGGACGACATGATGGCTATGGTGGTCTGAGTGGTGAGTGGAGAGCAATTGGTGATCATTCAGCTGGTGTTTGCTGGTTGGTTCGCTGGTTGGTTAAGGTTCTCAAGGCTGAGAGTGGTGGGTTGGGTTGAAGTTGTTGTAATTGGTGGTAATCTTGCTGTGGAAGTAGTCCAAGAGGATGTCGCAGAGTTCTTCGGAGGGGTGGATGGGGTTCTCTGTTGCTGTTGGGTTGGAGAATTCCTTGGCTACTTTGAAGAGTTCCTTCGTGTGGTTGACCGTGGTATCAATGTGGGCAGTGATGGCTCTCTTGGCTTCCTTGATGTGCAGGTGGTAGTTGCTGAGGGCTGCTTTGTGACTGCCTCTGTTGGAGGGGTTTTTGGTGACATGCAATTGCTTCTTGATTCGGTGTCAGTTGCGCTTGGTGGTTCTGAGCTCTGGAGTGTACCATATGGCTTGTTTTTATGTGTTGTTGGCTTTTGCTGGTTTCAGTGGGTCCCAGTACCTTGCCCCAGCTGTGGTGTTAGAAGCTGGGGTGCTTGGTGATGGGATGCTGGTCATCGGAGATGGTGGAGTGAACGATGATAAGGTCGGTCCAGGTGCGTTCTGCTATCTGGTGAATTTGATTCTGTCGCTGGAGGTAAAAATGGAGTTGAGTGTGGGTCTGGTTTTGTGCATGGGTTCAGTGACCAGTTGGGTGAGGCCAATGTTGTTTATATTCTCCAGGAGGGTGATGGAGCTGGCGTTGTTGGGGTCATTCACGTGGAAATTGAGATAGCCGAGCAGGCCATAGTGGTGAGGGTCGATTACTAGGGGGGTGGTGAGGTTGGAGATGGCATTGCAGATAGCTAGTCAGGGTCCCAATGTACTGTAAGCGAGGGTGCCTATTATCATGGTCTCAGCGTCGGTCTGTAGTTAGAAGTTGTGTTTTTCCATGAGAGGTGTTGGGTCGTCATTGGTGATGGTGTATCAGATGGTTTCCTTGAAGATGATACTGATGCCCCCGCCGTGTTTGTCGGTGGGATCTGTGATCTCAGTGTATCATCTTGTAGCTGGGAGTGGTGATGGCCATGTTGGGGTTCGAGGAAGGGTTGAGCTGTATTTCGGTGATGAAGGTGACATCAGGGAAGAGGGTGGTAATGGTGTCACAGATTTCTGCGTGGGTTTGCAGTGGGAGCGGGCATTGAGAGGGATTCATTGAAGGGGTTTTGGGTTGTTCAAATTCATCCAAGCGGCAGATGCGCTTGATCAGGTGATAACAAAAGCGGCAGTAGTGGCATGTGAAGAGTCCTTAGATTGATCAAAGGGAGGACATGCAGCAGCTGTTGTTCCGTGCCTGGGTCCAGGGCCAGGAGCTCCTTGGTGTTAGCGGTGGATGATCGGAGGGCCAGAGGTCCTGGGAGCAGTCCAGGTGCGGACGGGCTGACCTTTGGTGCGCCGGCAGTGCGGACGCACATCAGCCTCCATAAGTAGTTCCGTGAGGTGGGAGGGGCTGTCAGGGAGGCAGGAGGGTGGGGACGGTAAACTGGCTTTAGCGGGAAAAACGGCAGGAGCAGGTGTCAGAGGACTAGAGATAAAAGTGTGTCTCCCAGATACAATTAAGCCACAAGATTGTACCAAATTAAGTCACATGATTCTACCATACACAATTAAGCCAGATGAATTTACACAATTTAGCCAATGGATTTGAAAATACCCCTGGGTAAAAATGTAAAAATACCAGAACTACCAACTATCAACAGTCAGCAATCCAGTGGGGCAAGCGGTTTTCCAAACAGCGGGACTGAACCTGAGGCTATTAGGAGTGTGAACAAGGTCCCATTCTTGTGGAGCTAGGCAGCAGCTGCGGGTGATTGTGGCACACGACCAGTGGTATAATACTATAAATATAATTGGTGATTGAAAATGTATGTATCTTCTTCAGAAGGCACTTGAAGCTAGAGGGGAGCTATACAAAAGAGAACTAATTAGACAATGGGGGAAGTAAGTAGAATCAACTTAACTTCCTTCATGCAGAGAATCGTGATCCAAGTAGTAAGTTTGCAAAATTCTTTAATGCACAAAGAACAGTGTGGTTACCTGTTCTCCGGACATCTGTGTTTGATCTCATGGATATTGTGAGAAAGTGGGTTGCTGATTGACTGAGGTGTGAGCCCTGATCAAGCAGAAACCACAAATGTTTTCAGGGGAGGCAGAAGCCAACCGTAATTTAACCTGTGCTCAACCATCTGGTTGCTTGGCACAGAGCAGTCAGGCTTAACTTAGAGGCAATGTGTAAAGTATTTATGCAACACTTCAAACAGCGAAAAGTAAAAACATCGCACAAAAAGGATCTCACAGCAGGTTAGAATAGAACTGTCTTTAATAAATAAAATAACACCAAAACAACAAAAATCCAATCTGTAGAACCAGAGATATGTAATAGTACAGATTGTAGCTTATAAAACAGCACAAAGCACCAACTGTGTAACCTGGTCGTGACAGACCAGTACAAAGTCACAAGTTCAGGCCAACAACAATGGAGTGTGGGCGAGCTACAGGGATGCAGTTAGGCCCAATGAACAAAGTTCCTTAAATCTTGGTGTGCAGAGCATTGCGAGATTTAGCATCGAAGAAGCATCAGACAGTCAAAGTAATGCGTTAGTTCTGAGATGTGGAGAGGCTGCAATACAAGGGCCTGCGTCATCGTTGAGGATCCCGTCAATGGGGATTGTGATGCGAAATCTGCCGTTGAGGATGTAGTGTGCAGTCATGGTGATGCGTCGGTTCCGAGGGGCTGCGATGAAGGGTCCGATGTTGTAGTCAATTCTGCTGTCGATGAGGAAGGTGAGTCCTGTGCCGATGATGTGTTACGCAGCAGCAATGGATTTGTGGAACGGATCTAATCCATGCAGCAGCGGTGATGCATCAGTTCTGCTTGAGTTTTTGCCACGCAGCTAAGGAGATGCGTCTATTTCGCTGGATCCACAGAGGTGGGTAAAGAACCTTAAACCAACTTCCAAGGGTCCAGTACTAGGATCGCACCACTTAGCATTGTATGCTCACAGATGGCAGAGTCGAGGTGCACCTTTTTGGAAGCCTATTGAGTCCCTGAGGCTTCAGATCAGTAGGCCAGCAAATTAGCCCTTGGAGTCACTCTGGGATCTGGGTTTAAGAGATGCAGGCCCAGTCCTTCTCACCCAGTCAAGAGAACAGCAGGCAGCAGGTCGGCACAGCAGCAGTCCTTTAGAGCAGCAGTCCAGTAGAGTTGCAAAACATTCAGCATCACAATTTTCCTTCTTCCTGGTACAGTATCTGACATGTCCAGAAGTGTACTGAAGAGTTGTGTCCCAGGGCCAGTATTTATAGCCAGTTGTGCCTTGATTGGGAAGAAGCTTCTAGAGGAATGCCTTTGAAGTGCCTTCCTGGCCCTGGCTCCAGACTAACTACAGGGGGTATGAGGCCCTTTCTGTGGGGGCAGGACGCATCCTATTTAGGTGTAAATGGGGTTGGGTTCCGCTCCTCTCTTCCATCCTGCCAGTGATGGCCCATCCAGTCACACCTAAGCTACCCAATGTGTGTGGCTGTCTAGGAGGAATACACAATGTGCACTGTCAACTGCACCCAGTTATGTGACCAAGATACAGGCTGCAGGCACCAAATGGATAAGGCAAGAACATGTCAAGTGGCATTTTTAAATTCTAATTTACAATTAAACTTCACCAAAAGTTAGGATTTTTCATTACAGTTCCAGGGAGACGAAACATCAATTGGTTACCTGTTCCTGTTTGAAAATGACACTTATAAAATGTGATAAAGTAACTCCAATGTTATCCTTCTGGGCAGGTAGGCCTTGCAGTAGTGAAAAACAAATAAAGGTTTTTTCACTTCTAGAACATGTAAAACTTAAAAATATATGTCTTACTTTTTAAATACATTACATCCTGCCCTCTGGACTGCCCAGGGTCTACACTAGGTGTGACTTATGTGTATTAAAGAAGAAGGATAGGGCCTGGCACAATGTTTACTATTCCAAATCGATATGGCAGTTTAAAACTGCACACACAGAATTCATTGGCAGGCCTGAGACATGTTTAAAGTGCTACTTAAGTGGGTGGCACAGTCAGAGCTGCAGGCCTGCTATTAGAATTGTATTTACAGCCATTTGCAAAGGTAGTGCTACTTTACTAGGGACTTAAAAGTTAATTAAATATGCCATTTGTGTATAAGCCAATCTAACATGTCTTAAGGAGAGAGCACAAGCACTTTAGCTCTGGTTAGCAGTGGTAACGAATGCATAGTCCTAAGGCCAGCAAAAACAAAGTCATCAAAAGCAGAAGGTCTGAATGAAAATATTTAGGGGTAAATCAATGCCAGGGATGCCAGGTCTAACAGGTATAGATTTGAATCCTAGTGCATGAATTCAGCGTTTCATCTTTCTGAGGTCTGTAAAAAAAGTGTCATTGAGTTGGGGAATATTAAGCACCTGTTACTCAGTGCAAAGAATTCTAAATGGGTGAATGTGTTCTTCACAAATGAAATGCACATTATGAGTTGGGGTGAGTGGAAAACGAAGGCATTGATAATGAAAGACATGTTATCTGGAGTGGTAATGCTGCACCTGTTCACTGCTGTTACCCGTTACAAGAAGCAAAGCTTAAATGTGCGGTTTTTAACCCTATAGTGCACTATGGTGTAAGGATGTATGCATGGCGAAGACAGTCAATACAGGGGGAAACAGAGAAACAGGGCCATATCTTAGACAGTATGGCTCTGTCCTGTGCTCTGTCTTTGACACAATTTGCTTGCTGCTCTGCTTTGATTCAAATCCTAGTAAATTTGCATTTAAAAGTTCCAGCGCTGTACCTCATGCCTCTGTTGCTAAATGTTTGCTACTGTGGACAATTCCGTTTTGTGCAGTGCAAAGCACGAGTTACCCAGTCAAAAGAAAGTGGTAACTGAAATGAGGCCATTAATAAGGCAGCCAGCTGAAGGCTTTTGTTGCTTTTAAATAGAAAGGACACTAGCTTCTTTTAGCTCATGCATATGGGCAGGTATAAAACAGAAGGGAACTCTTTTGAAGCTTACGAGAGTCCCGGGGGCTCCACTGCTCAGACAGTGTAATGCCAGTGATGATCCACTATCTCAACTGCCTCCTTCATGTTTGGTTTCATTTACCTACTTGCAACACATCAAGAGTCGTGTCAAGGTGCTAGCAAGCAACGGTTCCCAGTGTATCTCTGCAGGTTTAATTAGAAGAGATATTACAACAGGCAGTGCTTAATTTGTGCCAGTGCTTTCCGGTGCTCAGCACCGGCACATATTTGACGGGGCCAGAGCTATAACATTTTTCTTCCTGTGCAGTGGACCTGATAATTATTTTAAAAATAAATGTACCTGTCCTTCCCGTGGCTCCTGATGCGTTTTCACAAATTGGCCAACCAAGGTTCAGGTACGATCATCACGATGCATCATCACATTAGTCATGTCAGCATGGCATCCTGTCATGAAGACTTGAACTATGGTGTGGCATGCTTGGACAACGCAGGCGCAAAGATGACATTTTCAGTAATGAGCATGCTAAAAGTACGTATGGAACTTTTGCCCGCCTCACTGACTGTAATTCCCCTTTGTTGGTGTGCACATTGCCCACTAGCGACTCCTGTAGTACCACTTTGTATTTGAAGTGTTGTACAGGCTGTGCAGTACTGCACTTAACTGCCAGCACCTGAATTTCTAGTGCTATGTTACCGCTGCATGAGTTTGGCAACACAACATTACGGGGTCCGGTCAGTTGAGCAAAACGCACAAGGCACCGGCACCGCACACCGGTCTGGTCTGCACAAGTAAATGAATCGACCCCTCCTGGAGAAGGTAAGCAGAGGAAAGCATTGGCAGCACTGGTCCGTTTCTGGTTTTTGCCATGTAACTGCATGAGACAGGGAGCAAAACTGTCTATATAGATTTTCTTTTCTTTTTTGTCTGCGTGATCAGAGTAATTTCATTTAACCCCTTCCCTGCGGGGCTAATTCCCCCACGGTGCGGGAGGCGGAGTGGTGAACGCGGTGCCGCGGTGCTTGTGACGAGACCAGGCCACCATGAGTCACGGTGGAGCTGTGCTCATGACGGCCTGGTCTCGTCACGACCCCGCCTAATCATTAATTCTCCAGCACAGGCGGGGAATTAACCGTGCGTGGGCGGAGTGGCGGCGTTATGACGAGACCAGGCCGTCATGAGCACAGCTCAACTGTGACTCATGACGGCCTGGTCTCATCATGAGCACACAAGGGGTTAATAATGCTGTCGGATTGACTGATGACAGATTGTTCAAACTGTGTGTCCAATATTTTAGTTAGTGTGACTTATTTATGTATGTGGTATGTGGTGTAGACTCATCGTTTTATTAAAAGTACTTTAGTTTTTTATGGCAAGGGCTATGTCAGGCTAGAATCATAAATGCCTGTGTCCTCTGAAAGTGTGTCAATGGGTCTTATTTACAGAACTAACTTAAGACAAAATCCTAAACTTACTACCATTTTTGTATTCAGAGAAGGCACTTACTCCTTTTGGTATTCACAAAATGCACTTACTCATTTCGGTATTCACAGAAGTTAAGAGTCCTAACTTTAGGACTCCTAAATACCTTCTGTGAATACCGAAAGTCTTAAAGTTAGGATTTTTCTCAGTTTAGGAGTAGTAAAGTTAGGACTCCTAAATTTAGGACTCCTAAACTGAGAAAAATCCTAACTTTAAGACTTTTGTTATTTAAATGCACAATGCACATGCACAAAGCGGCAGGCACCGCGCGGTGCCTGCCGCTTTGTGCATGCAACTGCAGGGGGGTACCATAGGTACCCCCCCATGTGCACCCCCAAGCCCCCCCCATTCAAGCAAAGGACCACATGCTTTTCCACGGCGGAAAAACCAAAGCGGGAAAGCATGTTTGAACACGCATTCTAATATGGCTGGTGGTGTCTGATAGACACCGCCACCATATCAGAGCTTTTCTGCCACGGTCAGAAGGCGACCGCGGCGGTAAAGCGGCGGACAGTCTTCCCGTCCGCCGATGACCCCCTAGCCATCCTAATGTGGTGGGGGGTCTTTTCTTGTGCCGCAGCTGTGAATCTGCATCCTCCGGGCGTGGAGGTTGCTTCCGCCGGCCCGGAGGATGCTGATTCAACGCAATCCTAATCGACCCCATAGTCTGTGTCTGCCTTGTGCTCGCTCCTCTGTCTGTCCACGTCAGAGTTTGCACCATGTAAAACAGTAACGAAAAAAATGTGGATTCTGCTCCTCAACCCAGCACTAAGCTTATGCCCCATGGATTAAGGACAAAGTGTTAAACTTTGATGCCAGAAAGAATTACACATCTAAATATTTTTATAATTGGTGAATTGCAGAGTGTGAAAGTGGAGAATCTGGGGTCAATCCTGGCTTTCCTGCTTGATCAAATGGTGTGATTATTGGCAAATACTTTATTTAACTGAGCGAATAGCCTTTTTGTTCATTTTCACTTTTAGAGCGCCTTCAAAAAACAAGAGTTCAGGATGTACGTTGCACAAAAATCTGTCTTGCCTTTGACTTATTCGCCTTTTTAGCCTACGTAGCTCCATCAGTCATTATCTAAGCCACATCATTGGAGCGCATAGAAGTGGGTGGAGACAATGGAGGATGGGGGTGGAGCAAGGAAAGTGGGTGGTGGCCTCCTACGAAATATTTCAGCACCTGCACTTCTTATTTTACAAATTAAGCACTGGAGAAAGAACTCAAGGCGTAAATTAAAGTTAAATAATGGCAGCGCAAATGGCAACTTAAAAGGATTAAAAATGCAGGTGCCAAACGATAACAATCCAATTCAAAATTATTTTAATCTGTAAATATTTAAACGATACTTGAACAAGCTAATGCTCTCCATGCTTTCGTTCTTTATAGTAAAACGCGCCATAAAGTAACTGACTTCTTTGATCTTTATTTGCCAACACAAATTAATTAAAGGTTAATATTCTGCTAAGTAGAGGACAGGGAAGGAAGGTTTATTCGATTCTGCCTCATAGCTTAAGAGCATTACAAGAAGACATGATTTAAGGTCACATCACATGCGCTGAAATAACTTTGAAATCAGGCCAAACATTGCTTCACCCTGAATCCAAATCACAGGTTCTGCACATATTGAGTTTGGTCATTAATTTTTTTGCTTGCACAATTTCCTTCAGGTTGAACTGGGAGAAATATTTGTTGCCAACGGAGTTACCTTACAGTGCAGTAGAATCGGCACAGAAGCATTACAAAACCTTGTGGTAGTAGAAGTTTCCTAGAGCTTTAAAACTTCTTCTGGTACATAGTCGGTGTTTCCAATGCACCATGTACCCTTAGTTTAACACGACACAACTGCATTCTATGAGAGCACAGCTGTGCACCTGTTTAGGTTTCATCTGCCCAGCGCTTGCGCAGTGCTTGAGAAATCTATTGCGGCTCATTTATAAGCCCCTTGCCCCGCCGGTACGTCACTTTTTTCCCATATAAACAGTGATGCACGGGAGGCCCAAGGGGCTTGTAAATAAGCCCCATTGTTTTTATTATGAACTCTTAAAGGGACGTACATCCTGCCTCCTCTCTTTCCTGGCTTCTCATTGGTTCATGTGCATTCCACTTACCTTTCCTCCATTTCTTTTGGCTGTAGGATATTTTCCTGCATTTACCAATGCTTGTTCCTTATCTGCTTCCCTTATCAGTTTCCCGTCACCAAAATACTGTTAACATCCGCTATCGTGGAATTATATTTTCATAAGTTTTGCCTTTTACTCTTGCAGCATGCTTATATAACAATTTATCACCCGGAGAGATTACGGGGCATATTATCAAGGGCAGCATTAAAAATTATCGCTGGTTTAGCGCCAGAAAACTGCCGCTAAAGCAGCGATAATGGGCTTGATAATATGCACTGGAGAATTCCAATAGAAGTCCATGTTCTTGTGTGAACATGGGCTTCTATTAGAATTCTCCGGGGCATATTATCAAGCCCATTGCCGCCGCTTTAGGGGCAGTTTTCTGTCACTAAACCGGCTATCATTTTAACGCCATCCTTGATAATATGCCCCTAAGTGATTTGCGTAGAATCACAAGATAATGTGTAGCGTTGCCAAAACTCAAACCGAGATCCCCAGCTCTCGAGTCAGCCACTCTGGCTGCTGTGCCACATCCTCTCCACTGTTATCTGTCAGGGAGCTCTTTCCTTCTCCCCGACGTTGATTGCAGGAAACAGCTCTTTATTCATTACGTAGGTGAAACTGATGCATTACCAATGCTTGTTTTTATGTGTTTGCTCTTTCTAAAGCAAAGAGGTATAACTCGGGCTTTCTTAGGTTATGTAGTGCAGCGGACAGCAGAGTTGAAAAAGGCACCATGTGCTCACTTTTTCCCCAGCAAAGCATACATTAACAAAGTGAACTTGTGAGTTAGTTAATTACCTCTGGCAACAATGATGGAGACCGCTTGTCCCAGTCATGGTTTAGCACTGATTTCGGCCAAGCCCCTCATTTCCTGTTGTTTTGGTCACTTGGTAACCCTCTGTTTGGCATGCTGCCGCGCCCCTTTGCTGCCATGCCCTATGTTTGCAGCCCACCAGGGTAGTTAACCGCCATCCCACTTGTGTCGACTGCGCCTCCCATTCTGGTGGTAGATATGTTTGATAATGTAGAATGATCTAAAATGGGTGCACAGCTGCGGCCTACAAGAGCACATACATTCATGATACACCACCCCAGGGTCCAAATAGGCTTCACTACAAATAAGGAATGCATGCAGATACCTTTGCAGTTCTTAACCCCTTCCATGCTGATGACGAGCTCAGCTCGTCATCAGCATTACCTACCCTGTGTGGATGACAAGGTGAACTCGTCACTCAACATGCTGATTTTGAAATTCCAGCACACAGCGGGAAAACCGCTAGCGTGCAAGTGGTTAAACATGGTCACACAGCCATAATTCAAAAGCTGAAATCGCTTTGGATGGCACACAGGTCTCCCTTCGGGTCTCCGGTCAGTTTTAGACTCGAAAGTGACAATCAATCAATCAATCAATTAATACATTTGTAGAGCGCGCTACTCACACGTGAGGGTCTCAAGGCGCTAAGGGAGGGGGGGGGGGTGCTGTCATGCGCTCAAATAGCAAGGTCCTTGAGGTGCTTCCTGAAGGTGAGATGGTCCTGGGTCAGTCGAAGGTGTGCGGGGAGTGAGTTCCATGCCTTTGCGGCCAGGTAGGAGAACGACCTTCCTCCGGCGGTGGTTCTGTGGGTCCGAGGCATGGTGGCACGGGCGAGTCTGGCTGAGCAGAGCTGGCGGGTGGGGGTGTAGAACGAGAGGCGGTTGTTGAGGTATTCGGGTCCTTTGTCGTGGAGTGCTTTGTGTGCGTGGGTGAGGAGCCTGAACGTGATCCTCTTGCTGACGGGGAGCCAGTGCAGGTTTCTTAGGTGGGCGGATATGTGGTTGTGGCGGGGGATGTTGAGGATGAGTCGGGCGGAGGCGTTTTGTATGCGCTGAAGTCGTTTCTGGAGTTTGGCTGTGGTTCCTGCGTAAAGGGCGTTTCCGTAGTCCAGTCGGCTGGTGACGAGGGCCTGGTTGACAGTCCTTCTGGTTTCGATGGGGATCCACCTGAAGATCTTGCGGAGCATGCGCAGGGTGTTGGGGGCAGGATGAAGAGACGGCGTTGACTTGCCTGGTCATCGAGAGGCAAGAGTCCAGGATGAATCCCAGGTTACGTGCGTGGTCCGTGGGAGTAGGTGCGGAGCCCAGCGTTGTGGGCCACCAGGAGTCGTCCCAGGCGGAGGGGGATTGTCCGAGGATGAGGACCTCTGTCTTGTCTGAGTTCAGCTTCAGGCGACTGAGCTTCATCAATTCTGCGACGTCTTTCATTCCTTCCTGGAGGTTGGTTTTGGCGGTGGCTGGGTCCTTGGTGAGGGAGAGTATCAGTTGGGTGTCGTCGGCGTAGGAGATGATGTTGATGTTGTGTTTGCGTGCGATGGCGGCGAGGGGGCTCATGTAGATATTAAAGAGCGTTGGGCTGAGCGAGGAGCCCTGGGGTACGCCGTAGATGATCTCGGTGGCCGTTGAGCCCAAGGGAGGGTGGCGGCCTCTCTGGGTTCTGTCGGAGAGAAAGGAGGTGATCCATTCCAGGGCCTTTCCTTGGACCCCAGTGTGGAAGAGGCGGGTTATTAGGGTGCGGTGGCAAACGGTGTTAAACGCTGCCGATAGGTCTAGGAGAATGAGGGCGGTTGTTTCTCCGTTGTCCATCATGGTCCTGATGTCGTCGGTGGCTGCGATGAGAGCGGTTTCGGTGCTGTGGTTTGCTCGAAATCCGGACTGGGACGGGTCGAGCGAGTTGTTTGTCTCGAGGAAAGCGGTCAGCTGCTTCTTGACGGTCTTCTCGATGACTTTGGCTGGGAAGGGAAGAAGAGAGATGGGGCGGAAGTTCTTGAGGTCTTTGGGATCCGCCGTGGGTGTCTTCAGTAGGGCGTTGATCTCTGCGTGCTTCCAGCTCTCCGGGAAGGTGGCTGACGTGATGGAGCTGTTTATGGCGTTCCGGAGGTGAGGTGCGATGATGCTGTCGACTTTGTTGAAGATGTGATGGGGGCAAGGGTCAGAGGGGGAGCCAGAGTGGATGGTGTTCAAATCGTGGGTGGTGTCTTCAGTACTGATGGGTGTCCATGTGCTGAGGGTGGTGGTAGTGGTCGTTGGTTTTGTGATTGGAGGCGGAATCTGGGGTCCGAGGCTGTTGTGTATATCTGCAATCTTACGGTGGAAGAACGTGGCGAGGGAGTTGCAGAGGCCTTGTGACGGTGTGATGTCATTGTTGCTGGCGCTGGGGTTGGAGAGCTCTTTGACGATGCTGAAGAGTTCCTTGCTGTTGTGGGTGTTCTTGTCTAGTCGCTCTTTGAACGATGTCCTTTTGTTGGTGCGGATTAGCTGGTAGTGTTCTCGGGTGGCGTTTTTGAGGGCTGTCATGTTTTCTGGAGTCCGATCGTTGCGCCAGGTTTTTTCGAGGGTCCGGCAGGATTTCTTTGATTCTTTGAGGGCGTCTGTGAACCATGATGTTTTCCTGTTGCCGGTCTTGCCTGGGGGGTTCTTCAGTGGAGCGAGGTAGTCGGCGCAGTTGGTGATCCATTGTGCGAGGTTGTGGGCTGCGTTGTTGGTGTCAGCGGTGTCGGCTGGCGGGTTCTGGCTTAGTGATGAGATGAGCTGGTCTGTGGTGATTTTGCTCCAGCATCTGCGGGGGATTTGTTGTGTGCGGTGGTGGGATGTATTCTTTTTGAAGGTGAAGTGGATGCATCTGTGGTCGGTCCAGTGTAGTTCTGTGGAGTTGCTGAAGAAGACGTGGTTGCTGGCGGAGAAGATGGGGTCCAGCGTGTGGCCGGTACGGTGGGTGGGTGTGTCCACCAGTTGCTTGAGTCTGAGGTTGGCCAGGTTGTCGAGCAGGGTGGTGGTGTTCTTGTTGTTGTTGTTCTCTAAGTGGAAGTTCAGGTCCCTTAGGAGGATGTATTCTGGTGAGGCTAGGGCGTGCGGGCTGATGAGGTCGGCAATGGTTTCGCTGAATTGTGTGCGCGGGTCCGGGGGTCTGTAGATGAGCGTTCCTCTCAGGGTGGTCTTGGGGTCGGTGTGTATTTGGAAGTGTAGGTGTTCGGCGGTGGAGAGTGTGTCTTTGGCGTTGGTCGTGATGTTGATGGTGTTCTTGTAGATGATGGCGATTCCTCCTCCGGTTTGGTTGGTGCGGTCCTTCCGGGTGATCTTGTAGCTGTCCGGGATGGCTATGGCGATGTCTGGGGCCGAGGACATGTTCATCCAGGTCTCCGTGAGGAAGGCGACGTCTGGTGTTGTTGAGTCGAGGAGGTCCCAGAGTTCGACAGCGTGCTTGTGTATGGAGCGGGTGTTGAGGAGGATGCACTTGAGGTGGTTGTCGTTGTTGCTTGGCGTGGCTGGCGAGTGGCAGGATCGGAGGCAGGTGAATTTGCAGGCTTGACAGGTGAAGGGTCCGTGGGTGCGTTTCAGGGAGGCTTGGTAGCAGGCGGGCGGTCGTCCAGTGTTGAGTGCGTTGAGGGCGGCGGAGTCGTATTTCAGTCAGGTACCCTGGTTCTGGCGGGGGCCAGGGGATCTGGCACTGGGCGCGGTCCAGGCGCGGATGGGCGCAGACGGGCTTGCCTTTGGCGCGCCAGCGGCGCGCGGCCCCTGTGTGGTCGCCATATGAGGGGTTGAGGGAGGGAGGAGCAGCTGGGAGGCGGGAGTGGGGCGGCGAATGGGGACGGCAGGGGGAGGGGCCGCAGGGTCGCAGCGGTGGGGAGAAGGCACAGGGGGGATCGGGGGAAGAGCGGGGGACAATGCAGGGGAAATGAGGGGTCACAGAAAGCAAAGGGGCGCAAGGCACAACAAGGGGAACAAAACAAAATGGAGCAACACCAAAACAATGCAGCGATCACCTGAGGGGGCTCACGCGGCACCAGGCAGCGGTGGGGGCAGGCGACAGCAGGGTCAGCATCATGGGAGGACCGTGTGGCAGCTGGGGGGTGACCTACCTGAAGGACAGGGTCAAGTCGTTAATAAAAAAATGATAATATGGCAAAGAGTACAATTATTAACATGTTAATTTACGTCATTAAAATGCAGACGTTAAAAACACAGATCTCTGAAAAACTTTTGAAAATTGAAGGAAAAAGAAACAAATTATTTTACCGTCTTTCTTGCTATAACATAGCTGCCAAGTTTTCAGATAGTTCATATGTGGCATTTCCAGTGGTTTCAGTATACTTATGAGTGACATTCAATGACCAAATGTGTGACATTTAGAGTGAAACTTTCCCGCAAGTAAAAGCAAGCAATGAAGTCAATGGAAATACATAAATATTGGAAATTGTTTTAACCATGATATACTGTGTGATTGATACGAAAAGAGAAAACTACAAGCCCCAGCATGCAAAGAGCTTAGTATTAATAAGCCAGGTGTCACAGAAAGTATTATAAGTGACATCATGAAGTGAGCAGGGGAGCACCCACATTACAGTCCTTGGTACCGTCTTACACTCAGCCACCCTCTGCCTAGAGGTGGGTGAGCTAAGAAATTAACAGGGAGAGCCAAGTGAAATCTCTGGCTTGACTCTCAGAGCCAATGTATGAGCCGAGCCCTGAACATGTTTACAATGTAACTCACACAGCAAGCATCATGTAAAATATGAAAAGTATCGACATAGGTCAAAACAGACCATTCCTTGAACATGTTGAAGCTTTGACAGTAATGTCACACTATAGCACTGCACTGAGAAATGCTTATTAAAAGTGATGGATTTTAAACATAAATCATGAATGAACTAGGAGGCAAGACAATTGACATGTAAACCCTCTACATGGCCCAGATTATTATGGAACAACATTGTAGTCTATTAAAGCAAAAATAACAGGTGTTTGTATAAAGGTATTCTGAACTCACATATTTGAAAATGCTTTCATATGCTCTAGTCCACTTAATTAAGACCTTCTTGAACTTAATTGTGGTTTTTATTTTTTTTTGGGTCCCCACCCAGCATAGCAAACAGCAAGCTGTGTTTGAATGGCCACTTGACTTACCACTGCTGCAGCCACTGCCAGCTCAGCTGCCACCAGACTAAGCATGGGCGGATTTTGTGAATTGGCAATCCGCGAACTTGCGTATTTACGGATTCGCAATCTGCAAAATCCGCGAACTCTTGCGAATTTTTTTTTTGTGTGTTCGCAAGGGTTTCTGCCAGTTCGCGAGGGTTGTATACCAGTTCGCAATTGCGAACTTACTTGTCGGCTCGCAACGGCCGCGACTATGTTGTTTCTACATCTGGTTCATCATCACAGGTTCCCAGCACCCTCTGTTTCACCACTGCCACCCTCTGGTACACCCATGCCACCCTCTGGTACATCACTGCCACCCTCTGGTTGGTTTATCACTGTAGATAATGGGGGTGAAAAAAAGCAAGCACACCTGCCCTGCTTCAACTGACATGAATTAATTTGGGGTTGATTAATGTGTCACTGAATTTAAACTTCCAGTCTGGCTGGCACCTGCTTCCTTATCTGTAATTTGCTTTCTGTTGCAGTGCAATTTATTTTCACAGGACCTTTGTGGCCTACTTGTAGCTATTCTCTGAGCCTGCTGTGAGGGTCAGAGCAGGGTCATAGAATAGTTGCAAGTAGGCAACTGAACTCTGAAGGGGCCGCTCAGGAAGCACTATAGGGAATGGTTACTAATGATAAGATTGAACTTTTGCACCTGCTGAGTGCTTTCAGTTTTGCAAAAATCCAAATATCCAGCAGCATCCACAAAAAGTAATCCTTCCAGGTCAAGATCCAAATCAAAGTGACCAGCACATGAAGAAAGCACTGGGAGGAGCCTGCTGGACAGGAACAGGAAGTTGGAGACTGTGGGGCACTTCCTTCCTCCCACCCCCGCCCCCCAAAAATGGACTCCTTGCAAAGAAAAAGTGCAGGCAAATGTCACTGAATTTAAACTTCCAGTCTGGCTGGCACCTGCTTCCTTATCTGTAATTTGCTTTCTGTTGCAGTGCAAATTTTTTTCACAGGACCTTTGTGGCCTACTTGTAGCTATTCTCTGAGCCTGCTGTGAGGGTCAGAGCAGGGTCATAGAATAGTTGCAAGTAGGCAACTGAACTCTGAAGGGGCCCCTCAGGAAGCACTACAGGGAATGGTTACTAATGATAAGATTGAACTTTTGCACCTGCTGAGTGCTTTCAGTTTTGCAAAAATCCAAATATCTAGCAGCATCCACAAAAAGTAATCCTTCCAGGTCAAGATCCAAATCAAAGTGACCAGCACATGAAGAAAGCACTGGGAGGAGCCTGCTGGACAGGAACAGGAAGTTGGAGACTGTGGGGCACTTCCTTCCTCCCCCCCCCCAAATGGACTCCTTGCAAAGAAAAAGTGCAGGCAAATGTCAACCTGAGGAGTTATTCTGATAAAAATCATAATTTTCAAGGTTTATGCTGCCTGCTGGTGGATTTCTTGTGCGAAATTGCAAATTTGCCCGCCGCATCTACGTGTTCGCAAGTGTTTACTCCCGCGAAATTGTATAGTATTCTAGTTGGCAAGTGCGACCAAGCAAAAAATCCGCTTCGCACGGATTTTACAAATTTTCGGCAAGTTCGCGAGAGTTCGCGGATTGCGAATTTGCCGAAAATCTGCAAAATCCACGAGCGGAACGGATTTTACGCTCATGCTTACACCAGACACATCTGCAAACTTATCATGATCAGCATGATTGCTCATTGTCAAAAAGCAGATACTGAAAATAAATTTGATTAAAAAAAAATAAGCGGATACTGTATTTCTGTATTGTAGCACTAGCAGGTTGTGTCTGTTTCTCAAGTTTTGGCATTGCTGGAGTCCTTCCTCTGGCAGAGCATTATCTGGACTGGATCTGTCAAGAAGGGCGTGGGATGGTGGTCGGGATTAAATAATTTTTGTGTACTCTGCCAAGGCCTGGAGTCTGGACAAACACTGCCACCACAATCCCTCCAACAAGCACAACTACCCCTAGGGTAGGAGGTGAGAAGTTGACTCTCTTGATCAACAATCTCCGTCAGGGATTGTCTGACTAGATTGGCATGGGGCAGGACTTAAAGAGGCTGCCAGGACAGGAAAACAGCAATATCCTGCCAGCAGAACCCTCCCCTTCCCGCAGCAAAGGAAGCACTGTGAGGGGGTTGTACATCCCTGGAGCCACCACTGCTGATGGCCGGCACGGCAAGGAATTCATCAAAGTTGCTGCCAGCTAGTGTGTCAGCACCTCAGCCAATTCTGTGCTTGTGGTGTGCCACTAGTCACCAATGGGGGTGCTCTTGCCAAAAACAACAGGAGACACACCCTCACATGAATTTCATCCACACGCTTGGCTGCATCATGATCACGTCGCTCACGGAGACAGACCATGTGGACGAGTGGTCTGCTCAGAGTCATCTGAGAGGCAGGCCTGGAGGGGCTGAGTCTCATGATTGATTTGAAGTTCACGCCCACCTTATAGTGGATGTATGCAGCCTACATGGAGAAAATGGCCTCCCCACAGACGCCTGTGTGGTCGGCATCCCAACCAATCACAACGCTGGCATTGGGAGGGGAGGGTGGCTGCTTTCTTCCTGTGAGGAGCAGAGAAGCAGAGACAATGCGGGGCCGGACCAGGCCAGCAAAGGTAAGTACTTTTTTTTAATTAACCCCCCCCCCCCAGTGCGAGCCCCTTCCCGTGCGACTCCCTGCCCCCCAACTGCAAGTCATGCCGGCCGCGACTGAGGAAGGTGTCCCTTCCTGCACATAAATAATCTTTAAATGCCGTTTTGACACTTCTATGTGTGCTGTTTAATGCAGTACACATGGAACTTACAAAATGTCTTTTTTTTTAAAGATTTTTATTGTGCAGGAAGGGACACCTTCCTATACATAAAGAATCCAGGTGTTTTGCTTTTTCCATGTGTGCTGCACAAGGCAACAAACATAGAAAAAGCAAAAGCGCAGAGAAATAAAGCATTTCTCCTCATTTTGCTAAGTTAAGACCAGGTTTTCCCTGGTCTTAATTGTGGCCCTGCCTCCTATTTACACCACCCTTGTAAATAGAGGGCAGCATCAAAATGAATGGGTGTTGCGGTGGAACGCCAATTGCAGCACCCACTGCCCACCCCATAGCATGAAAGCGGGCCTTATTTACAAGGCAGCAGCCACATTAAGTGGCTCAACGCTGCATTGTAAATAAGGCAAAGCCCCTATTGCCACAGGAACATCAGAAAAAGTGATTGTCCCGTGGCAATAGGGGCTTGTCCATATGCCCCTCAGTTTTGTGAATTGCATGGTAAACGTTCTTTGCAGCAGGCACATTAACCCTCTGCACTACTTTATGATGAGACAAAACTGCTGCCAGACAAAATCTCAAACTCTCACTAGTAGGAACATTAATCAACAAAGTTATCTTGGCATTTCTGTTGTTGCCTTTAACCTGCTGGATGCAGAAAGAAGTTAATGTGCTTGCAATAATTATTTTTAAACACAACGTGCCCCCACCAAAGTCAGCCGGTTGAGGCTGCACCGGTCACACTACCCTAAAACTAGCACTGTTCCTCTTAGTCTAAGGCAGGATCTAACTTGTTTTTAAACAGTAACTCACTGTATGAAGGGGTATTATGCATTGAAATTTAGGGGCTACTAGGCATGTCAGATAGTGTTTCAGGGGCCCAGGTAAAAAATCCATGCCCTCATCGCACATGCAACCTTTTCTAAGTAAGAAGATATCCCACAAGGAAACAGAAAGGCAAATAGCTCCAGCATTTGGTTCTATCTGTTGTTATAGAGTGTTATTTACCTGATCAATAATAAACAGGGCAGGTTTACTTAAAACCTATAAAAGATTTATTTTTCCATGAACGTAGGCACTGCAGAGCATAGGATCCTAAGAATAGTGGGGCATATTATCAAGGCAGGCGAAATGAAATTATCGCCGCTTTTGCGTCCTTTTCCGGCCGCAAAGCGGCGATAATTTCATCGCCCTATTAACAAGCTGTCGCTAACATTAGTTATAGCCAGCTTTTAGGTGATAGCGAGCGGTTTGGGGCCCGCTTTGCATGTCAGCGATATTTATCGCTAATGACATGCAAAGTGGGTGTACCCAACCGGTTAGCGACTGAAAGCAGTCGCTAACGTCGCTATCGCCTATTAGCAAGGCAGGCGTAGCGATAAAAAAATTCACGCTAAGCGCGAATATCGCTAAAAACTAACACCTGCTCAGACCAGTTCTTAGCCCTTACATCCAATAGGAGGTGGATATTCTGGCTAAGACCCTATTGACGATGATGCGTGAATATCGCTGCTTTTCCAGCGATATTCAAGCATTTTGCCGCTATCGCCCGTTATTTTATCGCATTGGAGATACACGTTGCTAATAGCACGTTATCTCTGCGATAAAATCCGGCGATGCTTGGCAATAAAATAAATGGCGCTAAGCTTCTTTAGCGATAAATATCGCTAGTTGTTGATAATATGCCCCAATTTTTGCTTTACTCTCCCCTCTGATCGCCTTGGTACTTACATCTGAGTAGACGGAGAGCTTTTTTGGTAAATGGAAATAAACCAATCTGCTTAGCTCTAACTACAATTTACACTGAAAGAAAATTAGAACCACACAATTTATAAATATTAGAGTAGGAAATGAAATAATACCCAGGATATTGCATTTCTGTTCTTAATCTGTATTAGGAAGCAATAGAACTTGTGTCCCTGAAGACAGTGCTTAATTTGAGCCAATGGGGCCACGAGTACTCCTTTCTGAGGACCCGCCCCTATTTTTCCACATCAGACATTTGCAAAAGCAACAGGGGGGAAAACACACAAAACGGAAAAACGGAGGAAGACAAATAAGGAAAAACAGTCGCCAAGGGCGAAAGCAGGGACCCGCAAGAGTGAGATAATGGGACAGGAAGTGTCTGATAATGGATTAAAGAGACCCGAGGCGGATTCAAGAGATAGAAACTTTGTTATTCCGGCCACTGACATTTAATTGCTCTGGCCACAGGATTTTGAGCAGAGCTTCGGGCACCAGCACTTATTCATTTACAAATTAAGCACGCCTTAAACAGCATCTTAGGCACACTGCTATCAATGCAGAGGCAGTTTACTGCATGCAGGTTTGCACCTGGCCCAAGAGGTCTCTGGTTCTCAAGCAAAATAAATCATTCCAATGGGAAAACAGCTTAGGGAAGACAAAAGGAGGAACAGTCCAGAAGCTGTTTTGGCTCAAGAGACGCTGAATCTTCGGGGTGTTAAGATGGAGCAGTGTACAAAGCAGTGGGTTAAATATTTCGATTTTTTTTTCTTCTAAGTAATGGATATGGAAAATTCTGGATATATGACATTACAACGCATGCTTTTACATCGCATGCCTTTACAACGCGGTATTTACAACGAATACCTTTACAACGCATAATGCTTTTGGGCGCTGGATAGTGAATAGTTTAATTTACTATTCCAACTCCAGCCCCCTTGGATAGTAGGGAAGGTGTTGGATAGTACCTTAAACCTATTCCCTATCCTAGAGCGCCCCCCAGCGCAATGCGTTGTAATGATTTGCGTTGTAAAAGTTGCGTCGTAAAGGCACTGCATGGTAAAAGTTGCGTTGTAAAGGTTGTTCACCGAAAATTCTTCATTATGGTCAAATTTTCACATTCATACTTTTATGTTTAGCAGCAGTATTAGGGGAATATCAGGGTAGGGTATACTGCTGGTCCAGGTGAGCACCTAGAAACTCCTATCTTTGTGGTTATTCATATTGCTACTACAGGTATTTTTCCTAAAGAAAATATGGCAACATTATGTGTTTTTTTCTAGGTAGAAAAATTGAATGAAACACCCCCGTATTGATTGGAGGTTTAGAGGAAAAGGTTTCTCATCATGGAAACTTATCTTCCCTTGGAGCTAAGATAAAAACTTTAAATGTGCTTTTTATATTTGTTCTAAATTTAATCATGATATATTTCCCACATGGAGGGTTTTCTGGCTGTGTAAATGGTATGCAATTGGACTTCTCCGAAAAATCTACAAATGGCATCAGTTTCCAGAAGTGCCGCTGGCATTCTTCGAAAACTGCTGGAAATGAACATTTCAAAGCTAGATGATAGGAGAAGGGAGCAGTGGAGAGAGATGAAAGGCACAGTGTCAAAGTTAAAGAAATGCGAAGGTGGGAATGCCCAAAACGAGGACTGTGACTTCAGAAAGGGGGCGGGAGAATGAAGAAATGGAAGAAACAGACTATAACAGTGTCCACTTTTCATCTCTCATTTTCTGCCTCTGAACTCCTCTTACAGGACTGATAGTTACCTATATTGCACAATGGGTTGTGTCTGGTTTGCAGTCCAACTGGATTTCTAAGTTGTATTAGCACATTGACTAAGTCTTTAGACCAGGGATTTAGAAACGCGACCCCTATGACTCTGGGGGTAGATGGTACCCCCTGAGAAAGCACCATGATGTCATCCATTTGTTATGTGTGACTTTGTGTTATTAATGTCTCATCTAACAGCTAAGGTTTCTTTTTAAAAAAAATTTCATCAGCAGGATTGCAATTTTAAGCTAAATGTATACTCTACTACACACACGCTTCTCGTATGGGTTATGTGGCAACTTTCGCACAAAAAAAGCAGGTGGCTAGCTGATCTCACAAAAAAGGGGGTAAACGGCCTTCACTAGCAGCAAAAAATATATGTAAACAGTTTTCAGTTGAGCAAGCTATTCAATATTTTGCACACCCCGCGCTACAAAAGGTAAGGTGCTACAACATCAGAGACAAGCACTATCTGTGGACACTGTTAGCCTGAGCAGCAAGACATGACTGAAACAGGTACCAGTTACTCTAATACTCGCAAATGTATTTAAAGTAGTTCACACTTAAATACTATTGAGATTGATAAACTGAGTATCAACTATTCGAGTAATTGAAACACCTGTTATTTTCAGCACCTAGAAATGAAAAGGCGGTGGTACTTTTATGGACTACATAAAGTAGTTTGCAATGTCATGATTACATTATTGTTTTTATTACGGTTCTGTGTTGAAACACTAAGTCATGGTGCGAATTATGGCCCTAACACCTATATCCCACTGTGCCAGTACCGGAGCCTTACCGATACAACCACGCGTGCCATCTGCTTTTCTTTGATTGTGCCCGCTCTTCAATATCCATTTGAACTAATATCCAAACAGTATTCCAAGATGGCGCAATGTTGCCATGTAGTCCTAAAGATGCAGTATCACCGTAAACAACTGTCCCCTGCATCTACTTCACAGAGGCTTTCTACCACATTAATCTCCCCCACAGCCAATCAAGTCCTTTCCTCTTTATATCATGAACAAACGTTGTATATTCATTTCGGTTCTTGAAATTGAAGTTCCAACCACAACATGGCTGAGATAACTGTAGGCTTAATGTTAAGTGCCTATTAAAATTAACTAACCGAATGTTGGTTATCAGCAAATGCAGGCAAACTAGGCAATATATTATGGTCCCAAATCCAGTGCTTTAACCTTTCTACCTCATTAACTCTCCAAATGAGCATCTGAAACAGTGCTTGAGTATGCTGTGAACTACTTTGTCAGATTTATTTACATCAGGATTTCTTCATTTCTTATTTTAATAAGTGAACAAAAGGCCATTACAATTCATGATTTACAGTAGTATAAATGGAGTCATGTCATGTGCCAACCTTTCTGTTACTTTTCTCCCCCTGGTATCACTCCTGCCTTCTTACTATCCTGTCCCTCCATCCCCTTTCTCATTTGATGAGGCAGTCGAGAGCCTAATCTCCAAAATTGTGAAAATCGCAAACTTTAGCAGATTTCTAAATAAATAGAATTATCCAGGGACATATATATTGCAAAATATTGAATGGCATTGTTGTTTCAGCATAAAATAGCTTATAAAAACAAGAGACAAGAAGCTTTGGCAAAACAGGAACAGTTTCTTTAATTAAACAGTCAGGCAGCGAGAACAGTTATAGGCATAGGGTCTAAGGACTGTCTCAATTTACAATCGGTCTAACAAGGTTTTTATACTGTTCATTGAATGCAAGAAAGTAGTTCTGGAGAACCTTTTTTGATAAGGAATGTGGACCTCTGCCTTTGGAAACATAAATTAATATATTGGATGAGGAATCTAGGTGGGCTTCGACCTTCGGTAGACACATTGTGGCCAGTGGTTAAAGTATCTAGATGTCCGGCATGGGGAGCTGTTTCTTGATTGGCTGTGTGTTCCTATCTTTATGTGGCATCTGACTTTATGGTGTTTTGGGAATGCGTATGCCCCTCCCCCATGTGTGCTTTATTGGGGCCAATCTCCCTGGACCATTGTGATGTCACTGCGCCTATCTGTGGGATTGATCTGGGGTTACCTGTTCGTGCATTTGACTGCCAGCATTGTGCCACCCCACCTGTGATCTGTCAATCAGTGACCACAAGCCAGGGTCTCAGAGACTACCTGACTACGTATTTCTGAGTCGGGAATGACGAGGGGTTCACGATGAGTGAATTCATCAGTAAAGATGCAATTTCCTTTCTACATGTAAAAATATCATTCTTCATATTGACATCACATTTTTCAATAACGGAATCACAGTGTAGTAAAGTACTAGATTTCTTAAAATCACTTAAAATTGCCACTCTTGTGAACTCACAGAAAAGAAGAGAGGAGGCTACAAAAGTACAATTCACTGCCAAACAAATTCCATCCTTGTGAAAAATACCAGCGGAGAGCACAGCGACTGCATTGGCTCAATCAATCAGGGAACTGTGAAGCACGCTACTCACCCGTGAGGGTCTAAAGATGCTCAGGGTGGAGACGTGCAGCTCCGATTCAGCCAAAGAGCCAGGTCTTGAGACTCTTCCTGAAGATGTGCAGAGAGGGGGAACGTCTGATGTTGAGCGTGAGCTCTTTCCAGGTCTTTCCCACGGTGTAGGAGTAGGTTCTTCCACCAGTTCTGGTTCTGCAGATGTGCAGGGTTTCGGCGAGGGTGAGGTGGGCAGAGCAGAGGTTTCTCTTGGATACGTCGAAGGAGAATCTTTTGTTGAGGTATTGGGGTCCAGTGGAGGGATTTGTAGGTGTGAGTAGGTAGCTTGAAGGTTACTCTCTTCTCGACCGGGAGCCGGTGGAGGTCTCGTAGGGGCTCAGTGATGTGTTCATGTCATGGGAAGCCGAGGACGAGTCTGGCGGCGATTTTCTGGATGGTCTGGAGTTTCCGCAGCAGGGATTTATTGAGGCCAGCGTAGGGGGTGTTTCCGTAGCCCAGTCTGCTTGTTGTGAGTGCTTGGAGGAGGGTCTGTCTGGATTTGGGGAGGATTCACTTGAAGGTCTTGCAGAGGATGCGGAGGGTGTTGAAGCACTTGGATGAGACGACGTTGATCTGTTGGGTCATGGTGAGGGAGTATGATGCCGAGATTCCATGAGTGGTCTGTGGGAGTGGGGGGGTTGACAAGGGCAGTTGGCCACTAGGTATTGTCCCATCCTGAGGGGGTAGATCAGAAGACGAGGACTTCTGTCTTCTCCCAGTTGTGACAGCTGCTGCTCATTTAGGATGCAACATCTTTCATTCCTTCCTAGAAGCTAAGTCTGGTGGTGTCGGTTTCCTTTATGAGGGAGAGGATGAGATGGGTGTCATCGGCGTAGGATACTATGTGAGTTCATGCTGTCTGACGATGGCAGTGAGGGTGCCATGTAAATGTTGATGAGGGTGGGGTTGAGCGATGATCCTTGGGGTACTCCGCAGTTGATCTCTGTGGGTTCAGAGAGGAAAAGCAAGAGTCTGATTCTTTGGGTTCGCTGGTGAGAAAAGAGAGGATTCAGTTGAGGGCGGTTCCCTGTATGCCTGCGTCGTGGAGTCTGGTGATGGGAGTGCGGTGGGAGATGGTATCGAAGGCTGCAGAGAGGTCTAGTAGGACGAGGGCTGCAGTGTGGCCCTGGTTGAGAAGAGTGCGGATGTCGTCTGAGGTGGCGAGGAGGGTAGTCTCGGTGCTGTGGTTGCTGTGTAATCCGGATTGTGAAGAGTCGAGGATGGAGTTGGCTTCGATGACATTCGTGAGCTGGATGTTGACGATCTTCTCAGTGACTTTAGCCGCAAAGGGGAGGAGAGAGATGGGTCTGCAGATTTGGAAGTCCGTTGGGTCTGCATAGGGCTTCATGAGGAGGGGCTTGACTTCTGCGCATTTCCAGTCATCGGAAAATGTGCTGGATTCAAAAGTGGTGTTGACGGTGCATCCTACCTTGGGTGCTATGTTGGCGGCAGCTCTGTGGAAGTTGTGTGGCGGGCGGGGGTCCGTGAGGGCTACTGAGTGAATGCTCTTCATGGTCATCGTGGTGTCTTCGGTGGTGACCGTGGTTCAGGCAGAGATGGTAGGCTTGCTGGTGTTGCTGGAGGTAGGTGTGGTTTCGGTGTCTGTTTTTTTTGTTGAAGGAATTGAAAAAGCTCAAGAGAGGACATGGAGGAGGGCTAAATCATTGTGGATAAGAAGACCACATAATAGAAGGACAAAGTTAAGGGCAAGAAAACATCTCAGGTCCTGGAGAGTATGAAATAGTTCATATGGCCAGGAAATCGAGCAGCGTAAAGGAGAGCACACACCATAAGGTGGAAGAACTACACAGTGCTGGCTTGACCTAAAACATCATGCAAAATAGAAGGTGTAAGCAATGTCTGTGAGTCAAGTGAAAATAGGAAGCCCCCTTTCAGAGACACTGGTGCTGAACACTGTCATACCTGTGACAATGCAGGGACTACCTCGGACGGAGTCATCCTCTATGGAATTTCACAACTATAATCAGAGAGTAAGATTAGGCCACAAACAAATAGGTCTTCAGTAGGTAATCTAATGAGAGAGAAAGTATACGACAGAAAAAAGTGAATTCTAGAAAGAAGACTGGGAACCGAAACCGGCCCTGGCAAACAGCTCGGCGGGCCCCCTGGGAGAGGGGCAGTGCTAGTTGAAAACACCACTCCTGTCTCATTGCTGCTACTTTTGTTACAGGGGGCTGATATTGCAGTTATGCTGCAAAAACAGCCCCCACCCTGGCAGCCCACCCGGAAGATGCCCAGTGCCTCCTATGGCCAGCCTAGCCCTGGAAGCGGCCTTGCAAGAGGTGTGTCCACCAAGGTGGTCATGTCTAATATGGAATATCTCCATAACAGCCATGTGTGAGTATCTGAGACACTGCAAAGTGGCTTATCATTGCTGACTTATCCTTTGCGCACCTTCACACCACCACATCAGTCGCCTCGCTCTTCAGCTAACTGCTCAATTTATTACAACATTTACATGGAAAAATCTCACTGATCACTTGTTTACATTTAGAAGCTGTAACACTCTGCTGGCTACATTATTACTGCATGGGTGCCTGGGTGATTGCAATAGTGATAACCTTACCCATTCACAATCTATAGCTAAAATCTGCACTGCATGAGATAAAGGAACATTGGTCTGGCATATCCCTCAAGTTTCGTTGCACCCCATCAGTAGCCATGATACAGAAGAGACAATCAGCTCCACCGTTATCCCTTCTTCTAATTCAGATGAAGCTCATGGACCTGACTAGGATTAGTGAAAGTTGTCAATCATCACAGCTTCTTCATACTCCTCCTGAGACACTGTTTGAAGGAGCCAGGTAGTCAGGAATCATAGGGTGTGGATGTGCGTAGCAGGGAGCACAGTGCAAGAGGCTCCTCACTATGTCCCACTGCAAATTTTCAGTAGATTCTTGATTGTTAGTCTTTATGCCTATGTCTTTGTGTAAGTGTTTTTTTCCAGAGTTTTATATAGCACGAACTTGACCCGAAGTTATCAGAGCACTTTACATGAGCACCAATTGCATTACAGAGAGACACATTCATTTTTGTTGTACAAGGGGAGATTAAGTGATTTGCCCAGAATCACAGGATATTAAGAGTCCCTGCTGAGACTTGAACCCGATTCCCCAGCTTCGAGGTCGACCGCTCTAGCCGTAAGGCTATGTGTGCGTGTCGATTTGAGAGTATCTCTGTATGATCAAGAAAGTAGCGATATATTTCTCCAGTGTACTACCAATGCTATGGAAGTTCATGCCCTGTTTTCTCGACCACAGCCCTTCCTGATGGTCATGCATTACCTCATTCAGACTGACAGTCACTAACATTTATTAAACCCTTTGTAAAGCCCAATGAAGAGCGTTCCTGTCCCGTCTCTGCCAAACAGCTGCCATCCCTTTAATGTGCAGAACTAAATAAGCACAAAGCATAACATTACACATCCTGCCCTCCTCCTCCAATGTCGCCTACCTGCCCCTCCTTTATCTTTCAGGATCCTTCAAAGCATTTTTTCTTACTTGCACCTCTTATCTGTTTTGTCATGATCACCATGCCTCCTATTTTTCTCACCTACCCCCTACCTCCCACTCTCTTCAATTCCCCTTTGCTTCTTTTTTCCTTCAACTGCCCTTCTGCCCCATGTTTCCCTAAATGGTCCCATTACCTCCTGTATCCCTCATTTCTCACACATCTTCTGTTTCACTCAATGGTCCATTTACCTCTTGTTTTGCTCAATTCTTATGCTACCTCCTCTTTTCCTCCATGCTTCATCCACTGCCTTTTTCTTTAATGGTCTCTTTGCCTCCGGTTTCTAAAAGTTCGTTTGTGTAAAAGTAGATTTATGCAAATTCTTACTGACGATTTTGATTTGTGCAGCTGAGAAACATAATAGATTGCTCTGCCTATTTGCAGAAAGAGTTACCGAAATCTAATGTATCATCTCTCTGAAACTGGCATTTTTACAATTTGCTAAATTTGTAATTTCTTCAAATGCTCTTAATACCTCAGAGACCATATCATGTTTTATTAGGGAGGAGAGTGGAGAAAGTGTTATCACTGTTTCATGGACAATAGTACTAATATATTCTGCTCTGTGCTATTAGGATGTCTATCGGTGGTATGAAACAATAAAATACGTAAAGCTATTGATGTACGTTTTTATGATGATTTTTTTTTTTACATGAATCACCATGACATTTTTCAGAGGGTTAAAATATAAGGGATAAAGTACCTCCTGCTGTACATTATACGAATATTGCAAGTCACTGAGGAGTTCCTGTATGAGGTTATAGAACTCCAAGGTAACTTGCAGTATCCTTAGCATGAACGGTAGGGGGATAATCTATTCTATATAATACATGGTGACACCATTACATTTCCCACAGTCCACTTAAAACATTGGTGAGTAGTTCTTTCCTATGGAAGATAGAAATGTTAGAAAACATGAAGAATACAAAAAAGATCTTCTAATGCAAAATTAAACACATCAACAAAAAAATATATATTTGTTGCAAAAAGACATTAGAAACAGTTCAATACAAGTCAGTTAAAAAAAACGTAATTGGCTTGGAATGTGTAAAATCATGCAGAAAGATTTTACCTTTTCTATAATTATCTAAGGAATAAAAAAAAGTGATGTTCTTTTTGGTAGTCACTGCAAGTTACAAAAATAGAGCAGAAGAAAGAAAAGCAATGTTTCATTTTCCCAGCTGCTCCATGACCTGCCTTTAACCTTGGCTGCTAGTCTGACAGCAGGCATTGTGTCATCAGAATTTGAATGCAATGACTTATTTCAGTAGGGTTCTGACTTCTTTTTTATTAAATCGGAGACTGTGATGTCTTCTTTTTTTAATAAATCGGAGACTTTGTGCCTCACGTAGTCACTGATTATAAAAAAATTACAAATGGGAATTTATGCAGGGGCTGCAGAATCCCATGTATTATAAAAGGGTATTGGTAGACCCATTCATTTGGCCCCATTTGTAATAGATTAGTACAAGACGATGTATTAGTTGGCACTGTTTTCAGAGAATAAGTTTCTTTTCATTTCCTTCTTGAAAGTAGGTCTGCATGAGATAGTATGTCAGTGCTAAGATGAGTCCTAAGTCTTACATCTAAGCCTTTGAAATAGCTCTAATGTTTCAACCTCAGGCATTTCTGGTGGCTCTTTTTGTCAAGTACAACATTCCAGACTTTATCCCCTGACCACTATTGGTTTGTCATGTGTGTTGGATATGTGTGTGACAAAGGCAGAAACTGGCTGTACTTGACCATGTAATCAAGTGTTTTGTGAAAATGATAAGCTGATGTGATCAAAATGCATTCACAAAAAAAGAAAATTTGTCACTTAGAGACAAATATGCAGTTTTTTCCTATAAAAAAGGTGACAGGTTTCTGCTTGAGAAAATGAACATATAGATTTGTATTTCATTACCTTTCTGAGTTTGAGTCAGTTATTACTGAAACTGGGCCTTATTTATGAAGACCTGTGTCACTTTCATGCTGGTGTTGCATCATTTTTAGTGAAGCAGCGGCAGCGTAAATAATGCACAATGTTTGCCATATTTATGAAGTGAAGCATCTAGGCAGGTGCATCACTTCATAAACCCCTGAGCTATAGTATACTTGCGCCAGGTATAATGCATGCAGGGTGAGCGTTCCCCTGCAAGTAAGGGTCGTAGAAGTGGCGCAGTGAAATCTATAAGATTTCACTGCGCCACTTCTAGGATGCCAATGCACCACAACCTTATGCCTGCCTCATGCCAGTCATAAGTGTGACGCAGGCCCTTTCACATGGGGCTTGCCCCATGTGAAAGGGGCATTGCTGGAGTTGCGTCACTCTTCCGACACAACCCCAGCAATGCGTCAGTTTTGCGCCGACTGATACGTCAGTAATACTGACGTATCTGTCATTCCTTGCGACATGATGCGTCATACAGTAAATATGACCCATTAATGGTGTCGCAAGGAGGTTGCACTGCGAAGTGTCGCAGTAATGCGAAATTTCTCATAAATGAGGCCATTGTTTTTTCAACCGCAAGGACATTTTATACTATAGTTATTTCATGAATTTCATGAATTTGTAGCTCCACTAATTATTCATATTGACAAAGCGTTATTACTGAGCACATAGGATTGGTGTAATTAGTCTGTGGTATGGTCAGGTAGTGATATCTGTACAACGATTCATGAGTTCTCCTTTCCATTTCTATGTTGAATTTCATTCATATCATGTAACCAAGACTCTACTTGGAAGGGGCAAGACAGAAAAACAAAGTGATAAAAGATTATATATATTTTGAAAACTGATAGGCCAGGTTCAGGGCTGGATTGGCAGAACCAATGGTAGTCCAGGCAAAAATGCTGAAACCAGCTCTATCCGTTTCCTCTTCTCGCTCCCTCTCTTTCTCTTTCTCCTCCCTCTTCCCCCTCTGATCTTTCAACCAATCCCTCTCTTCCCTTTTCCTTCTCTCTCTTAACGCACCTTGTACTTCCTGCAATTAATCTCGGGAAGTTGGAGAAAATGACAGGGTCAACAGCCGTGGCCCTGGGCTTTCAATACCATCCTCCAATGGCTACAGTCAACTGGGGGAAATGCCTAATGTAATAAAAGGCCAGTCAGGACCTGGCCAGTGGACTTTTCAGCAAATAATTTTGCTATCTGCTTCTAATAGATATAGATCTTGAGCCAACTTTGCGGAGAAATTATTGCGAAACATCCTCTGATTTACCACAATTGTTTCAATGTTTTCTTGCAGTAGGTGAATCCAAACACCTGTTTTTTTTTAACTGGAATGGCATGGTGAGCAAAAAACGATGGATTTAGGCCCAGATCTCTGTACTGGGTTGAATGTATGACAAATGTTCTGCATTCTGTCAATCAATAGATCTTTTTGCATTTGTCACCCCGAGTGATACGGGTATGCCCAGACGTGGGTCCCATGCTCTCCATGCTACTGGAGTCAAGCTATCCTAGCAGATGAGGGCTGAAAGCCCGAAACCCGGTCCTAGGATGCTTGTTTCCAGTCCAGGGAGGACCTGGCCTGGCAGTTCGGGCTGGACTGTTCCCATTGGGCACAGGGTCAAGACTTATTTGCATATGGCTGGGTCAAAACTGGAATGGCATGGTGAGCAAAAAAACGATGGATTTAGGCCCAGATCTCTGTACTGGGTGAATGACATCGTTCTGCATTCTGTCCATCGATTGTTCTTTTTGCGTTTGGCAGAGCACAGCAGTATTCGAATGTTTGAATAGAGTTCCGTCAGAAACTCAAGTGTTTTTACATATTAGATTTGGTTTTCTCAGGGGAGTTTAGGCTCACTTGTGTTCCTCGCTTGGTCCATAGGAAGGCTTGTAGACCACATCTCTTTTCTAGTTCACCTGCTTGTCTTGGACCAAACCTCAGACGCTGATTACAAAGATATGGCACGCCATTTACATGCGCTGCCTGATTGGCTAGATAGCGTGATTTAAAGTTTATCCTCTTCTCCAAGGAAAGTTAGTGAAGGATAATTAGACTGGAAGACAGATGTCCCATCAAGGTAGGGCCATCATAATTTGCAGTTAGTAAATAAGGCTAATGTATTTCGGGAGGCACAGCTACACAGCATTTGCATAATTCAAATGTCAGGAAATGGCGTTTTGGTTCACCAGGGATTTTTGCTCAGGATGATGGAACTGCAGCATATTCCTATGTTGTTGTTTTTTTAATAACATTTTATTGGGATTTTGTGAGTGGTACAAAACCATATTTACAACAATATGATGCACCCTGCGTTTCCCCCTGTGCTGTTGCTAAACTTAGAAGCCTAGCGCCAGCGGAGGCACCCTTGCACCATATAGCCTTTAAATTACGTTTAGTAATTTTTATGTGTGCTGCTTAATGCAGTGCACATAGAAGTTGCAAAATGTAATTTCTTTTTTTGATTGTTTATGTGCAGGAAGGGGGACCCTCCTGCACATAAACAATCAATGACAATGTGCTTTTACTATGTGTGCTGCACAATGCAGCGCACATTGAAACAGCAAAAACAAGGATAAATAAGGCATTTTTTCTCTTTTTGCTTGTTTAAGACCAGGTATTCCCTGGTCTTAATTTTGGCGCTGCTTTCTATTTACGCCAACCTTGTAAATGGAGGGCATCATCAAAATCAACTGGTGTTGCGGTGGAACACCAACCACAATACCCATTGCCCTCCCCTTTCATACTAAGTGTAGTGTGAAAGGGTGCCTTATTTACAAGGCAGCGTTAAGCCACGTTAAGTGGTTTAACTCTGCCTTGTAAATAATGCAAAGCCCCTATTGCCACCACAACGTCACTTAAAGTGACATTGTGGTGCTGATAGGGACTTGTAAATATCCCCCGAGTTTGGTAATTCATCGACATATGGAAACACCTCGCTATTTTTCAGGAATGTATCAGGAAATGAGCAGATACTTTATTAAAGTACTTCAGATGATTTTCTCTGGTGTATTTGATTGTTAATGAACAAAGCTCAGTTTTATATATTTATATGTGTACGTTTGGATGTCCTATATCTATCGAAAGTCTGCTTCACATAACACAAAGGGGCACATTTACAACGAAGTGACTGAGTGCGGCGTTAGCCTTCTTGGCTTAACGCCTCACTCCCCCATTTCTGAAATGCAGGGCTGCACCATATTTACAACAATATGGTGCAGCCCTGGTTTCCCCCTGCACTGGCACTAAACTTAGCAGCCTTGCGCCAACGCAGGCAACCTTGCACCATAGTGCAAGGGGGCCTGTGTTGAGGGGATGATTGTTTATATGCAGGAAAGTCTCCCTTCCTGCACATAAACAATCTTGAAATTACATTTTGAAACTTTTATGTGTGCTGCTCTCAATGCAGCACATGTAGAAGTTGCAAAGCGTCATTTTTTGGGATTATTTATGTGCAGGAAGGGTCGTCACCTTCCTGCACATTAACAATCAATGGCAATTGCTGTTTCTTTGTGTGCTGCATAATGCAGCACACATGGAAACAACAAAAACAAGGAGAAATAAAGCATTTCTCCTCTTTTTGCCTGTTTAAGGCCAGGCATTCCCTGGTCTTAATCTTGGTGCTGCCTTCTGTTTAGGCCACCCTTGTAAATTGTAGACAGCATCAAAATCAATTGGTTTTGCGGTGGAACGCCCGCCATGACACCGACTGCCCTCCTCCTTCACGTTAAGTACAGTGTGAAAGGGTGCCTTATTTACAAGGCAGCGTTAAACCATTTTAAGTGACTTAACGTTGCCCTGCAAATAAGGCGAAGCACCTATCGCCACCACAACATCACTAAAAGTGATAGGGGCTTGTAAATATGCCAACTTTAGTTCGCTTTACACCACCTCTTTTTGACAAAGGGTGGCAATTTTTTGGAATGTGCCATTGCCTATCCGAAGCCAGAATTTAATTGTATTGTCCCAGGCTAAATAACTACAGGCCCTTAAAACAGTGTCCATTCTATAGCCTGTGTGATAGCTGAGGACTGCAAAGAGAGCAGACCCTTCACGCCTTTGCTTTCTTCACATTCCCAGCCAAGTTATTACCTAGGCACTATATTAAAATTGTGGATGAATCATAGCAGTATAAGCTAATAAAATGGAGCCTAAAGATGTTTCACATGATCATGCTTAAGTTTTTAAGACCAACCACCGGAGATAATGTTCTTGCTTTTAGGAGAAAAGCTCTTGATTCCAATTTGTAAAGCACGAACATATCACCCCATATTGTTTCAAGGCGCTAGTGGCCGTTGGGAAGATTAAGTGAGCTATTGTCCAGAGTCACATGATGCTGAGCTGAGCTGCCACAGACGATCGAACCGTGAGCCCTGAGCTCCAGAGTCAGCCTCACTGGCCACTGCGACACACCTCTCCCTCTCTCTCTTAATTTGATTTTTTTTTCTCACATGGTACAATTATGTCATCTTGAAACTTGTGAAGCAGCAAATGCTACTTACGTGCTACTTTATAGAGGACCAAACCACCGACTGCTTTTAAATTTAATTTGTGGGATTCAGCTTCAGATAGCCTAGAGTGGTTTCCTATGCTCTTCTATAACGTGACATATGTGTCTGCTACAGTTTCTTTTTCTATTTCAGGACCTATATTGCATCTGTTTTCCAGTAGAGAAAATTACCCTCTGCAGGGAAGTGAATGTACAGTTCTGTACTTGACACACTGGCAGAATCTAGGTCAGACTTTCTAGACATTTTCACAAGATGCCCTTGTAATTCTGGGTCTGTGCTAAGTGGAGGGGGGGGGGGGGCGCAGGGGAAAGGGAGACAGATGGAACATCGAAACAGTCAGATAATATATATATATATATATATATATATATATATATATATATATATATATATATATATATATATATATATTGCAGAAGCAAGATTTCTTTGTAAGAAAAACGCCGCACACCACTCTTTAGATTACGCTGTTCGTTTTATTACTTATAGGTCTCCCACCTACGCGTTTCGGACTACAGAGAGTCCCTGTTCACGGTGTCAAACATTAGTCCTTTGTTTGTTTTACACATTTATACTGTTACAGCCATTTAGCACATTATGATGCATTATGGGGACAGTAGGCAAAACTTTATTTTTTGTATTTTATGTTGCTAACTTTATTAGCACAATTCACATTGTGGGGTTGCTGCTGTGTCACGCTGTGCATTTTTTCAATTAGGTTGTAGTTTAAAAAGGGAGCATAGTGTTCATTGGTTATACACATATATCAGCGTTAATTACGTTGATGTGCCATAGTCCTGTCATTTAGGACTATCAGGATTGCGTTTGGAACTCTCATCGGTTATAAAGAGTTCGGATATTTATATGAAATTCATATAAGTTTGATTTGTGGCTGAGTGCCTTGTTGTTTATGCAAGCGTGATACTTTTCAGCTAACCCATCAATGTGACAGATTTATTAAAAACATTTTTTATTTCGCAATGTATCATCTGTGTATTGTCAGTTCATTTCAAAAGTATTTCAGCAAACAGTGTATTCCTATATTCGTTAAAGTTTTTTCAGTTTTTTCTATCATCACCAAGTTCAGATATTCGAAAGGCTTAGATGATTGTTTCACAGTATTGTTCTTTACAAGTGGACATACATTTCCTCATCCCCGTTGAGACCCATCGGGGTTCTGGTTTTAAATCTAATTATCAATTTGGATTCGAGGCGTCTCAGTTTGGTCACTCTATCACCACCTCTTTCATTTTCCTTTATCACTGCCATGCCTGAATATTTGATATCCATCCATGTTTTTCCGGGATGTGTCCTGAGATGTTTGGCAATTGCATAGCTATAATCACAATTGTGGATAGATCTAATATGTTCCAAAATTCTTTTCTTGAGGGGGCAAGAAGTTGAGCCAATGTATTTCATCCCACAGAAACATTGAAGTTGATAGACCACAAATTGTGATTCACATGTTATTTTTTCTTTTATCTCAAATGTTCGTCCTTTGGGATCTCTTAGTGTTTTTAGATTCTGACCTATTTTACATGCCTTGCATGTTTGGCATTTTGTGAAGCCATGTTGTCTTTTCTCCAGCCAGGTAATCGGTTTGTTGATTTTGAAATGGCTGTTGACTATGGTGTCTTGTATCGATGGTGCCTTACGAAACGTTATCAATGGTCTTTCTCCAATCAATGTCCCAATTTCTGTGTCTTTTTTTAATACACTCCAGTATTTTGTTAGAATGTTACGAATTTTGAAACTCTCCTTTGAGTAGGTTAGAATCATTCTTGGTTTGTCATCTTCAGTTTTTGATTTGATGTTTTTGGCAATCAGTGTTTCTGCTCTTGTTTTTTGCCTGGCTCGCTTTTCCCCTTTGATGATATCAGAATGTTTATATCCACGATAAGTGAAACGGTCCTTGGTTTCTTTGAATTTTATTTCCATTTCTTCTTCCTCTGAACAATTTCGTCGCATACGCAGAAATTCTCCATATGGTATGCTTCGTTTTAGTGAGGACCGTTTCACTAATCGTGGACACTCATGCACCTAATCACAGACACACTCAAAGACTCCCCACAGTCACAGACACTAACACATCCACTCACAGACCCACTCAGAAACTGATGCGCTCAGACACTCATGGAGGCACTTGAAAACCCACTTAGGCACTCTTGCATCCACTCAGAGAACCACAGACACTCAGTCAGATGCTAATGCACCCACTCAGACACCCACTTAGACACTCACATGCCCATTCACAGACGACCCAGTAAGAGGCTCATGTACCCACTTACAGACCCACTCAGACACTCATGCACCCACTTACAGGTCCACTCAGAGACTGATACGACCACTCACAAACCCACTCAGATACTCACACACCCACTCACAGCTTTACTCAGACACTCATGCATCCACTCACAGACCCACTCAGACACTCTCACACCCACTCTAAATCTACTGAGACACTTGTGCATTCATTCACACACTCACTGTCAAAGTGTAGAGGTCACACTTTGGAAATACCTTTTTAAAAACCTCTGAAATTCACTGAAAAAACGAATGTTACAGGGATGTTATAGTTAGGAAATAACATTAGAAATTCACTGAAAAATCAAAGGTTAAAGGGATGTTATAGTTATGAAATTGAATCCAAAAAACCCTTAGAAATTCACTGAAAAAAACAAAAGTTACAGGGTTGTTATATTTATGCTCAGATTTCACTCGTTCAAAACCATTGAAATTCATCAGTTACCCCCCTCCCCATCCTAATCTAATGTTTGTCACAGGTCACAATACTGGAGTCCACTCCCACATAACCTGCCCAATAATAACCTTTTCCTCTGTTCCCCCCTCTTCTATTACCCCCTTCCTTATCTCTTTCCCTCCCTTTATTCCTCCCTCCGGTTCTTAATGTCCCTCACCCCTTTCCCCCCACCTCCCTGTTCTGTGCAATTTTGTCTCTGAATAACAGTTCGGCTGTTCCTGTAACAACAAGAGACTTCTGAACATTTGTTAAGCTGTGACTTATGTACGTTGTTATGTTCTCCTTTAAGTTTCAATAAAGAATTACGAAACTTAAAAAAAGAAAGAAATTCACCAGTTATAGTTATAAGAGCTAACTATAACTTACGCCCCTGCAATGCACTGCTTATAACTTCACATATTACATTAGTCATAACATGGTCAGTGACATCACTGAGAGCATCTCAAATGATATCACTGATGACATCATCCACAGAATGACTCACACACCCACTCACACCCCTATATACCTCTCATAGACCCACTCACATACCTACACTAGCACTCACTTATCCATTCACATACCTATACAAGTATTCACACAAACACTTACTCATCCATAGAGCCACTCACACACCTACTCACTCACTCATATAGCCACTCACACAACTACTCACTCACCTATACAGCTACTCATACAACCAGTCACTCACCCATACAGCCACTCAACAATCACACACTCACCCATATGCTACTCACACAGTCACTTATTCATCTATGCAGCCACACTCACATCCAGTCACTCACCCATACAACCTCTCATCAAAGCCACTCACTCACCCATGCAACCACTCACTCTCTTGTTCACACACCCACATAGGTTGCAAGCCAATTTACACATCCATACAAGCACTCCCACATCCATTCACTCATCTATATAGCCATTCACTGGACATTCACTCTCCAATACAGCCACTCACACATCAACACACAACCAAACACCCACTCAAATAGCCACACCCTCACCCATATAGCCACTTACACAGACACCTACTCACTCAACATTACAGTCACAAATACCAACTCACCCATCCATACAACCCCCCACACAATCACTCACACACCCATACAAGCACTCAGATGTGTACTCACTCATCTGTACAATCACTCATGAGGACCCTCACTCTCCAATACAGCCATTCACACAACCAATAGATTAACCAAACATCCACTCAAACGGCCACTCAGTCACCCATATATCCCCTTATACACACACAGAGTCACTCACACATTCAGCCACTCACACAGCCACTTATTCACCCATACAGCCAATCACATATCCACTCAGACCCATACAGCCACTCACCCACCCGTAGAGCCACTCATACACTCACTCACTCACCAATACAGACACTCACATACCTACTCACTCATCCATATAGCCCCTCACACACCCTCCTGGGCACAAGCTTCACTCTGATTGGCTGCCAACACTCCAAACCAGGAACTGTTGGCAGCCATCTTGTGACTCGGTAACCAAATCACAAGAAAAAGGGTGAAACAAAGATGAAATACATGAAAAGGGGGCAGGGTACAAACACCCTGAACCCTAGGCCTGTTCAGGAGGTCCCACAAGGCCCCCAGGGCCCCCCAAAAAAATGTTGGTTCAAAATCAGGCGAATTCGCGCTGAGGTTGTGAATCCGGCCGAGAAAAGAAAAAAAACTAAGTGCGGACTCCCGCGCTTCATTGTATTTAAGCTCATGGGTGGGCCAGGCCCCGGGGCCTGCCAACCCCTCCTGGGCTTTATTAATGCTGTGCGTGAGGCACATGGCCCCCGCAGCCCCCAGGACCACCACCTTCCCGAGGCATTGTGCAAAAAGTGTGGGGGCCTCGTGACCCCTCCAGCCCCGGGGACCACCACCTCCCTGAGTCTCTGTTTTAAAAATAAATAAATGTGTGGGGTGCTCAAGAATGTATATTCAATATTTAATGCCCCAGGGAGGAGGTGGTCCCCGGGGCACTACATATTGAAATTAGGGGGTGTCCGTTATGGGCCCCCAAGCCCCAGGTACCATCACTTCCCCGGGGCTTTGAAAATGAAGGGGGGGGGCACGACCTTACAGAGGAGGTCATGCTAATCACAGGGTTACACCAACATATAGTGTTCCCTAGTGTATGTAGGTGTTTTCACTGTATTCTAAGTGTCTTTTACATAGCATTGGCTCTAAGCTTTACAGAGCGATTTATTGGCTCCCATGCAGAAACATGTTGACCATTTCTCATAAGGACTAGGGGCCTCATTTATGAGAAATGACGCATCGCTGCGCGAAAGCAGCGATGCGTCACTTCTCAGTGCGCACTCCTTGCGACATACCTGATGCGTCATATTTAATGTATGACGCATCATGTCGCAGGAGTTACAGATTCGTCAGTATTTCTGACGTATCTGTAAGCGCAAAAGTGACGCATTGCTGGAGTGTGTCACAAAAGTGACGCAACTCCAGCAATGCGTCCTTTCACATGGGGAAAGCCCCATGTGAAAGGGCTTGCGTCAGTCTTACGCCTGCTGTGAGGCAGGCGCAAGATTTTGACGCAACTGCGTCCTAAAAGTGACGCAGTGAAATCTCATAGATTTCACTGCGTCACTATTACGAGTCTTTTTGCGGGGGAACGCCTCCCCTGCATACATTATACCTGACGCAGGTATAATGTAGCGCAGGGGTTTACAAAGTGACGCATCTACCTAGATGCGTCACTTTGTAAATAGTGCGCGACAGGAGGCATGTTTTACGCCGCCGATGCGTCACAAAAAGTGACGCATCGGAAGCGCAAAACTGACGCAAGGCCTCATAAATGAGGCCCTAGAGGTTTTCAATTAAAAAAACATACTACAAGTCCTGTTTTTCACCCTTTTTAATCAATGCAAGTTGGGCTCTTAATAAAATAGTTGACAGTCACAACTTGGAATTTTTAAACTTTTTGCACCTCACTTTTTGGTTGTCACTATTCAAACACACAAAATAAACCAGCTCCGCTGTAAACAGGCGTAGTAGCACACTGGGAGGACATTCGGTCACTCCAGTGAGAACCCCATGATGAAGCATGTCACCACTAGGTGGTGAGTGAGGGTTCTTTTACCACTATATTTTGTGTGTTGGTTTATTTACTGGGTATATAGGTTTAGTGTCTCTCTCCCTTTTAAAACATAAAATGGCAGAATCCCTACGGTACTCTCCCACATCGCTCTTTTGTTGTTAATTGAATATTGATTTTTGGGGTAAAAGAGTGTTTGTTACATACCCTGACTCTCTTGTTGTAACTTAGTAGTATTTTAAGCGTTGTTAGCCAGAGTCAGTTACCACCAGTACCCGTCAGCAAAAAGTTGGGGGCACAGGAGGACTTTCTGCTCCTCTGTTGGTTCTTTCTGCACATCTCTTGCTACTTCCTGCACTTTTCTTCATCTTTATGGACTTCTGTTGCCTCTTTCTGCATTTGTCTTGCTTCTTTATGTGCCTTTGTTCCTCTTTTTTCACATGTCCTACCTCTGTAGGCATAGGTAGAAATTAGCATTTAAAAAACCTTTGAAATTCACTGAAATAGCCATAGGTTTCAGGGATGTTATAGTTAGAAATTAGCATTTAAAAAACCTTTGAAATTTACTGAAAAACCATAGGTTTCAGGCAGATTATAGTTAGAAATTAGCATTTAAACAACCTTAGAAATTCACTGAAAAAAACAGAGGTTTCAAGGAAGGTGTAGTTAGTTGGACATTTCACTCGTACAAAACCAGAGAAATTTGGCTGTTATAGTTAGCGCGCGCTAACTATAACCCGAGCCCCCGCAATGCACTGCTGATGATGTCACATATTACATCATTCAAGACAGGATCAGTGACATCACAGATGACATCACTGATGGCATCTCAGATGACATCACTGATGACATCATCCACGTGATAATCTGATGCACCTTTTCACACCCTAATATAACATTTGATACACCCACTCTAAAATACAGAGTATAATTTTCAAAACCATAGACACACCAACACCAGTTACTACATACTCATGCACTGATTCCTAGGTCTACACACACATCCACTTATTCACCCATACAGTCACTCATACATGCAGTCACTCAACAATTCAGCACTATCATATGCACTCATATACCTATACAGACACTCACACCCCAGCCACTTACCCATACAGTTACTTACACACCTAGTCAGTTATGTAAAGAATCAATCACACTCCAATTTAATAGTATAGTTATACTCCAACACTCACATATACTGCTTATCACATATGTAGTTACTCACACACATACCACTGAGACATCCATTCACTCACCAACACAGCCATACGCACACTCACTCACCCATACACATTGATACAGACATTCACACAGTTTAGTCACTAGCCCATGCATTCAGTAAGACACATTTAATCACTCACTTTATACAGTTACGCACCTACTAAATCTTCCATCCAGATACTTATAAACCCACTGATTCTTCAATACACCGTAGCATATATATAAAACATATTTAAACTTTATAGAAACACACAGTCACTGGATGATGTCATCAGTGATGTCATCAGTGATGTCATTTGAGATATCATCAGTGATGTCCCTGACCATGTCATGAATGATGTAATATGTAACGTCATCAGCAATGCATTGCAGGTGCACGAGTTATAGTTAGCTGAACTAACTGTAACGGCCGAATTTCTCTGGCTTTGTTCAAGTGAAATTTCTATCTAACTGTAACGTCCCTGAAACCTCTGTTTTATTCCGTGAATATGTATATATAGATGTGTACATATATATTTAGATAGATAGATAGATAGATAGATAGATAGATAGATAGATAGATAGATAGATAGATAGATAGATAGATAGATAGATAGATAGATAGATAGATAGATAGATGTCCTCCAGCAAAGCATAACGTCTGCTGAACTCCTCAATGCTGCAGATCATACAAATCTCCATATCACTGTCTCAATTGTGGCCATTTTTGGGCAATAAATGTAATGATTTCCTTTCATCAAAAGTGGCCATAACACGAAATGTTGTGCTCGATAAGATGTCTAAGGTTACGCATGCAGTCATGGCTGTCTCCCATTAGTAAACACTGCTATAGGTTTCAAAGTTTACTTTTTATTAGGATTTACAATGAAGTACTCCATGCCATCATTTCAACCGATTAAGAGTCTACTACAAACTGCTAAAGAACACATACCATTGAGTAACACAGCAAAGAATCAGATGCAAGAAAGCAATGCACTAAACATTTGGCTACCATATGTAAGTTAGCAAACAAATACATTTATGTAAAAGCATGTCACAAACATGACATTCAATGCTAACATTAGATGGAGCACTGAAGTCCCATAGCCAAATAAGCAACCCAAATTCACTGACGCATTTGCATGAATAGCAATAACATCTGCAGACCTAGTAAAATAAGAGGCAGGACACTTTTTCTTATGGATGGATGTTGTATTGAAGGTTTATTAAACAAGGTAATGGGTTAGCTTGGAATTAATCAAAGCAAGCCAGTGATGGTACAACCTAAACTGGCTACCAGCCTGAGTTACCAACAAGCATCAGGGCAATCTACACCTCATGCAAAATGCTAAAATGGCTTCAAATGGATTTATCCTACATCTGGAGACCATAGACCGGTGTAACGTTGCTCCCAGCAAAGCCAGAATGAACACACACCAATCCCCCATCTGCTCATGCTTACAACTACACTAAGGATCTTCACTGGGCCCCACAAAATGTTTGCAGAGGTATTGTCCCAAAGCCCTTTTTTCTAGGTACATTTCAAATTATTGCAGAGGTATAGTCATAAATCCCCTTCTCCCAGGCAAATTTCTTGGTTGACCTTGAGTAACAAAACCGTTGGATAGCCCTCTAAATTCGCTTGCAGAGCATAAAACTGCACATACAACAAGAACATTAGCATTCATAAAGAACATTCACAGTAACCATACCCTCATATGGGTCAACATTCAACAAGAGCCTTAAAATTATTAATTAGCATGCACATCAACCATTTCATTATGTGGTTAAGTGGCAGGTTGGGTTGTCCTGGGACTTTAAAAAAGGTAAAGCTGAGACCTCCATGGAGGTTAAGCATCCAGGCCCTACACAGGAAGTGACCTAACAGCATGGGGGTGCATGATTTCCAGCTTGCTCTGGCCCCGCCATGCTCCTCCTCGAGAAGTTTGTGGGTTTGAGGTGGGGGGAGCAGGCATGAGCATTCTCCAATACTGCACAGCAACTGTGTCTCCCTGCATGAGGCACGGGTAGCAACAAAACAACCTATTTCATCCTCTGTCTTTCTTTTCTCCCATCTGTCCCTAATTGAATTGGTGTAACTCTGTCCGTTAAGTGTCAACAGTGCTGGGGAGACCCCACCATTCAAGATTACCCTTGCTCGGGTCATGGCCTTTGTTAACCAGTGAGGTGAGCTCACCAAATTCTCTGGCTGGTAGTACAGGTAGGTGTACCAATTGTGGGAATTTCAGGGGCCACTCACCACATTTTGCATTATGTTGCAGACCACTACTCTAGTGAGGCTGTGATAAAATTCCTTTCTCTTCACTACTCCCCCACACTCACAGGAACATGCTTTTCCTGAATCCTGAGATACTGTGAGACATACCTCCACATCAGACCGTTCCGTCAGTCTGCAACCCTTCCCCGTGTAGGAAAGCTAGGGCTTCCATAAGTTGAGTTAAGGCAGAAGACCTAGTGTGCGTCCTACTAATAACTATGAATAACTGCAAAAAGTCAGAAAAAACCTACAAGTCAGTTTAAGGAGACTACTTGAGGAGAAACTTCTATTTTAGTTGTACCGCTGAAAATCCTTGCACTGGTGTGACACATAGATGACTTGGAACACAATTTCTTCAGCCTACAGGGATGTCACAGCTTCCTTACTGACACCTCTCTTTCTACCTTATTGTATGCAGTTCTGCTATTTGAAATTCTCCTTCACTCCCTGCTGTACAGACGAATTCTCTCCACAGGCTCTACATATTGACAAGGTTCCCCGTGTTTCCTTCCCCATAGCGACACCGCCATTCCTGTCACTTTGCACCGCATGTGTATGACTCATACCCACCACTGCACTTCAGGCTTCTTTTGAATTGTGTGGGAGCTCTGCCTCATCATGCTTTATTGTTGTTTGCACCTCGTTGAGAACATGTCATAATTTAACTGGAGTAGGCAGTACACACAAACAACATGGGGGCCTGTATCAGCCTATGTTTTTAAATACTTTGTAAATTATCAATTAAAGTAGGCATATGTAGAAGGACTTGGAGATCTCACCACCAGACACTTTCCTCATTTAATATTCTGTTAAAGAAGAAATCTCTAAATAGGGATTGTTTATCAAATGTGAATTTATTTTCTGCCTCTTTATTTCTACGCTCTCAGACTTGACAGTCTGATACACCACTTTTCTACCTTTAAATTGGCTGATGAGGATTATGAATCCGAAACCGGTCCCAGGATGCTTTTTTCCGGTCCATGGAAGACATGGCTTGGCAGTTCGGGCTGGACTGTTCCCATGAGGCACAGGGTCAGACTGATTTGCATATGGCCATGTCTGAAATGGGGTGGCTGAGTGGGCTAAAGAATGGTGATGGATTAAACCCAGATCAGTTGACTGGGGGTGCGTGTTTGATGTGCTCAAACGCTCCGTCCATCATCCCCTTTTGTATCGCTCTGCAGTTGGGCAACACTCCTCCACCTTAGTGGCGGAGCTGCCCCTGGTTAATGTTATTCTGACATGCAATCTTTACTTTTGTTCCAATATATACCCAAATATTCTCACTGACTCAAATTATGCTGCATAATACAGTACATACCGTGGGAGATTTCTTTAGTTTGTCATTTCAACACACATTAATATTTTCTTGCCAACGCCTTCGCCACGTTAGAAACAATTGCATGTGTGGTGTATATTTTGATCATTTTGAGTTAGACACTCCTTTTTTACTGAAATCAAAAATGTATATAAAAGAAGCTGGATTATGTTCCAAGTGAGGAAAATCCATGGAAAATGCTCTAGCCACAGAATTACATAACTTGACATTTTTATTGCCCTTTTCTTTTCTTCACTTTACTTATTTTTAACTGTCCACACACTGGTACACACACATACTCTTACACAGATACACTCATACTGACGCAAACACAGACACACTAGTGCATACTTATGGGAGGCTTGAGGTGCGTTTGCACCATGCATTATGGTACATATGCGACGGAAACCTCTAAGTCAGATTTATGAAGCCATGCAAAGCCACTTTGCATGGCTCTGAATGGCCTCATAAATCTGGAGTACCTCAACGCAGCACAAATCGCGGAGTTGAGCTACTGTGCCCTTGGTAGGGGTTCCATGGGCGTTGCTGAGGGTGTTCCCATGCACCTCCCATGGAATGCGCCAACATCTTAAGCCTTCCCCGGAGAGATGTTACGAGGAGAAATACCTTTATTTCTCCACGTTTTTTCCTCTTTCTATGTGTGCTGTATTCTTCAGCACACATAAAAAGAGGAAAAAGCCTCTCAGGATTGTTGTTGTGCACGAAGGTGACCCTTCTGCTCAAAAACAATCCTACATGCACCACAGACATCCTCGCATCATGGTGCAAGGGTGCCTGCGTAGGCGCTAGGGAGCCCATTGTGAGCCAGTGCAGGGGGAAAAGTCAGGAATGCACAGTGTATGACTTAAATACAGTGCATTTCTGCAGTGATGCAGTGCAGCACAGCAAGTTGACTTGCTGCATTGCACAGTGCTACTTTTTCATACATTTTCCCCATTGTTTTCTGTATTGCTATGTTCTATACTACTTGTTAGTATACACTGTGAGAACATATATTTTAATTAGCCTTCAAATACTGCAATTCCCTTCTGAACATTCAATCTGAATTATGGTGCTCTAAAAAAACTTGTTTTTAAATTATTCTCCAAGATTTATAATTGTTTTATATAAGACACAACATATTCATAGCCCATATTCATTGCCTTCATTCGCAAAAAAAGACTGTATGGCTAACACTTTTTGATCTGATACATCAGCATTCTTGAGCTCGGGATATTCTGAGGATGGAATTAGTTTAAGCAGGCACTTTGTGTCACCAGCATAATTATAAAAGTTGATCCAGAAACTACAAATCGGTGGTATATGTGGGACTTTTCTTTAGCTTTCTACAACTGCTGCTCTCTACTGAAGAAGGGCTGAAGCCAGAAACACGTGTCTAGAGAAATACAGCTATGTCTGCACCAACTTTGGTGAAAAACTACAGACAAATTTCAATTAAGCACTAATTTTGTACTCCATTTATCAGGATGCAAAGGGGCGAACTGTGCTGGGATGTGAGACAGTGTGCTCCCAACCCCCTTTCTGTTCAAAAGGCTCCCTTGAGCCAGCAAGCTGAGGAGCTTTGGAGATGCACCTGTGTGCCTGTGAGTGGTACTGTGACCTGAGAGGAATTTGGCAGCATTTCCCGCAACCCCAGATGACTTTTCTTTTTCTTTCTTCTACTGCTGCTCTCTACTGAAGCAGGCACTTTTTGTCACCAGCATAATTATAAAAGTTGATGCAGAAACTACAAATCGGTGCTTTATGTGGGACTTTCTTTAGCTTTCTACAACTGCTGCTCTCTACTGAAGAAGGGCTAAACACAGAAGCACGTGTCTAGTGATTTACAACAATGTCTGCACTAACTTTGGTGAAAAACTACAGCACAATTTCAATTAAGGACTCATTTTGTACTGCATATACCAGGATGCAAAGGGGCGAACTGTGCTGGGATGTGAGGCAGTGTGCTCCCAACCCCCTATATGTGGGAGATGAGTCTGTTGAATGTGGCAGGTCCTTTATGCTATCTGTGGTCCATGGTGAACGTCTTTTATTAAGAGGCAGGTTCTGACCCTAATGGAGGTCTCATGGATAAAAAAGAGGTAATCCACTCAAATGTTGTAGGCATTTTGTATGTCATTCTTGATGCACGTTGAGCTCAGGAATTAAATGTAACACTTCCCACATTAGACATACTAGTAACACATTCTCTCCCAGCCATGCCTTTAGAAACACCTGAAATTGTTTCAGAATGGTTGAGCAATTCAGTGTCACAATAGATGCAGTTGCTGTTTATAAAAATGCTAGATGACATAAATTAACAAGTGTGTTTGATTGCATTGACATTGCTGGAGGCTGTCACAAAATTAACACCCTGTCTCTGTTACATTCTACTTCAAAAAATACTTCACATCTCAAATAATATTGAATCACAAATAGAATTCTTTAAATGCCCTCTGCACACACTTCAGGAACCACCAACAGCCATAATTAATATGACAATTTAATATGAACTCAATATGACTATGACCAGCCTTCATTCAATCCATCCGTTCAAACTTGCAAACCATTAGGTGTCTGTTATGATCTCATGATGTAATGTATCTGGAACCTGGAATATGTTTCGGATCTCTTCCATGTTCCAGACTCCAGCTCATGTGCCGGCGTTCCGAACATGCCAGTTGACGTCTGATAGGAGGAGGGACTGCTGTGATGAGTTGTAGCGGAGTAACTGTAAATAAATCTTCTGTTTCTTTCCATTCCTGGTGTCCTTTCATGTGAGGGAGAACAGTGCAAGAATTGGTGATGAGTTGGCCAGCCAGAATCTAGAACTCGCAGCTGTGAATCCATGGATTGGAGCTTGATGGACGCAACAAGGTGTTGTACTGGATCAGCAGGGGGCTCAGACGTGCACAAATATTTGCTTATTTGTCAGTCTACTCCCCCACTGCGGCCCCCTCTTTGAACCTTCGTGTAAGGCGTGAGACTTTTGGGTAAGGCTGAGGTGTGAGGGCACAAGTGTGACTCAGGAGCAGTGTGAGGTGCAAGCATCTAGTCGGCAGCCACAAGCCTCGAGCCCCAAAGCGCAATCAGCTATTGCTGCGACGTATCCATACGTCATACGTTTGGCCGCCATCTTTCTTTGGGCTATGGTGATATGCACACCAACTTCGCAGCATAGTTGTAAATCTGGGCAGTTTTGTATTGGCTGCATATGGTGATACGCACACCAGTATCTAGAATTGTGTACACCCAGGCACTTTTTGGTTGGCCCTCATACGGTGCTACACACACCATTTACCATACGTTTAAGCCCAATTTTGTAACAGGACAGATGCTTCTCTGCGCAATTGCTTCATTTCATCAACCTTAGGGGATCAGTGAGGCGAACACCCAAATGGTATTGTGAGTCTCATTTTTCTGGAGCTTCTCTGTGGTGACATTTTTGAAGGTGGCTTTTGACATTCATGTTGCGCACTGCCTGTGGTGACATTTGTATATACCTTGTTTCCCTCAGACTTTTTATTTGATTTTTTTACCATTGTGCAGTCTCAGAATACCATTGTTTCTCCACCACTATTTTTGCAGGTACCTGGTCCTTAGTCTATTGAGTGGGAGGATTAGTTAGGTATGTTCAAGACATACATTGAAGGAAAGGATGGTTAGTGGATCTGATGCTGGTCGACTGGTAATTGATATGGTGTGGGCATATCGCATGAATACTCATGGATCAAATGGTAAGACCCTATTTGAAATGAAGCCAGGATCGAAGTTGGTTCCTGCATGGAAGAAGAAGGTGGTAACCTGGGCCCAAGGGGGCAGTTCCGACAAGGATCCAATGGAGGAATGCATGGCCAACAGGTGCTTTTGTGAAGGTGACTGAGTGAAACTGTGATGTGGTTAGAAAAGGGGTAGTTATCTAAATTTAGAGGTCCATTGAGGATGGCACCACACATCACTTTTCTGTTGAGTTGGACAGTGGTAAAAAGTGGGGAAATAGGCGGATGGCCTTGCATCAAAGAGCTGGTCAACGTAGGGTGAGGGTCTGTGAGATGGGAAAAAGTGTGTTCTTGTTGATGTCGGATGACGAGTTATCTCGGCCATCACAGAGCATTGGTGACAGGGGGGGGCTCAACCGCGATAGATGTGATGTGGGTGGGAAAACTTGCAGTGAATCTAATGGGTTGACCCCTTTGTTATATAAGGCAATGGTCAGGAGAGAAATTCGCCCTCCTGGATACCTTAGAGACTATGCTCAATCACTTTTCAAATTTTGTCCACTACCATTGGTATACATTGTTGGGTAGTGAGTGGTTTCTGTTTGACGCCCAGTGTTTGCAAGGGAGGAGGATGTGTTATAATCGTGTGATATAATTTATCTGTAACCCGGATATCCTCCATGTTCCAGACTCCAGCTCGTGTGCCAGTGTTTTGGACACACCAGTTGAAATCTGACTGGCTGAGGGAGAGTTGTGCCGAATTGTAGTGGAATAACTGAAAATACATCTTCTGTTTCTTACCGTTACTGGTTACCTGGCGTGTGAGGGAGAATGGTGCAAGAGTGTCAGAAATGAAGATTTCCGCTGTGGCACATTTCTTCAAGACAAATATACTGGGCTCCAAAGTAAACTTTGAACGTGAAATTATTGCATCCAGATGGACTGAGCATCAGTGCCAATCCCTTTAGTCCCATGCGTAACTTTTATTTAATCTTAAAATAAAAATTTTTGCTACAGTGCATATTGTGATACTAAAAGGGGAGGCAGAAGCTGAAATATATTACTAGAAACATAGTTCTTTTGAGACTGCATCAGTTTCAGTCAAAACTTTTTGGGATATTTAATTTCTTGGTGACTCATTGTATTCTTCTTGATGTAGTTTGTTAACCTGGCAGGATCATACTTTCTTGTTGTCGCACATCTTCTTAAATATAAATATATTTTCAGAGAGTAGAAATTCTATTATGATTTAGCTTGCAAAGAAGTCTTGCTCATGTCGTTTTTAATTCTGTCATGGGTTATAAATTGATCCTGCGATACCCATTTTCATAGGAAACAAAATGCTATCACTAAAGCATTATGGTGATATGAGTATTCTCAAATTGTATCTCTAGAAATCAGCATAAATAAATTATATATATTCAATCATTTTAAATCATTCGTAAATAGTTTTTATATTTGCAATCTTTTTTGTTCCTACGGTAAAGAGGTAGTTTGCATAGATCAAATCCGAACACACATCAATCCTGACAGACCTTAATTCAGAGTGCAAATTAATTGAAAATAGCTTATTTTTCATTTATTTGGGAAAGAGGTAATGAACGCAATAAAAAAAGGCAGAAATCCTGCTATGTGGGCTATTATTAGTATTCCCACTAGTTCAATTTGATGAATTTGAAAACAATGAACAAGGCCTGTCAGCTCTGATGTTTAATCAGATTCTATACATACAAAATACCTATTGATTTCTGAAAATTCCTGCTATTAGTTCAAAGTCTGGTATTGCTATTCTCAAACAACATACAGGATGATGGTATTTAAGCTTCTTACCATTACTTGAAGTCAAGACTCATTACATTCAAGCAACCTACTGATTTAATTGTTGACTACTGTCTGTGAAACATCTTAGGGGCATATTACCAAGCAATAGCGATAATTATCGCTATTGCTTGGTTAGAGACAAAATTTTACCGCTAAGCTGCGGTGATTTTTATCGCAGATAAACCTTGGTATTACCAAGGTTTATCGCAAATGCGATAAAAAACGGCCGCAATGCATGAATATCGCTGAAAAGTCAGCGATATTCATGCATTACCGAGCTAATGCTCTTAGCCATGTTATCCACCTCCCATTGGATAACATGGCTAAGAACTGCTCAGGGCAGGTGTTAGCTTTTGGAGATATTCGCGCTTAGCGCGAATATCTCCAAAAGTTGGTAATAGGAGATAGCGATGTTAGCTACTGTTTCCCGTCGCTAACATCTTGGCACGCCCACTTTGCATATCATTAGTGATAAATATCACTGACATGCAAAGTGGGGCCCAAGATGGTCGCTATCTCCTACTAGCTGTCACTAACTGGTGTTAGCGACAGCTAGGTAATAGGGAGATAATTTTATCTCCGCTTTCTTGGCTTTTAAAGCCAAAAAAGTGGAGATAAACCCCCTTGATAATATGCCCTTAGTTCTTCAGGATTACATCTACAGAGAGGTTGGAGGTAGTGACATGGGAACCTGCTTCGCCAACAATGAGGAAAATGTTTTCATTTTTTGGCGGGAGAAGCAGGAAATATGGTCCGGAAGATACAATCATCACATGACTAGTGGTTTTGTCTCTTAAATAAATCGACGACTTGTTTCTGATGTGGGATGGACCAGAATATCTGGTTGAAAATGTTGCTAGGTCGTTCAATGTTAATGATCTGAGTTTACACTTTACAAGCCAAATAAGATCCACATGTGTAGACTTTATAGCCCTGATGACACACATTAGGCGCAAGGTGCTGGGAGCTAAGCTGTATAGAAAAGCAGCACTTAACTGTGGCCTACATGGGCAAAGTACCCATTTCCCGGATCTCAAATAGAGTATCTCGTTTCGAAAACCACTCAGGACTCAACATAATTGCACTGCAGAATAAGGATTTAGGAGGGAGAATAGGGAGATGATTTATAGATTTAAATGCTGGGGTTATGCTGAAACAGTGTTCAACGATGCAATCAAAAGTACATAGAGTAGACAGGGGATGGTCTGTTTAAGAAAGCAATTCAAGGATTGAGGTGATGAATACACAGAGATTTCACTACAGCGTGCAAATTTAGTCGTACTCAAAACTAGGAGAAAATATCGGAAGGTGTAAACTACAGAAATATGTTGATTGATGAAAACGTAGGTGTAAAACCACAAGTCACCGATTGTAGAGTTCCACCCCTAAAAGATAAACTGGTAGAGATACGACTAGCTAAAGTGGATAAAGGAGCTTGTCTAATATAAGGTAGAGGTTTCTATAGATGTACAAAATGCAAGGCATGTAAAAACAGCTTTACTTCTTTTTTATATTAAAGTAAAAGCATATTTAAAGGTTGCACAGGCATATGCTGAGGAGGATACAGTGTCAACGTACCGTTTTTTCAGTTTTTGTTTTTTATTTAGGCAATCAAACCAACAAAAACCATAAAACATCCTTCTCTCCCTTCCTTATCTAACCCTCTCTATTGATATTGTTCAGGACAATGAGCTGTCAATTTATTAATCTGGAAGTGGTCTACAAGAGGCACATTGGCACTACTATGGATGACAGGGATCTAACAAAGGTCCTCCACATAGCACGCCCCTTCCCAATCAGTCTTTCATTATAGCATTGTACCACGTACATCTCTAGGTCACTGTATTTGAGTTGGGGTGTTTTATGGTGGGCACATTTCATCTTTTGTTTGCTCCTTGAACTTCTCCAGTAACATTTACACGGCCTGCGCTATCAATTTTTTCCATAGACCCGTCCGCTCTCCCCTACATAAAAGCATGCTTTCCACCCCGCTCCACAAAACAACTGCTCACGGTCAGCCTGCCAAAGTTGGGGCCATTGGCTATTTCCAATGCATAGTAAGTACTTGTTTTGCTACCAGCAGAGCAAGGTGTATGAACCAAAGTGCAGGGCACTCCAGTTTAGCATTAGGAAGCAAACCCATGAGCACAGCGTCAGGGGTCTCCAGGACTGACCGACCAGTCGTAATCAGTCTTACCTGTATCACCAGGGACAAATAAGTATGCAATGAAGGACATGCCCACAGCATATGAAACAGGTTCACATCTAGAACCAGACACCGGGGGCAACTCGTAGTGGGATGAGGAAATATCCTAATAATATGAGCCAGAATAAGGTAGGCCCTATTCAGAATGTTAAATTGTCTTTAGTAAGGGAGGCCGTATTCAGAATGTTAAATTTCCTTTATATAAAGCGTGCCCCTTAGCTACCTTTTGCGGTATTCCAAGGCTTTAACCAGTTCTGTATCATGGGATGGTCTGACAAGGTAAGCTCCCCAGGCAGTATGAAGAGGTAGGCGGGAGCTGTCGAGCTCTATTGATCCATGTCACTAGTTTCCCCAAGTACCTGAGGTGAGTAGTGTTTGATATACCTTGTGTGTCTGGAGTATCTGTTGTTGGATGTGAAAGAACATAGATAAGGAGAATATTATGCGCTGATATGTCAGATATTGCCTGGGTGGGAGATCACAGTTTGTCACAAGAGCCTAAAGGTCCATTGCCTCCCCATTTAGAAACATGACTCATTAAAAAATTGTAAAAAGACCAGCATTATGCCAGGGTGAAGTTGTTCCACACGCAGTCCACCAGTCGTCGGTAGGCCTAGCAAAGCAATAACTGTTGCAAATGGTGTAACTGAACCCGTCAAATTATTTGTCCTGGCTACGCAGGCCCTTGTTACACGAAGCAGCCTTGTGGATCAGGTGGGGGGGAGAGATGAAAGTTCACTGTGCCTTTCTGGAAGTCTACCGTGGTAAGGTTTGGCTAGTAAAGAGAGCTCAAACAGCCACTGAGCCACCCACTGGAGTTGTGCAGATAAGAAGTAACATATGAAGTCCGGAAGGGCTAATCCTCCCACTGATAACGGGAGTTTCAACGTGGCGAGCAAGACCCGGTGCTGTCCAGTTACCCATATCAATGTCACTAAGGCTGTGTCAAGTTGTTTAAAGAGGAAACATGGAAGTAAGAGCAGAAAGTTAGTGAAGTGCTAAAGGAGTCTGGGTAATGCCTTTTACACTATGGTATGGGAGGTCGAGGACCTTCCCACTGGAAAGGTAGGGAGATCTTGTTGTTCACCAAGAGATGCGGGGGACATATTCTCCCTAGGAACATACGATAAACAAAAGAGTATCCCTTTTCCTAATGATGAAAAATGGGGAGGGAGGTGTGTGTGCACCAAAAATAAATGACACTTCTGTGAGAAGTGGGAAAGAAAAAGTAATCCTTTTTTATATACAACCCTCACCCACTCTATTAGTGGCATTCTTCATCATTGGATTCAATCTGCATGGCCTCCAGCGAGTCTGAGAGAATGTTCATCAATTTTGTACCAATATGTCTGTTGGTTGGTATGGGGAGCATACATTACACCTGAATTGCAGAGGTGGCCATTGAGGGAGCCATGCACTAACATGTAGCATTCCTTAGTGTCCACACAAACCTTCTGAGTCCTGAAGGGGACTCGGGCCCTGATTCTCTCTGCCCCCCCTTTGGTGTATGTATGCTGAAAAACTCGTACATATGACCCTACCCTCCATTTGGCCTGCAGCCTGGATACCTCCCTCGATGTCAGGTGTGTTTCTAGTAGAAAAGCATTGTGTGTCTACCAACGGAGTAAAACTGCAAGCGCCTGATACCTTTTTTGCAATGATTTCAAACCTTTGACATCCCAAGTGGTCAAATGATAGCAGTCAGGGAATAATACAGATTGTCTAGTCATGGGAGGGATGAGTTGTGATGATAAAGCAGTCCGCTTTTGGTCAGTGTGTACCAATACACTCGGCTGTGTGTGTCAATGTACTCGTCTCATCTGTGTGTGTAAGTACTCTAACTACAAAAGATACATGCAAACAATGAAAGATTTCTGCATGGATGCACCTGACATCCATTGGATAGATCAAAACTTGGCCATCCATCATAAACCACAGAAACAAAAACACCCACCAAACCAACAAGGGAAGGGGTAGGGGAAAACAGCCCACTACCAATGCAGTACCCCAGGCATAGAAAGCTAGGTGACAAGAGGGGACGTTGGCTATGTCAAGTGGAGGCCTCCTACCCTGAAGATCACACAGAATGTTTATTGGCAGAAGTGGGGTAACGCTGGGTGGTAGGAATTTTGTGGAATGTTGTGTATTCTGGAAGTTTTCAACACAGAAATGTAAGGAAAATGCATGATTTCATGAAACGTTTGAGGTTGCTAAGGCATTGTGGGATCCAGACAAGGCACACAACCCTTGAATTACCTGATTGTCTAGTTTTAAAACATGTTGGTGGTTGGTAGCTTTGCATGGGGACACCACAACACAGCCCCAAATACCGCAGCTACCCCGATTGCTTATATCTCAATGTAGGTCTTTATGGCCTTTTTATGTTGTGGTCTCATGGTCCACCCACACAATTGGAACAGATTCTAGAACTTTCAGTCACACAAATTAGAGGGAAATGTGTGTTTTCTTGCCAAAATTTGATGTTTGAAAAGGATTTTGGATAAAAGTACCTGGTGAGAGCCACTCAAGTCTGAAATGGGAAAGTTTTTACTGGCAATGTTATATGGCCATCAATTAACCATTCTAGGACGGTGATTCTGCCACGGTGCAAGGTAATTGGTCTAATTTCTCAATGTGCAGCATTGTATATTTTGCATCTCTTTGTGCCATTCTCGTCTGTCTCTCTAATATATTATAAGCGGAGAATAGAGACGTACTGTTAATATATCGCTAGGGCACATGACCAGAGCACAATGATTGTGGCATCCAGCTTAATAATAGAATGGATTGTAACTGTGACTGTCCTTGTTGTAAGATGGACAGATCATGTTCTATTATATCTATAGCAGAAAATACAATATTGCCCAGTATTTGTCTAGTTTTCAGACATGTGCAGGTTTGCTAGGTTTTTCCATGGTGTGGCTGAGCTAGGGCCAAAAAACTACAGCTCCGCACTTTAAAAAAAGGGCCAGTTATGAGTAGAAAATTGTGATGTATTCATGTTGCATTTTGGGCCAATTCCTGGCGCGGGCACTAGGACTACCCACACAAGTGAGGAACCATTTTTATTGGGAGAGTTGGGGAAATGTTGGGTAGAAGGAAGTTTGTGGCTCTCCACAGATTCCAGAACTTTCCATCCCAGAAATGTGAGGAAAATGTGTTTTATTTAATCAAAGTTTGTGGTTTGCGAGGGTTTCTGGGTAAGAAAACCTGGTGAGATCCACGCAGGTCAACCCATGTGTAAGTTTGCTATGTTTTCCCTCGGTGCCTGCTGAGCTAGGGTCCAAAATCCACAGATACTTACTTTGCAAAAAAAGCATCAGCTTTAAGTGGAAAAATGTGATGTATCCATGTTGCATTTTGAGAGGTTTCCTGTCGTGGGCTCTAGGCCTATCACACAAGCGAGGCACCAGTTTTATCGGGAGGCTTGGGGGAATGCTGGGTAGAAGGAAGTTTGTGGCTCCCCACATATTCCAGAGCTTTTCCTCACACAAATGTGAAAAAGATGTGTTTTATAGTCGATTTTTGAGGTTTGCAAGGGATACTGGGTAACACAACACCTGGTGAGAGCCATGCAAGTAACTCCTGGATTCCCCCAGATGCTCGTTTTAAAAAATGGGAAAGTTTTCTCGGTTTCCCTAGGTGCTGGTTGAGCTAGGGCCCAAAGTCCACTTACCCACTTTCCAAAAAATGTTCCGCTTTGAGTGAAAAATTCTGATGCGTCCATGTTGTTTTGGCATGTTTCTTGTGGTGGGCACTAGGCCTACCCACAAAAGTGAGGTACCATTTTTATCGGAAGACATGTTGAAGAATAGAATAGTAGAACATTTGTTATTACCAATTTGATTTTGTTGCATTTGCGCCTTCCAAATGTAAGCCAGTGTATAAGAACTCTGTAGAAATCTACTTTTTTTACCGTATGAATTAGTCTTTACGCATTGAAAAACTATTGTACGTGCAACTCTGTTGTTGGGTCTGGGTCCCTTGGGATCTTAGAGAACTTATGACCCCTAAATATCCCCTCACCCAGAAGGGTCTAGTGGATGTAATGGTATATTGAGTTTATAAATCACCAGTCACCTCGAATACAGCAATGCTCTCTTTGTTGTCATCTCCACCCAGCGTCTCAGAAGACTCCAAACCCTACAGAATGCTGCAGCCAGGATCACCCTGGACCTCCCTAATTGGACCCACATCAACACCCACCTCATAAAATTCCCCTGGCTCCCCATCCAGAAGAGGTGCCCATTTAAAATCCTCATGAACGCCAGAAAAGCTCTATACAATCAAGGGCCAGCCTACATCAAACACCGACTGGACTTCCATATTCCCGCAAGACACCTGCACTTCTCCTCACTGGCCTTTGTGCACATCCAACACATCTGTCACAGCCTCAGTGGTGGCCAATCCTTTTCCTACAACGTCGCCAACACCTGGAATGACCTGCCCCTCCTTCTGCGAACGATTCAAAAAGGGGGTGGTGATGGACAGAGTATCTGAATTAAGCAGAACACTCCTACACAGTCAACAGATCAGGGCTTGATCCATCACCGTTTTTTAGCTCACTGCACCATCCCAGTTCAGAACCTGGCTATATGCAAATTAGTCTGGCCCTGGCCCAGTGCATCATGGGAACAGGGCAGACCAAACTACCAAGCCAATTCTTTACCGGAAAGGAAACAAGCTTCCGGGGACCGGTTTCTGGCATTACAGCCGTCTTCGGCCCGGCTTGCTTGAATCCTGATGGTGCAGTGAGCAAGGGACTCATGTCTGAGCATACCCTTCCACACTTGTGGTGGCCAAAACGATTCAAAAAGGGGGTGGTGATGGACAGAGTATCTGAATTAAGCAGAACACTCCTACCCAGTCAACAGATCAGGGCTTGATCCATCACCGTTTTTTAGCTCACTGCACCATCCCAGTTCAGAACCTGGCTATATGCAAATTAGTCTGGCCCTGGCCCAGTGCATCATGGGAACAGGGCAGACCAAACTACCAAGCCAATTCTTTACCGGAAAGGAAACAAGCTTCCGGGGACCGGTTTCTGGCATTACAGCCGTCTTCGGCCCGGCTTGCTTGAATCCTGATGGTGCAGTGAGCAAGGGACTCATGTCTGAGCATACCCTTCCACACTTGTGGTGGCAAAAACGATTCAAAAAGGGGGTGGTGATGGACAGAGTATCTGAATTAAGCAGAACACTCCTACCCAGTCAACAGATCAGGGCTTGATCCATCACCGTTTTTTAGCTCACTGCACCATCCCAGTTCAGAACCTGGCTATATGAAAATTAGTCTGGCCCTGGCCCAGTGCATCATGGGAACAGGGCAGACCAAACTACCAAGCCAATTCTTTACCGGAAAGGAAACAAGCTTCCGGGGACCGGTTTCTGGCATTACAGCCGTCTTCGGCCCGGCTTGCTTGAATCCTGATGGTTCAGTGAGCAAGGGACTCATGTCTGAGCATACCCTTCCGGAAAGGAAACAAGCTTCCGGGACCCGGTAGCTTGTTTCCTTCCCAGTATAAGAATTGGCTTGGTAGTTTGGTTTGCCCTGTTCCCATCATGCACTGGGACAGGAACAGACTAATTTGCATATAGCCAAGTTCTGAGCTGGGATGGTGCAGTGAGCTAAAAAACGGTGATGGATCAAGCCCTCATCTTTGGAATGGGTAAGAGTGGTCTGCTTAATTCAGGCACTCTGTTCATCACCACCCCCTTTTCTGAATCCTCCTTCTGCGAACAGCACCCTCCCTAGCGGACTTCAGAAAGAAACTCAAGACCTGGCTTTTCGACAGAGACGTCGCACCCACAGGGCCCAGATAACCCTAGGGCGTGACAGTGTTGCCCTATACAAAGGCTGTCTCCTTGATTGATAAGTTGGCCATTGTGACAAAAAGTTACAGATGAAAATGTTGTCCCAAACTGATACTTTTTTTCCTACTCATTTTCAATATTTCATTATTTCAACTGTTAGTTTCCTTGCTAAAACCTTGAGGGATCTACACATATGAACCCATGCTGAAAACAAAATGTTTCTTACTTTTCAGAAATCTATAGCCTTCTGGGATCATCCAGGGTTTTCACACTGGTATCCAACTCAAACTGGAAGTAGGTAGAGAGCACAGAAAATAGGAAAAATGGGCTACCTCTTTGAAAAATACCAAAACTGTGGAAAATATTAGGTTTTGTTATTCAGCTAGGCATGTTCCTGAAAGCTAGGAAGATGGTGTCTTTAGCACAGCAAAACGTTTGTTTATGCAATTTTTAGGAAAAAAAGACACCTTTATCTAGAGTATTTCTTTCCTAATGCTACTTAATATGTAGCTTTATTTTGCCTATTGTCTCTGTCCCATCCAGGGAAATCCACAAACCCTGGGTACCTTAGGAATCCCTAGGATGTTGGAAAAAATGTGTCATGTATAAAAGTTATGGAGCCCTAGGCGCAAACTACCCCTAATAGCCAAAAAGGGCTCAGCCCTGGACGAGGGGTGAAGGACCAGCAGTTAAGGGATTAATTATGATTTGTTTCATAGAATAATTTAAAGAAATGTGCTTCTCCTCTAGAAAACCATCATTGAGCCTGCATAAGCTTGAAGAACATGAAATATAAGTAGGCGTTCTATTCGCATGTGTTCAACAAGTTTTAACTTTGATCACAAACACCGCCTTTGGAGTTCTTCACTCACACTGATTTTGGCTAGTGACTGTGATATTAATTCTCTGTATGTGATTTTATTATGCTTTCATTGTCAATATTGACTGAATAAAGTTGTTGATGATGATCATCATACTAAGGTCACATTACAACTGTCCTGAGCAAGGTTTTTAGACAAAACTTTCCCAAATACATTATTGAAACTGCCTTGGAACTGTGGATAATCTTTCTGGATAGACAGATGTATTGCCATTGTTAAGCTGGATAGCTCAACCTTACCTTTGTCCACCAACTCTACGGTGCCCCAAATACTTAAGTTTCAGCCTGTCACGCTTCATGTGGATCCATCTGGGTGGCTGCGGGAGGAGCAGGCAGGGTTTGAAACTTTAAGTTTTCCATTCAGTCTCCCATAGGAATATTTCCTTTCTGCTCCTGCAAAAATAGCTCATTGGAATTATATCAAATTTACCATGACATTAGAACTTTGGAAATTATCAGACCTTCTTTTTGGCTCGTGTGAATCTATTCCATTATTGTGCGGACATTGTCATTTATAAAATGTCCGGTGAGATATTTCAATGGGTTATCATTTATACCTCAACTGTAAATTTGCAGCCCCTCCACAATCTTGGGTCAGTAAAGTGTCAGAGGATCCACATTTTGAATCATGTATACAGCCATTGGATTGGGAACATATTTTACAGTCATCCCTGTCTGGATCCATTGATTCAAGTAGTGTCCAACTGATTGACTGGATGCACCAGAAATATTTCTTTTACAACCACCATAACTTGATGTGTGGCTAGCACTATGTAATAATAAAAGAATCAGGATTTGTAGTGAGTAGGGGGGAAAGCATCCCCTGACCCCCAGGTCAAGTTGGGGATCTTTCAGGGGCCAAGAGAACCAGGCCTGAGGACTGCACGCTGATTCTGTGGGGCCAGCTTTGCTCTTACAGAGGATATAGCCCTTCATCGAACCAGAGATTTGCTTTCAGGACAGGACTTGCCTTACCGTGAATAGGTCGTTTCCTGGGGAGGCTGCAAGGGTGGGAGCCGGTTTTGTTACTGGGGGCTGGTTTTGCATCTGACCCTCACTAACAAAAGCAGCAAGAAATCGTTTCCAGCCTCCTATGGCCAGGCAGGGGCTGGTCTGAGAAAACTTGCAGGACTGCTTTGGGTACCAAATCCGGCCCTATTTGCTATATGGATCCTTGCTTTATGGACACGAATGAAACTAAAATGTTTTTTAAAACCTTGAAACTACAGACCAGGGCCTGACTCTTAACCAGGCCTTGTGGCCAACCTCCACAACATGGCCACAGTCTCAGTGCTCATTTCCTGAAATGCACAGCCAAAGTCTTCATGCAACAGAAGTTGGTCACATGAGATGCTGGATGCAGGACCGAGTTGCAGGCCGACCCAGCTGCCAATACCTACTGTGCACAACGATATCTCAGGTGCTGAAGGAATTTGCAGTATGGAATGTTGGGTGTAGGGCCTGTATTAACCTGGGGCACTATTCTGTTCACCATAGATTAGCCAGACATCCTCCTCCCCACAGCCACCATTCTTCCCCTTCCTTTTTATTGGATCTCAAATCTACAGTGCTCTCCCATCTCTCTCCTAAGATGACAATAATGAGAATCACATATTGTCTCTTGTCTGGTTCCTCCTCGGCACTGTCCTTAGCAGAGTCAGAGTCAAAGTATCGCACTCCCCGCTCCTCTTTCATAGCTGTAGCCGCCACTCAGATCATCTTCGCAGTGTTAGGGCCTACCACTTCTGTATCTGCAATTTAATAGCATTATCTCTGAAACACTCACTACCCACATTATTTAAGTTGCATCCATGGAGGTCATTTAGGGAATGCAAGGGGTCACAGCTGCAGCCCCTGCCTTGCCCCTTGCGAATCCTGGCACTGCCTTTGAGACCCTGGCCTCAGAGGTGGCAAAAGCAATGCCAAGAATAAAATATGGACAGTGTTCTGATAAACACTGTTTACATTCTGCATTGTGAGGGTACACTTTCAGCCTAAATTACATACATTCAGAAGTGCAATGGGAACTTTTTAGAATACATAATAAAATTAGACAAATACAAAAATGCACATTCTTTTTAAACGTGTGGCCACATTTGATTAAAAAGTGTGTGTTTGTACAGAAATGTCATGTCTGTCTTCCACAAGTGTAAAAGTTTCTTACAAGTGATCATAAATCAAAACATATCAACAATAAAAAGAGTAAATCAAGCCATCAACATCGTTCACATGCAATATACGGTCCTTATAAGTTAAATACCAGCAGGCCTGACCACTGTGTTTTTTTAAATCTCTTGTCATTTCCTTGTGATTTAGCAGCACATTTCCTCTTTGAGGTATACACTAGATTTCAGTGACGTCAATGATTGTGATTTCATCAAATTCACAGTCTTGTGGCTTCACTTCTAGGGGTTCAGGGTAAAAGGTCACCTGATATCACATATTGTCATGTAATTGAGGTCAAATGGTGTGTGATGTTGCTTTCGCTACCCCTGGCATTGTGATAATGCCTAAGGTTCTATCCTTACTTGAGGCAACCCCCCCCCCCCCAGAAGGCGCAGGCACAGGTATGTGGAATTAGTTAATCTGCCACAAATGTACTGATACCCTCATCCACTGAATCAGGGCAAGGGAGTTGAGCCCATGGCAAAAGTTGTGAATGCAATACCAAGGAACCGGGAGTAGTAGAATGAAAAAGTCTCCAGGAGGGGTAATATATACCCCCACAGAGTACACAGATGAGTAACATTGAATTGTTCAATGAACCTATAAGCTCCTACCAGTCCAGCTTCAGAAACTACTGTGTGTTATGCAGAAATGACACAAAGGTGAACCTTAAAGGAAATATCCTTTGAGACCTCTAAGAATATTAAAAGAAAAACATTGTCCCCATCAGTCACCCTGCTGTGCCTGGATTGAATGTATTGTAGCAGTATCCAGTAAGTGCCCTGCTAGGGAAAACAGCCACAAACAAAAATCAGGGATGTCTCTTAATGAGAACGGGGTGTCCCCATTGTGCTGTTCAGAGTGAAGGCGTGAACTCCTGCTTGGCATTCTGAACAGTGCATTGGGTAAAGGCGGGCTGGCCACTTGAAGCTACCCATCTGCCTTTCACTGTGGGCAAAGCCCTGGCCAATGCCAGAAACCGGTCCTCGGAAGCTTGTTTCCGGTCCAGGGAAGGCATGGCTTGGCATTTCGGGCTGGACTGTTCCCATGAGGCACAGGGTCAGACTGATTTGCATATAGCCATGTCTGAACTGTGGTGGCAGAGTGGGCTAAAGAACGGTGATGGATCAAACCCAGATCTTTTGACTGGGTGTGAGTGTTTGATTGGTTCAGATGCTCCGTCCATCACCACCCCCTTTTGTACCACTTAGTTTGAAAGGTGGGCAGGGTTTCCCACCAAGGCCAGTGGATTGAGTTACTGCACCCACTTGTAGGGACCCTCCTTTCCCTGCTTCCAATTGACACAGTTAGGGAATCCTCTGGCTTGTTGCTACCTCCTTGTCTGGTGAACAACCAATGTCCCTGACAGCTTTTTTGCCATGTAACCTGCTTTTGGAATACAACAAGTTCATAGTGTAATTTTGTTGCAGTGGCATAACTAGGCCTTTTGCCGCCATCGGCGGTCCAAGCCTTTGCCTCCCCATGGCGGCCGTAAGGGCTGGGGGGGGGGGGGTGGTTTGTTGGCAAACGTATTCCGCGTTTGCCGCCTGGCGCAGCAGCAGGTAAGAGCGGGGGAGCACACCGCCCCCAAAACTCATGCTGCCAGGGGGTGGATCGCCCGCTCCCCCTTGCTACGCCACTGTTTGGTTGCCTCATTAACATGGGGCCACACCTCCATGTACATGGCGGAACTCCTCTTTTTGATCGCGCTGTAATACCAAAGTGACCCAGGGGTACAAACAACTGGTTCACATGCCGGTTTTCTCCAGACCACGTTCTTATAACATAGGCCCTGAAAACGATGAATCAATCTTGTAATTTTCCACCTCTTTCCCGCCTCCCAACCTCATGTGTTTATCCCATTACCTCCACCACATCAGCACATCACTGAGAGACCCACAGCAGCCACCTGCCTTTCCCAAATCAAAGCCAAAGGCTCAGTGGTTCACGCGCAACCATTGTACATTCTCCTGTGTGTAGGTTGTACCGTTTCCCTCAATCATTTTAGTAATCTTTTTCAGCTCAATCGCCGTTTTCAGTTCATCATAATTAAGGCTCCCGGTTTTCCGTTTAAACGGATTTTTACATATAAATACAGACGGAAAAAAACACGCCAGGACATCGGCTGCAGCTCCAGCAACCTTTTGTTTCTTGTATGAGAGGGTGAAGGAGGTTGATGTGGCAGGGCCAACAACAACAACCATTAACATAAAGCCTGGCTGCCTCTCTCAGTCACTGTGCACGTTGTTGGGCAGTGGGGCTGAGTGAGAGGTGAGCAAGTCAGTTAACATGACTTCATTTTTCTATTTAAAGTTTATTTAAGTGCTACTTAAATAAAAATAAAACCAAGAACAGAAATGACTGTTGCACCACCTGATGCCCTGCATTTTCTCTAGTGTCCATAGCAAAGCACTATTCTGTACAGATGAATATGCAGGAATCTTTAGCTATTTTGGCGATTTACAATGCCTTGTGGGGTAGGTCGTTTTCTAGTGCACACTCTGATATTCTTCGAGCAGAAACTCTCTGTGATAGATGATTAAATGTGAGTAAAAAAGGTAGTAATGCATTGGCATTTTGCAAGACAGCTGCGCAAATGAGACCTAATCAAAATCACTAATTCACACATCTTTTCTTAGAAGACAGGGAAGAAATTTGCTCCCAATCTGTAAAGTGCACTTAGCATAGGTTCCAATTTAAAAAAAACAGCTATAACAACCTACTGCAAGTGTTCATGTCAATTTAAATAAATGTGGAAAAATACTAGCTTTAGCGTTTGTTTTACTTGCGTCAAAAATAAATGTTGATAAATACAGATAAAATGACCAAAAAATAAATATGGATAAATATAGACGGAAATGTGAGAAAAATAAATACCATAAAACCGGGAGCCCTAATCATAATCTCTGTTATGACATCACCATTTGCCATTTTTAACGGTTTGTATAAAATATAATTTCTGGGTCAATGTTTAATTCATTTACAGGTTGCCCTACAGTTCCAGCGGCGGCTGCCATGTTCCCTCTAAGTACTGCTTTTCTATTCTTATGTCACATCGGCGGGGGGATGTGTTGATACAATATTGTGCAAGCACTGCAGGTTTATTTCACTTGAATTAAAGGTGCTAATTAGTGATTTGCATGTCTCACTCTTCCTAATGCAGGCGGTGCTTTGCAACTAGTTATATCCTCCGAACCCACGTTGCTGTCAGTGAGTGAGAAGCAGAAGGGTGACTTCACCAAATGCCCCACATGCGAGGTTTTCTTTCGCTTTCACTGTCACTCGTCCCTGTTGGTCACTCGTCCCTGCTGGCTGACATGATGGAAGGACCTGGCTATGGACATTTGTCTGCCTTTCATTGGCACAGCGTTGATTCACCGCATGCTCGCACCACTTTTCGGTTGCTCTTTCGCATCCCAGGCGACTGTTTCGATAATGAATATAACGTAACTAACACCTGTGTGCAAACACTCGATGGTTTGTGCTGCCTTCGGATAACTGGTTGGATGATGAGGCCTTGGTCTCAGTCAGGAAGATGGCGACGTCACAATCAAGGAAATGGGGATGCTCCTGTCATTCCGCTGGAAACAAGGAAGCTGCCAGAACCTTAAAAAATACCCCTCCTTTGTTCACTCGCCCCAATGGCAAGAGCGAAACGAGCAAACCAGTTCGGCACCCTCATAGAAGAGATTCCTTCTTCTTCCCGTCCATCTAGTAGTGCATCCTCAAAGTCTACCACCCGCCCGTCCATCCATCCTTTTTTCATTCTTTCCTTCCATCCTTACTTACTTTTTTCCATTTTCTCTTTTATTAAAAAAAAAAAGAAAATGCAAAGAACACAGAAGAAGCAATGATCTTGTCATACAGTGGTAGGTAAATATGCTACGCTATCTAGATTGCACATACATATTTGTTTCATGATGTTTCCCAAGGTGCAACACTATTCCAGCATCTTCATCAGCTGCCGGATGTTGGCTGTCTTGCCTTTCCCTGCCCTTTCTCTTTCCTCTCCCCTCCCTCCCCTTCCTCCCCCTTCCCTTCCCTTCTCCTTCTCCTTCTCCTTCCTCTTCCCTTCCTTTCCCTTCCCTTCCCCTCTTCCCTTCCCTTCCTTTCCCTTCCCTTCCCCTCCCTTCACACTTCGCTTCCATTCCCTTCCTTCCCTTATTAGTTCCTTCCCTTCCTTTCCCTTCCCTTCCCTTCTCCTCTTCCCTTCCATTCCCTCCTTCCTTATTCCTGTCCTTTACCTGCTTCTTTAGTTCCTTCCTTACTTCATTCTTTCTTCTCATAATATGTTGTTTATGGTCATTTGTCTGCACATTTGGAGACTGAAAAGACCCATAAAAACTAAACGGCTTTTTGACAACCAGCCCAATTGTCCAGTACCAACCGAACCACCGTTTTGGTTGCTACAACCGGTGGTGCTGTACACTACTGTTCAGCAGTGGCATCTTTTTAATCACCCCAAGTACAATAGTGAAATGAGCAAATCAGTCTGACCCTCATTGAAGAGCTCCCTTCATCTTCCCATCAATTAAGGAGTGCATCCTCAAAGTTTACCACCCGTCTGTCCATCCATCCATCAATATTTCCTTGCTTCCATCCTTCCTTTTTTTTTCAATGTCACTTTAAAAAAAAAAAAAAAAAAAAATTAAATGCAAAGAACACGGAAGAAGTCATACAGTTGTAGATAAAGATGGTACGCTATCCAGATTCCACATACATATTTGTTTCATGATTCAATAATTACAACGACAAGGAAATGTGTGAAGAGAGATGTTTAATTCATCCTCTAGTCCGAAGCTTACTGACATCTCACCCCAACCCGTTAACCACCCACCTAGAACCCCAACTTGAGAATAAACAACTTGACAAGAACGTGACAGTCACGAGCAAATAGGAAAACACAGTCGTGACTACCATATACATATACAACAAATCTTCCCCCTTTATTTTTTTTATTTTTTTAAACTCATAACACAATTCTTGAGCTTTTCTGGTAAATGATGTTCACGCATTCTCCTGGTGAAATTACTTCTATTGCCAAAATGACAAAGGTCCTGCTTGCTAGGATCACCACCATACTCAAGATCTGAAGATACATTCCTGCTAGTATCTTTAGTAGATTGGACTCTTCCCTTGAAAACAGAAATCCTGTTGAAATTGCAAACACTTCCACCTTCAATTCTCACAGCATTATTGAAAACTTCTATGACTTTCTTGGGATCTGACCAGCATTGAGAACCCTTAGATACACATTCCTTTTTCTTTAAACAAACCAAATCAATCACTAACTACAATTCTTCGTTTGCTCGCAGTACCGCTTCTCCTATTCATAACCTGTCTCATCTTTTCTTTATACTCGTTAACTCTGTGTCTAACTAACTCATAGTCAATGACTGTTGTGTTTTTATCCTCAGCTAAAACATTTTTTAACCACAGGGAACCAACCTTGTACTTGGTTACGTCCCCTTAGAAGTTCAAATGGACTAACCAGAGTGACTGAAATGGGTGAGGTCCTATATGCTAATAACATAGACTGCAAAGCATTGCGCCAATTAAGACCTCCCTTAGTAGATAATTGGATAGCTTCCTTCACCACTCGATTAAAACGCTCAACTTGACCATTAGCTTCAGGATGGAACACAGCTATTCTTCTATGAGTTATTTAACATTTCTCCATAAAGGATTCCATTTCCCTACTGATAAATTGAGGTCCATTGTCTGTGACAAGTTCTTGTGGAATGCCTTCTCTACAAAAGATATTATCAAGAAATTCAATCACGCTCTGTGAAGTAACCTTGTTAACCATTTTGACCTCTGGCCATTTTAAATAGTAGTCTATGAGAACAATCCCAAAACTTTCTTTAGGTAAGACATGAAATGGACCAATGATGTCCAATCCTAATTTCCTCCATGGACCCACAGGAAATTTCACAGGATGCGATTCAGCATGCAAAACAACAGCTGACTTGTCACTGTTTGAATAATTAGGACACAAACGTACAAAATGCTCAATGGAAACGTCTATTCCAGGCCACCAAAACGATTCTTTGATCCGTCTTATAGTAAAAGAAATACCCGAGTGTCCCTTGTGAGCAATCTCCATAATAGCGTACCTCAAGGCAAATGGCGGAATAATTTTATCATTTCTCATGACTAACCCATTTTGAAAAGCCAATTCATTCTGAATCTTTGAGAAACTCATCATGTCTCCTGTCAACTTTCTTTGTTCAGGCCAACCTTTCAGAATGTACTATTTTATAGTTTTTAACTCAACATCTTTTTCCATTTCCGACAGCCAAACTCCCTCGCAGAAATTGGGTCTTTCACCATGAATTAAATTTATGTCACAAGAGGAGAAAGCCACTTCACAATCATCCTCCTGAAATATTTCATCACAAGTAATAGGTAACTAGGACATGCAATCAGCGTGCATATTCGCCTTCCCTTGGACATACTCAATCCGGAAACTGAAAGATTGTAATCTTGAAGATAGTCCTCTTATGATTCGATAATTACAATGACGAGGAAATGTGTGAAGAGAGATGTTTAATTCATCCTCTAAGTCCGAAGCTTACATACAACTGACATCTCACCCCCAACCCGTTAACCACCCGCCTAGAACCCCAACTTGAGAATAAACAACTTGACAAGAAGGTGACAGTCACAAGCAAATAGGAAAACACGCTTGTGACTGCCATGTACATATACAACACTTCCCCTCCCCTCTCCGCCCTCCCCTCCCCTTCCCTTCCCTCCTTCCTTATTTCCTCCCCTCCCCTCCGCTTCCCTTCCCTTCTTCCCCTTCCCTAGTTCCTTCCCTTTCCTATTCCATTCCCTTCCCTTCTTCCCTTCCCTTCCATTCCTATCTTCCCTTCCCTCCTTCTTTAGTCCCATCCATTCCCTTCCTTTCTCTTCCCGTCTCTTCCCTTTCCTTCCCTTTCCTTCTCTTCCCTTCCCCCCTTCCTTAGTTCCTCCCCTTCCTTTCCTTTCCCCTTCCCTAGTTACCTCCCTTTCCCAGTCCCTTCTCTTCCTTTCCCTTTCCCTAGTTCCTTCCCTTTCCTAGTCCCTTCCCTTCCCCTCTTCCCTAGTCCCATCCCTTCCCTTCCCTTCCCTACCCTTTCCTCCTTCCTTAGTTCCTCCCCTCCCCTTCCCTCCCCTTCCTTTCCCCTTCCCTAGTTCCTTCCCTTTCCTGGTCCCTTCCCTTACTCTCTACCCTTCCCTTCCCCTCTTGCCTTCCCTTCCCTCCTTTCTTAGTCCCATCCCTTCCCTTCCCTTCTTCCTTAGTCCCGTCCCTTCCCGGTTTCCTTATTTCCTTCCTTACTTCCTTCCTTAGTCCCATCCATTCCCTTCCTTTCTCTTCCCGTCTCTTCCCTTTCCTTCCCTTTCCTTCTCTTCCCTTCCCCCCTTCCTTAGTTCCTCCCCTTCCTTTCCTTTCCCCTTCCCTAGTTACCTCCCTTTCCCAGTCCCTTCTCTTCCTTTCCCTTTCCCTAGTTCCTTCCCTTTCCTAGTCCCTTCCCTTCCCCTCTTCCCTAGTCCCATCCCTTCCCTTCCCTTCCCTACCCTTTCCTCCTTCCTTAGTTCCTCCCCTCCCCTTCCCTCCCCTTCCTTTCCCCTTCCCTAGTTCCTTCCCTTTCCTGGTCCCTTCCCTTACTCTCTACCCTTCCCTTCCCCTCTTGCCTTCCCTTCCCTCCTTTCTTAGTCCCATCCCTTCCCTTCCCTTCTTCCTTAGTCCCGTCCCTTCCCGGTTTCCTTATTTCCTTCCTTACTTCCTTCTTTCCTCTCATAATATCTTGTTTATGGTCCTTTGTCTGCACATTTGGAGACTGACAAGACCCATAAAAACTAACCAGCCTTTTGTAACCAGCCCAATGGTCCAGTGCCAATCCAACCACCGTTTTGGTTGCTACAATTGGTAGTGCTGTACACTACTGTTGAGAAGTGGCATAATTTCAAATGCAAAAGTGATACCACATCAATTTATATGTGTACCCAATTACATAATTGGAAGAGGCATCATGTGAACTTTGACCCTAAAGAAGAGTTACTGTAGTTATTTCACATTCTTTACTGAAAACTGAAGTTTGTTATATTTAATTAACCATAAACATCATGTAGCCAGAGCAGGATTTTCTAAAGTCAGGCCGGATCCATGCTAGATTTTTAGCATGCCCCCACTTAGATACATGTGGTTATCTTAAAAAACTGGTATAAATCCTGCCCTCCAGGACCAACTTTGGAGAACCCGGCGTCAGAGGAAGTTTTCCGTGTACGGAAACAAACTGGGCTCTATCGACCGAAAACGTAAGGTCTGACCATTTCTAAATGAGGCAGGCAGATCTATTTGGCAGACAAGATACTCCATCACTGTACCCTGTCCACCAACTCTAAAGCAGGCTCCTAATCGGCCCATGCCTAAACAAGCATTGGCAAAGCCAATAGGTCTCACCAATGCAAGAATTGTTGGCTTTGCCAATATGTTTTAGCCATTTTGTACACCAGCGTGCTTGCTGTTCAGCATGGCTAAAAGTTAGTGGTGTAAAGAAGAGTGGTGTGGAGTGCAGCAAAGTGGAGAGTTATGGAGTGGGATCACTGACACAATATCGACAAAAATAATAATGTGTAACAAAAATATTGCGTCAAAAATATAGATTACAAAAATATTGTCTCCCCTTACTTATGATGGTAAGTACAAACATAAATTATTGTTTTACACTAATATTGTTAAAAAACATACACAAATATATATACAGTTGAAAATAGTAAATCTTAATTATTTAAATATATGAAATTAGAATAAGGTAAAATAAATATCTTTAAATAATATTTAATACTATATAAAATATATACTTATATAAACACACACATATGTGTGTGTGTATGTTAATATCTAGATATATAATGTAACACTACTATTAAAAAACTATATTTTACATGATATTATTTTTTGTTTTTTAAATTAAGTACTATAACAATCAAAAATATATATCATATGAAACATAAAAAATATTAACTACTCAATTGCAAAATATTAAAAAATTACCAATTAAAATATATAAAAAATGTAAAATCACCCAAAAAGACATTTCTGAAAAAATATTATATATATATATATATATATATATATATATATAGGAAATAAAAAAGTAAACAAATTATAATAATAGATAGAATTTCTGGATGTAAAACTCCATGTTAAAAATGGTAAGCTTGAGAGCACAATGTTTAGGAAACCCACGGCGGGGAACATTACGCTTCACGCCAATAATTCCCACCTGAGGCATTTGATCGCTAACATATCATATGGAGAAGTTCTAAGACTCTAACGTATTTGTAGCAACGATGAAGATTTTATTAAGTGCCAGGAAGACATGCAGATAAGATTAAGTATGAGGGGGTACAGTAAAAAACTCATTGAGGAGGCTATTAAAAAAGCAAACAAACGTCCAAGAGAAAGCCTCTTAAAAAAAGATGAAATAGAAAGAGTAAATGCTAGCAATCAAACAGACAACCCCAGGCTCATTACTACTTATTCTAGACAAGAACGAAAGATCAGATCCATCATTCAGAAACACTGGCCTATAGTTTTGACGGACAGTATACTTTAGGATCGATTAACTCCATCACCTATTATAACCTTCAGGAAAGGTAGATCAATGGGTACAGACCTGGATAAAAACTCCCCAGAAACTAGAAAAACTACACCATGGTTACAACCAACTAGGGGGTTTAAAAGATGCACTACGTGCCGTGCTTGCAAATTTGGCTGCAATAAAACATCTTATCAAACACCATTTGATACATCCCCAGTTCTTATCAAGGGCAGTTACAACTGTAAAACAGAGTGTGCTGTTTATGTCCTGACATGTACCTGTGGCTTGAATTATGTTGGGAGCACAAAGCTACAGGTGCACGTCAGGATATTACTGCATTTAAGAGCCATCCTACACAATGACCCAGCTTACCCTGTGGCACGTCATTTTTACAAATGCCATACCAAGGATATCAATTGCCTTTCCTATTTTGTCATCAGCGCCGTACCTAATTGTAAAAGAGGGGGCAATAGAGAACGGCAATTAAGACAGCTAGAGACTAAGTTTATCCTTGAGTTAGATAGTAAGTGGCCCCAGGGACTCAATAATGCTGAGTATATGCACAATTTTCTGTAAATATATTAATTATGAGAGTATATACAGATGCATAGGGTTACATACAACTTGCTCTTTAATATACTCAGGTCGGTTTTCAGTTGTGTTGTGATGAATTACTTTTAAAAGAAATATATGAAATGTATCCTCTCTCAAATCAAATGTCTGTTTGATCAATGTTGATATTATGTTTTTAGCGAACTCTGAACTTTTATATATTTTTAATGGTATTTTTTCCAGCTGTAAAAAACTTTTTACTATTGAGATGGTGTAAAGTATGTTTGCTACATAATATAAATATATTAACTTTGATTTTATTGTACATAGTATTGCACTTATATATAATATTTGCTGGGTATTGCACATATTACATTGCACTTTAGAATGGTATTTGCACTTAGAAGAATGGATTTGCACTTGGACACTTTATTTCAAAACATAGTCTGGATTTATCCGACATAATACTGTGATCAATACAGCATATCAGTGGGATTTTGTATATGTCATAGAAAAACACAGCAGAAATATTCTTTACAAAGATTTTCCTTTGGGATTTATCCAGTCATATCAAGCAAAACGATATGAAGTTTTCTTTTTCTATTAGTACGTGTGTATTTAAACATTAAATTGCTGTTTTTTATGTTGATTTAGTTAAAATGCATTATTGTTTTTATCTAACAATACAAACATGCATTCATGCATAGATACCTGCTGAAAAGACGTTATGAACGAAAGTCTGTCGTCTTTTTTTATGATCACGTGACCAGAAATGCACTTGTGAGGAGGTGTGCACTTTTACACGCATATATAACAAGCATTTACAATGCAACGGTTTCGCCTTGGCAAAAGTTAGAGATATTGGCATTGTAAATTACAACATTTTTATTTATGTGTTGGTTTTGAAAACAGATAAATAAATGACATTGTCATTTACATTGCCAATAGCTTAATCTCTCGCAAATGTGAGACCTATTGTACCCTACTGGACGAGCTCAGCAGACAGCAATTACTACCACACACACACACCCAGAGCCACAGACACCCAGAGCCACACACACACACAGCCAGCCACACACACCCAGAGCCAAACTCACACACACACACACCCAGAGCCACACACACGCACACCCAAAGCCACACACACACACCCAAAGCCACACACACACCCCCAAAGCCACACACACACACACACACACATCCAGAGCCACACACACACCCAGAGCCACACACACACCCACACCCAGAGCCACACACACACCCAGAGCCACACACACACACACACCCAGAGCCACACACACACACACCCAGAGCCACACACACACACACCCCCAGAGACACACACACCCAGAGACACACACACACACACAGAGCCACACACACACACACACACCCAGTGCCACACACACCAACCCAGAGCCACACACACCCACCCAGAGCCACACACACCCACCCAGAGCCACACACACCCACCCAGAGCCACACACACCCACCCAGGAGAGCAAGCACAGCGAGGGGGCAGGGAAGCAAGCACAGCGAGGGGGCAGGGAAGCAAGCACAGCGAGGGGGCAGGGAAGCAAGCACAGCGAGGGGGCAGGGAAGCAAACCAGGGGGCAGGGAAGCAAACCAGGGGGCAGGGAAGCAAGCAAGCACATGCAGGTTGCAGGGGAGCAAGCACAGCCAGGGGCAGGGGAACCAGGGGGCGGGGAGCAAGCACAGCCAGGGGGCGGGGAAGCAAGCACAGCCAGGGGGCGATGAAGCAAGCACGGGCAGGGAAGCAAGCACAGCCAGGGGGCAGGGAATCAAGCACACTAGTCACTAGTAGGTTTCAAAAGAGATCCTGGGCTGCACAATTTTGAGATCAAGTATTTGTGCAACAGCTGGCCGGAGATCCCTACTGGAATACTGGGAGAGGGCATGAACCCTCTGCCTACTCAGAAACGCAGATAAGGAGCAAGATTACACTTTCAAGCAGGATGAAACAGAAAGCATGAGGATCAACGCATAACCAGTGCTGCTGCCACAGCCAGAGTTAAAAAAACGTAAAGAGTTTGTTAAATGTTACATTATTTTTCTAATTCGGTTCGGGATTTTTATTGTTTTGCATATTGACTTTATTACGGTTTTGTTACTAAATAAATAGTGTACACATTGCCCTAAATTATGCGTGTCTGCTTTGTGCCACAGCTACCAGGGGTCTAAGATCGGGTTAATTTAGTAAGTTTGTGGCTTCACCCTGTGAAGGGATGTGCTTATTCTTTGAAATGGGCATCCACCCCAAATAATAATCCAAAGTATTTAATATTTAGCTTTGACAGCATTTCAGAAGAGGATCTAATGAGTCAAAGGGTGGTTAAGAATGCACCATTTGCAAGATTACATCCTGCAATGTCGCTAATTTCTCTGCCTGTGACATCACTCAATGGGAAGTCAGTGGGCCAAAAGTCATCTGATGTCACTTCCCTTGATGTTATCAAATATGCTAAAGTTAGTGAGAACTATGGGTTACCAAAACCATACACCACTGTCAGAGCTTGAAATGTAAAGGTGTAGGTACTCACTATCCCAGAGTACCTACCTATGTGCTGCTGGGAGAAGCAGGCACACTCCCTTTCAAATGAAATAAGTGAAGGTACTGAGTGCTTTTCCATTTTAAGAACTGACCCTGGGACAATTACAGAAATCCCCCTAAGCGCACAACCATACACAGGGATCCTTTTACGCAGGGATACCTCAAGCACGAGATCGCAGTTAGACAGGAGGTTCCGCACACTGTCTCAATCACAATGAGAGTTCTTACAAACACACAGTACCACAGCATGCGTGCAGCGTTTGAATATGCACGCATACGATCTGAGCTAACAAGAAGGGGGGTTCAATCTATGCACACGCACTGCTTTTTTCCTCCACACAGCCCTTGTCTTACTTGCGCAAACACCTGGTCGGTCATCTCCTCGGGTTCCCCCATGTTCTCCTTTCCGCTCATTGAGGCTCTTGATTCAGCACAGGCTAGAGAAGGGTTTGTGCTTCCTGCTAGTGCTGCCCCTGCCGCTGTACAGTGAAACTTAACTGACATCAGAGCTAGCCAATCAGGAAGTCGAAATCACTTGCCGCTTGCCAGTGAACTTTGTTTCCTAGAGGGGCCGGCCAATCGCTAGCCAATAGCCACTTTTCCTACATAGATCAATCTAACTTGTTATGCAAAATCAACAAATCAATTGCAGAAACCAGCCCACCACGTTAGAGTGACATGTACACTATACAATCAACGGGATAAACCTGCAGAAAGACACGCAGTTATTGGCTGACCAGCATTTTGGTCATGTTATTTGCTCCTAGGGAGAGTGTTTTCTAATTTCGTTGTCAGTAAGCCTACAAGCCATCAAAGATGATAACAAGCACCTACGAGGACACAGGGGGCGGGAGAGGACACGGACGGCGGGAGGGGGCGGGAGAGGACACGGACGGCGGGAGGGGGCGGGAGAGGACACGGACGGCGGGAGGGGGCGGGAGTGGACACGGACGGCGGGAGGGGGCGGGAGAGGACACGGATGGCGGGAGGGGGCGGGAGTGGACACGGACGGCGGGAGGGGGCGGGAGTGGACACGGACGGCGGGAGGGGGCGGGAGAGGACACGGACGGCGGGAAATGTGCACAGGACAGCGAGGGGGGGCGGAAAGGCACACGGAGGGGGCGGGAATGGACAGACTTTCAGTGAAAGGGGAGGGAACGGGAAAAAACGTAACTCCGCCCTGGGAAAAAATCTCGGGAACGCCCCCGAATCTGGTCCGGCCTTGACGGACAGATCTCTGTTCCAATGGCTAGCCTCCATTTATGGAGCTAGCCAATGAGACAGGGGGGCGTATTCCATTTTCCTTACTGAAATCAAGAGATTTCTCTGGAGGCGGAGCTAAGAGCTCCGCCCTCCAGCGAAACCTAAAAAGTGAAATGACGTATACTAGGCTGAATGTGATCAAGGGCTCTTGAAGCCCGAAACGCGTCGTTGCAGGCTGTGACATGATGTGAATAAAACATACTTTGCCTGACAAGCTGTGGTGGTCTGAGTTCCTGCTTGGCCACGAGTCGGAAGTGGTTGGAATTTCGTGCAATATATATATATATATATATATATATATATATATATATATATATATATATATATATATATATATATATATCTATATATATATGTATTTATTTTTTTTGGGGGGGGGGGAAGATTCACCAGTACCATCAGTGACAAGTCCGTGCACTATCTGGATCTAGAGGTCCTCACGGTAGGCTGATTCCTAAATACAAAACTCTACCGGAAACCCGCGGCGGGTAACACCCTTTTGCATGCGGCCAGCCACCACCCCAGGAGCATGAAAGTTAACATCCCTTTCGGTGAATTGCTACGCCTCAAGAGAAATTGCTCTGATACAATTGATTTTTCATAAGCAAAAGAAGCAGCCATAGCACGTTTCCGAGCTAGAGGATACTCAACAGCATCTTTGTTAGATGCTTCGAGCAGAGTAGATCGTATCAATAGGAGGGACCTCCTAAAAAACTAAACCAAGACGACAGATCCGGAACCAGTGACTAGAATGATCACCACTTATAACATGAGATCAAACGAATTTGTCCAAATTCTAAACAAAAACTGGCATATCCTCCAAACAGATACAGTCTTAAAGAATAGGCTACCATCAAAACCATCTGTAACCTATAGACGTTGCCAGTCCCTCAGCGACCATCTGACCAGCAGTCACTTTGAGGACCCCCCAAGAACATCTAAAATGAAACCTATCCCAGGCTTTTTCCCGTGTATGCACTGTAAAGCTTGCAAACACAGCAAAAAGCGAACCAAATACGAGGGAAGGCCCAATGACCCACGACCCACTAGGACGATCAGCAAATTTCTGAACTGCAATTCAGAATTTGTAATTTATTGCCTGATCTGCCCCTGCTCCAAGAGATACATTGGGAGTACCATCAACCCAGCAAAAAGGCGTATCCTGGAGCACATGCGTGCCAAAACAAACAAAGACAAAAATTATCCTGTGGCACGCCACTTCGAAATCTACCACAGAAGTAATAGGGATCTAATAACCTTTTTTCTCATTGACCAACTTGAGAACAAGGAACGAGGCGGAGACAAAATCAGATCCCTAAGGGCACTAGAGTCTAAATACATTATCGATCTCCAGACTTTGCAGCCTAGGGGATTGAATAACGATGAGGAACTGTGGGTACACCTCGAATAACAACATGGTCCAAATTCTGAAATAATAAGGTCCTCTGGTGACAGTTTATAACATCATACAAAAAAATATATAAAAAAATATATAGGAGAAATAAGAATTGTATCAATGAAAGAGATAGATCACTAACATCTATGAGCCTCTCTATTACTCAGCTACGTGGGACCATAATACAAGGTCATATTAACATCCTTGCCCATACAGGGCGAGATAACAAAGAGAACAAAACAAAAGAAACGAAAGGGTTATGTTGAAAATGTTTAACAAAACAATAGAAATAAATAATAATTTGTACTACCATTATTGCGCATATAGTGCACAGTAATGATGGCAGGTCACCCATCGAGACATTGTTCAAAACAGAGATAGCCCTTTACAACGAGGTCCATTAAGGACCAATTGGGCTTTTACAATAGGACTGAGAATGTGATAAAATTTCCAAAGTCTTTTATTTTGATTATAATCACGCAAATTGCGCTTTGTAAAACACATCGCTCAAGAATTGAATGTTCTAAGGTGGACATTTATGTCATGATTTAAAATGATCACCTTTTTAGCTACCTTTGTTATATGAATTATGAGTTTTCATGCGTTTATTATGCAATGCATTGTATATTTATGGTTGTACAAAAACATGTTTTTAATTACACATGCACTTTATTAACACCATTCCCCATGTATAACAAGTTAAAAGTTTATCTCTGGCAATGTTTATATATTGAAAGATGGCTGCCATTTCGAACCTGGCGCTCCAGTCCTCTGTCTATGTTGGTATAGAGGTGGGGATATAACGGTGTTTTTTCGAATTCACGGGTTGACACTGAAGAAGCCTTACTGGTGAAGCGCGTCTGTTGTCGTGGGGGCAGGGGGTCTGCCATTAAAATCACTTTTTAACCACAGCTCATGAGTGCCGTCTACTTTCGTCAAAACAAACGAAAGTGTTGGAGAAATATATATATATATATATATATTTTCTACAAAGTTCCCAAAGCATTGAGAGAGAACACTACAGTGCTCCACCATCCGGCAATTAGATGCAGCTTGCTTCCTGCTCCAACTCTTTAACATATGCCAACGCGTTTCGCGGTCTTGCGCCGCTTCTTCCTGGGCTGCTGAAATCACACAAACAGGCACGCATTAACTTCATTTTTCAATTTATTCATGCTTAGCCACAATGGGCGTGTGCTGTCAAGTCTTTTATAGTAATGCATGATGGGACATTGAGTTCCCGAATGCGAGCAAAATCAAGTTCAATGTGCATTTCAATTTTTAAGCTTTGTATTAACCTTGAGTAGGTGTCGGGGCATAGATGCAAGTTTCATTAGCATTTCGAGCACTGTGCTTCCATGATCTCGATAAGTTGGATTTCAAAGCCTCAGTCAGCTGGCTGAGGTGTATCTCCAACTGACGATGGTTCCTCTCTCCACGGCAGGGATGCCGTGTAATTAAGTTTTCCACAAAGTTCCCAAAGCATTGAGAGAGAATAAAAAAGTAAACAAATTATAATAATAGATATAATTAAACAATTTTAGGAAATGTATTAGGTTCTGGGAGTAACAGATATACTATTCCGACTGCAGTCTATGCATAGTCTTTCAGGGGGGTTGCATTTACTAATCCCCCTCCAAACAAGTCAACAGTAGGGAAAGCATTTGACTCAGGAGGGGGAAGATTTACTATTCCACCTCCAGTCTGTGCAACAGTAGGGAAAGTGTTGGACTCCAGAGGGATTATATCTATTATTCCCACTCCAGTCTGTGCAAAAGTTGTGAAAGTGTGGGCTTCGGAGGGGTTAAATTTACTTTTCTCATTCCAGTCTGTGCAATAGTAAGGAAAGCATTGGACTTCAAAGGGGTAAGCTTTACTATTCCAACTCCAGTCTGTGCAAAAGTATGAAAAGTGTTGGACTTCAAAAGAGTTAAATTAAATCATAATTCTAATAAATCAGTATTACATAATGTACATAGTTAATTAGCAATACATTAATGAATAATAAATCATTAATAAATAGTTAATACATTGTTTCTTAACTTCCCACAATATTTTCCTACAAACACAATAGCCCACACCTACATTATGACTACAAAATGAAGGTATTACACAATTTGCATAATTAATAATGACTAATACATTAATATTTAATTGTTAACTAATAATAACTTAATTAACTTCCCACCCTATACCCCTACAAGCCCAGCAGCCCACACCTAAAATATAACTAAAAAACATAATTATTTACCAATTTGCATGATTAATAATCAATGAAATAAATAATAGGAAATGACATTGCTTAGTAATGAATTATTACTTAATTAACAACCCACCCTAGATCGGTACAAACCTAGCAACCCACTACAACACTATAAATTACTATTAGCAATTAAATTAAAAATTAAAAATCACTTAAAATTACAAACTTTTCTTACAAATATTATTAACAATTATACAAACATTAATGACACATACATTAATAAATGAACTAAAAACAATAAGATAAGCAAAAAACAATATTTCTTCCAAATATATAATTGACAACGATATTAACAGCAACAGTATTCCTAACAAAGATATTACTTACCTGAAAAAGATATATACTTTACAATGATATTTCTGAATCACAATATTTTTGTATCACAATATTTCTTCCGTTATTTCTGTCTCTAGATATTTACAACTCAATGTTTTATCCAAATACCAAGGAGTGGCATAGAGTTGAGTGGCATGGAGTGAAGTGGAGTGTCATGGAGTAGCGTGGAGTGGTGCAGAGTAATGTGGAATGTCATGGAGGGAGTAGAGTGTCATTGAGTATAAGGGCGCAGATTGTAGTAGAGTTGAGTGGGGTAGGATGGAGTAGAAAGTCTTAGAGTGGAATGGCAAAGAATGTCATGGAGTGGTGTATAGCTCATTGGAGTGGACGTCGAGGGTGTTTTAGAGTAGAGTGGAATAGATCGGAGTGGTTTATCATAGAGTGGAGAAGCCTAGAGTGGAGTAGAGTGTTGTAGAGTCAAGTGGCATGGAGTAGAGTCGAGTGGCATTCAGTGTTATGGAGTGGAGTGGTGTAGAGTGGAGTAGTGGATTAGAGTTGTGTTTTTTGTGTCGTAGAATAGAGCTCGAACAATGCAGTAGCACAGAGGGAGTTGCATAGAGCATCTTAGAGTAGAATAGTGTTGTAGAATGGCATAGAGTAGAGTAGAGTGCTGTACAGTGGAGGGACACAGTGGAGTAGAGTGTCATTGAGAGGAGTAGGGTTTAATAGAGTATAGGATCATAGAGTGGAGTATTGCAGAAAGTTGTGTCTTTGAGTGGCGTGTCATAGAGTGGAGTAGAGTGACCTAGAGTGAAGTGGCGTAAAGTACAATGGCGCAGAGTAGATTGGCGTAGAGTGCAGTGCCATAGAGTAGACTGGTGCAGAGTACACTGCAGTGCTGTAGAGTGCAGTGGCATAGAGTAGATTGTTTCAGAGAAGAGTGAAGTGGTGCACATTGAAGTGGTGCAGGGTAGAGTGAAGTGGTGTGGGGTAGATAGAGTGTAGAGGTGTAGAGTAGAGTGGCATAGAGTGCAGTGGCATAGAGTAGAATGGTGTACAGTACATTAGCAAGGAGTGCAGTGCTGCAGAATAGATTAGAATGGTGTGGAGTTATGCAGAGTGTGGTGGTGTAGAGTGTAGCGGAATTGAGTGCATTGGCATAGAGTGCTTTGGCGTGGCATAGAGTTGAGTGGTGACCTCTCATAGAGTGCAGCGGCATGGAGGGCAGTGGCATAGAGCAGAGTGGTGCAGAGTCGAATGATGCCGAGTAGAGTGGTGCAGAATAGAGTGGTGCAGATTTTAGTGGTGCAGATAGCAGTGGCATAAATTTCTAGTGGTGCAGAGTAGAGTGACATTGAGCTCAGTGTCAGAGAGTGCAGTCTTGCAGAGTAGAATGTCATAGAGTGCAATGGAGTACAGTGCAGTGGTGTAGAGTAGAGTCATGCAAAGAGCAATGGCCTAGAATACAGTGTGTGTAGTAGAATAGAGTGGCGTAGAGTGCAGGGACATGGAGTGCAATGGTGTAGAGTGGCGTAGCATGCAGTTGTGCGGAGTGGTGTAGCATAGTGTTGCAGAGTAGAGTTTAGTGGCATAGAGTGGAGTGATGCACAGTAGTTGGTGTACAGTGCATTGGTTTTGAGCAAAGCAGCATTGAGTGCATTGGTGTAGAGTGGAATGGTACAGGGTGGAATGGAGTGGTGCAGGGTAGAATGCAGTGGAATAGGTTAGTGGTTTAAAGCACAATGATGTAGAGTAGAGTGGTGCGGAGTAGAGTTGAGTGGTGTACAGTGCAGTGGCATAGAGTGGAGTGGTGCAGGGTAGAGTAGTGTGGTGAAGGGTAGACTCCAGTAGCATAAAATAGAGGCATAGAGTGCATTGGCATAAAGTGCAGTGGCAAAGAGTGCAGTGTTTCAGAGTAGAGTGGCATAGAGTGGAGTGGCTTAGAGTAAAGTGGCATAGAGTGCAGTGTCAGTGTATAATGGTGCACAGTAGATTCAAGTGCCGTAGAATGTAGAGCATAGAGTGTAGAGGCATAGAGTGCAGTGGTGTTGACTGCATTGGCATTGAGTGCATTGACGTAGTGTGCATTGGAGTACCGTGCAGTAGAGGGGCATAGAGTAGAGTGGTGCAGAGTAGATAGCAGTGGCGCAGAGTAGAGTGGTGCAGAGTAGAGTAGTGTAGTGTTCAATGGCGGAGAGTACAGTGTTGCAGAGTAGAGTATTATAGAGTGCAGTGGTGTAGGATAGAGTGGCATAGAGTGCACCGGTGTAGAGTGCAGTGGCGTAGAGTGGTGCAGAGTAAAGTGACATAGAGTGCAATGGTGTAGAGTGGCGTAGAGTGCAGTGGCATCGAGTAGAGTGTTGCAGAGCAGAGTATAGTGGCATACAGTGCAGTGGTACAAAGTAGACTGGCATACAGTGTAGTGGTGTAGAGTGTAATGGTTTTGAGTAAAATGTTGTATAGTGCATTGGTGTAGAGTGCAGTGGCATAGAGTGCAGCGGCTTAGACTAGAGTGGTATGAAGTGTAGTGTTGCAGGGCAGATTGCATTGGCATGGAGTGACGTTGAGTGGAATGGCACAAAGTGGAGCAGAGTGCAGTGTCGTATGGTAGATTGTTTCAGAGTAGAGTGCAGTGGCGTAGAGTGAAGTGGTATAGAGTGCAGTGTCATAGAGTGCAGTATCATAGAGTAGATTAGAGTGGCTTTGAGTGGATTGACATAGAGCGTAGAGTCGTAAAGAACAGTGATGCAGAGTAGAGTGCAATGGCATGGAGTGCAATGGTGTAGAGAAGCGTGGCATAGAGTTCAGTTGTAGAGAGTGCAGTGTTGAGAGTGGAGTGGCTTAGAGTGCATTGGCTTTAAGTAGAGTGGTGTAGAGTGCACTGGCGTAGTATGGAGTGGTACAGAGTAGAGTGGGGTGGTGGAGGGTACAGTGGATTTTGCCAAATGCGATGCAGCACGCGCAACAACATTTGTTTCATTTAATTATATGTTTACTTACTTCTACTCTGCCGTAATCTGTAGTTTATTACCCCGCCCCACGTCAGCGCCCAGCAGCACTCCCACCACGGGCCGCTACTAATAGATTAGAGTAGTGTAGAGTAGAATGCAGTGATGCAATGTGGCGTGGCATAGTGTGGAGTGGTGCAGAGTAAAGAGCAGTATGCATGGTGTGATAATGTACTGCCATTACAGACAACACATCTGCAAACGAAATGCCTATTGCATTTGCACAAACATACATTTTTACTGTTAAAAGTATGGAACGCACAAATGATAATGTGTGAAAATGTCATCACCTAGTGTATTGATTTGCTTTGATCATAATAAAATATTTGTTTCCACCACACTTCAGAATTACCAAAAAAATGTCTTCAATTGGGCTTTTCTAACCCCGATATATTCTGAAATGTCTGCATAGTTCATTTCCAGACTTTAAAAAAAAATTGTGTGCTAGAAAAAAAATAACAATGTACAGCCTTCCTTCAGCACATACCCAGTAGCCAGCATGATTGCCACATAAATACTCTCACTTTGAAGTCGGAGAAAGAAATGTGAGCACCAAGCTCATTGAAAACCAGAGCTGACCTTTGACCTCGGTCTTTGAATGTCCAGTAAATGCGACAAGATAAGAACACGATTTAAAGAAGAAATCAAGCACTGGTGCAAGAATGGAGTAGATAGGGATTGGGCAATGGAAGGTACAAATGTAAGCTGACAGACTAAAACAAATAGAGCCAGCAAATAGAGAGCAATCAAATGTGAGTTACTAACCAGATAGCCATTGGTAAGCAATGGGAGTAAAGCATTCCCAGGGAAGATTTCGGAATGTCCTCAATATTTTGTTAGTAAACCAGATAGCTGTGCTGTCCGGTAGGCTTCGACCTTAAAATGACTTGAATGTACTCTAGCCAAATTTAAGCTACATAAAACAGCAAAGAAAATGGGTACTAACATAAGCAAATGGCCTGTTTTCTTTTAAGATTACTGTTAATAGATTGGTAAATCACAAAGGTTGCCACTGTGTCCACATGGGTTAAAAGCAGCTACACAGGGGTGGCAACTGCTGCCTGTAAGTGTTGTTCCTCCCGCCTAGCCCTCTAGCATCTAAGCACTGACTTGTGCAAAACCCTAGAGCCCAGGATTTGACGTTTCAAGATTACTTCAGAAGCTGGCCAACCTGAAGAGGAGCTCAACACAGCGGGATGTAATAGACACAGAGATATGCTTAATGAGCTCCATTTGTAAAATATTGATGCCGCTGTCAGGAATGTACAAGGTTCCGCGCAGACCTATGAGGTCCCAACGGGGCAGGGATATGTTGTGCAGTAGTTAGATGCTTCAGCTCCAGAATTTAGAGGCATCAAAAGGCAGTAGCTCTGAGTAAGGTGGATGAAGGGGGGTGGTGAAAGCAGTCATAAATGGAGGCTGCACATCCTCCCTTCCTGGCAGCATAAGCTTATGCGTGCTAGGAGCCAGCAGAAAGAAGCAGGTTTTTTTGCCACAGGCTATGCTTCAAATGGGCAGAGAAGGCCAGGTACTAAAGTACTGCACTTTAATTTGAACCTACACTTCTCAGAAGAGGTGCACAGGGCCAGACTGAATACTTAAAAAAGCCCTGCAAAAATGATAAATTCAGTCCCCATGTGCAGACGTGCTCAGGCGTGCGAGAACCAGAGCAATTGTTTCAAGTTGCTGCCAGCATCGCGTAACATGCACCGCCACTCCAGGAGAACGAAACCGGCCTCCAAGTATCAAAAGAGGCCTCCTTGGGTTCCAGCCTCCCGGGGAATTGCACACTTGCCCGGCTGGCCAGTCCGGCCATGGAGGTTCAAAACTTTTAATGGGGCAGTACCAGCACTTCTCAGTACCAAAGAGGTACACTGGTTTAGAGAGTACCAACACTTCTGCATATTAATGCAAGCACTAGCCACAGGTACTGCTGAAGCTCGCCAGAGATCACTTCCTTTTCTGCAATTCATGCAGTATCCATGTACTCATTTTTTTCAAACCAGCCAAAGCGCAAAAATGTTTTCCCCCCCTAACAGATGTACCCTATTGATAAGCAGGCAAAAAAAAAAGAAAGATTGTGTCTAGTTGAGTAACGGTTATTAAATTAAAGTTGGCTGAATGGTGAGAATGGAGGCGCGAAGGGAATACAGATGAGCAGGAATGGAAAAATTGCTGTTGGGCTCAGGGATGTTATAATTGAATGTTATTCAATTATAGATTATACGGATTTGGCTAATGAAAGCTTTTATGATGCTCCTGTTCTATTGTCTTGTGAGTATGCTGACTTGTTAATTTAATCTGACCTGAACACTTTTTTTGTATTGCAGAAATATTAGGAAAAAAATTATAAAAGTGAAGGGAATCTCACTGACCCACCTTTACAGGTAACTGTTGATTTAATATATTGGGGCCTGATTATGAGTGTAGTGGTGCGAGGAGAGATTATTACCGCATCCAATAAAATCCAACACTAGCATGCAATATTTATCGCCTATCCCTGGTTTTGAACTGAAATTTGTCATGATAACTGCATCAAAATAGGTATTTCTTTACTTTTCCCGGTCTTTTTCATGCTTAAATTCCAGCAGATTTGACCAACAGAATTTTAAGAAGGGGCGCAAAGGTTATCAAACCCAGGAATTACCCAGTCCGATAAGCATTGCAGCGCTTATCCTTTCAATACTTTCAATAATTGTACATTCGCAGGCAGCATCGGATTGGCAAGGCTGGCACTCGGGCATCGGCTGATGGGCCTCTGGCTGAGGCCAGTTGGTGGGCCGTTTTTTTGCTCTACTATGGAGGCGTGGTTTCGCCAGCGGCAAGATGGCTGCGCCCTAAGTGAGCTCTGCCGGCCGAGCGAATAAATTCGCCAGAATCTGTGAAGCAGCTTGGAGATATAGAAGCATGTATGGAAAGCCCGTATTGCTGACTGCATTTGGTGGCGGCACTGAGGTTTTGCTCGGCCCGGCGTTCCTGAAACAGTAAGAATGCCATAATCTGGCTACTAGGCGGAGAGTACGGCGGAGTCGCGCGAGGGTCATGGCCTGCAGGAAGCACGCCCCGCTGTTCTGCCCCAGCAGAGGCCTGGTGAGAACGCCTTCGATAACTTTGCTGCCCGATGGTGGTCGGGCGCCCATGCCTGAATTCCCGATATTGCCCTCATCTGTGACAAGGCTGGGGCTGCACCAGAGCCATGTGGCAAGCTGCGGCCTACAGAAGACGCGGTTCGGATGAGCACCTGAGTCTGCTACCAGCACAGTCATCAACGCCGCGGCTGCTACCTCGCGATGTCCTGACGCTACAATCTGCGATCCTGACACCGTGGGGATGTCAGACCATGGCTGCTCAGAGGCTTGGTGCTGGGGCTGCGGCTGTCTTGAGAAAGAAAGCTGAGATTTGACACGGAGGACTACACTTCATCATGCATGTAAGGCACTATTGCGAGGAGGTGACAAACTGCTGCTACCTAATGGCCCTGCTGCAGAGTCCTGTGCCTGAAGCATGTGTAGACCTCGGTGGCCGGTGCGCATGGGCTGGCTGGGCTCAGCGTGACTCGCATGCAATGGCCCTAGAGACACTGAACTGAAAAGGGCCCCACGATCGCTGTACTGTCCTGGCTGCCGGACGCAGCACATAGCACTGTGAAACTCTCTTGGGTGCACCCCTGCATCTGCTTGACTGTCCCCCCTACGGGACAGCCTGTGCCCTGACCTGCAGGCATAGGGGTGGGATACCTCTCCCCCTCCTCCCCGGAAAGAGCGACCGCATGGCACGCCCGTGAGCCTGACACAGAAGCCACAAGTTCTGTCTGCACTGCTGATTCCCTGCCTGCTGGGTGACGAGGTGACGGGCAATTGCTGTCAGCCCGCTTCATTGTAAGTGGGGGTCTACACGGAGTGTACGAAGAAAGGCCTGGTTGGAAATACTGAGCATGTGCGGCACCCCACTGCCCCCACTGCTTAAACCGACGGTGCGGGCCCGGTCCACTAGGTTCATTGGCAACAGCTGCTGGGCCCAAATCCCCTGTGCAACACTTGGATGCAGGAGACTTGCTGGGCGGGTCCCAATCAACCAACCACTATTATATACACTACACCCGAGCACACCCAATCATTATTTCTATGATCCAATCAAAGCATGTAACACATGTTAGAAGATTACAGGGCACGTTCACTACAAAATTGGAGAGAGTGAACGTGCCAGAGACAACGCTTGTCACACCACAGGCTTCCAGGCGTATCAAAGTCCGAAGGGCCTGTTGTGGACTATTTTTGGATTGTGTGATACTCTTCACAGCCTCAACCATAATTATTCGATTTTACTCATCGACATTGAATGCACACTGCTGCTCCATCATGGGAAAGTGAATACTTATAGAACATTTATCATCAGTATATTGAATCCAATGTGGCAGTTAAAACCACAATCCTTGATATGAAACTCTTGTTTTGAGCCTTGAAAAAGCCCTGCGGGCTGTCGGCTGCTGCTGTCTCTACATCTATGTCTTTGAAATAAAATATACAAGACCTGATTGGGAAGTGTGACTAGAGTACTTTTTGGAGTTGATTCTCAGGAAATTGGACCAAGGACTTTTTTGAAAATTGTATTATGATGAAAAAAATTCTCCCTGTAATCTTCTAACATGTGTTAAATGCTTTGATGGGATCATAGAAATAATGATTGGGTGTGCTCGGGTGTAGTGTATATAATATTAGGTCTGGATCTTTTAGATCCACAGATTTCTTGACACCCCACTGGGTGGGTGTAAAACACCATTTATGAGCACCTCTTACCAAGTGATACTTAGACAATTTTGCTATGGACTTAGAGTGTCAGTAGATGTGCGGATCAAATGAGCAAACCAACCACTATACCGTGCCTGCAGCGCGCTATAATCATTGCACATTCCTTTCTCCGATTGTGGCGCCCCTTCTGCAGACATAATGGGAAAAACTGATGCCAAACAGCCTAAGTTAGCCTTCGAGGGCCGGAAGATGTGTGGACCCGCCTCATGAGGCTGGTGAGCAGGCGACGCAGGCAGATACACAGGAGGTGCCGGACGATGATATACGCTCCTGGCTTCTCAAAGTTAAATCTTGCCTACAAACATTGACTCTAACATTAATCATTTAGCATCCCGACTCAACCAAGTAAACCAACGGGTAGACTCGGATGATAACCGCATGACGCAGCTGGAGGCCAGGGTATCTGATGCAGATGACACTGGTGCCGAGAACCGGCAGCGCTTTTTGAAGATGGACAAGGTTCCAGAGCTCGTCCGCACAAAGAACGAAGATCTTGAATCCCATTCCCGCAGGAATGACATCCGCATCACAGGTATTCCTGAATCCACAGCAATTGCCAAAATGGAGGACTACCTGGAATCATTGTTGCGCAAACTCTTTGGCACTGCCCTATCTGGCCTCTTTATTGTCGAACGGGCGCACCGGTCCCTTGGGCCAGGGCTTCCTCTGGGAGTCCCTGCACAACCAATGATAACGTGCATACTAAACTATCAAGACCGTGGTTCCATCCTTCGGAAGGCAAGGGAAATGGGCGAAGTCAGGCTCCAAGATAATACTCTCTCATTTTACCCTGACTTTACTCTGATTGTACAAGCTGCTTGGAGAGACTTCTTGCCGGCCAATCGGCTGCTCCAGCAATTACACATTACATATGCCCTCCAATATCCTGCCAAGCTGCGGATAAATTCCTGAGACAAGCCCAGTTACTTTACAGACCCCAAAGCAGCTATGACATTCGCTAAACAGTTGCAGAAATCCCTCCCCTGAGGCCCACCTGCCTCATCTGAAGATGGCTGTACCAGCGATAATGACTAACTTACCTGGCAAGAAAATAGCGCACTGGATGCTGCCCCACCTGCAGAGGGCCCGAAACTGAAATGCAGCAGTGCCGTCGCTGTACATCATTGCCTTGCATCTGTTTGATTGTTCCTAACTAGGTTCCTACACACTGCTCCTGTCTGCGTACAATGTCGCTCGGTCACCCTGCCTCATTGGCAAGGGGGAAGTCTGGCTAAGCCCACGCACCTCATAGGGATAATTCCCATGTTCTACTGGCATCTTCCAAGTTGGGGTTCCTTTGGTGGGGAGTGGAATGAGTCTCAACCTAGTTGGGGGTTGGAGCTGGAGGGGGAAGCGATAGGTCAATCTTAGAGGATATGAGGTGCTAAATCCATATCCTTGGGTTTTGTTAAGCTTTTTACACCTGTTTGACATTGAATATGTTGCTGATTCCATTCAATGGCAGCTACATTGCGCTCAATGGTACATCATACCCCTGCTCCAAGACTGACATTGGAAGGCACAACATTATACTCCCTACAGGCTTTGCACATGGCCGAGGTAGCATTTTTAACCTGGAACATTAGAGGCATGAACAAATATGTACAGCCATCCCTCAGTCTTTCTCCCCGCAGGGAATCACAACGCGGTTGTTACAACGACCGCGTTGTGATTCCACATACCATTACTCCGCAAGTCGGAACAACGACTTGCAAGGGGGGGTGCTGGATGTTGGAATAGTATAATTTACTATTCCAACTCCAGTCTGTGCAGACACTAGGGAAGGTGTTGGATTTTAAATCCAACACCTCCCCACCCCTCCGCAAGTTGTTGTTCCGACTTGCGGAGTAAAGGTATGCGGAATCACAACGCGGTCGTTGTAACGGCCGCGTTGTGATTCCCTACGGGGAGAAAGTTTTGGGGTAAACATTGTTGACCGGCATGAATAACTACCACAAACCATGACTCATACACGCATATCTTGCTAGGCACAAGATCGACATCTGCTTCTTACAAGAGACACACATCGCAGCTAATAACATGGCTAAATTGCGTTCCCGCTACTGGGGCGACTCCTATTCCTCGTTTCCCTCTAGCTACGTGAGAGGCATCACCATACTGCTTACGAAATACCTGCCTTGGTGCACAACGTGAACCTACATAGACACTGAGGGTAGATTTGTGGTGCTGACGGGGACACTCTATGCTCAACCCCTAATCATGAATAAACATGAAAGGGTGCCCCACCACTTCCTTTTATTACCACTTTTAAGGAAAGTTCAAGACGCTGCTTGTCGTACTCAACTAGGTATTTTTATTTATACCAATCAATTTTTGGAATCAAATTTTGTTTTGTCAAAAACAACTTATTATAGACAGACAAACACATATGTACAATGTGAATTGAAACTGTGGTATGGCTTATCTACACGACAACGTGTTAACAAACAAATTATATTCACTGTTGACAAAAAATGGATGAAAAACATTCTACAACAGACAGTGACATTAAATATACAGTGCAATGAATAATAAACACATTATCAAGTGAATAAGACTTTGTGCGAAACAAGGAAAAATTGTAAAAAAGTGGGAAAGGAAATTAGGAAAGGAGCGTGAAGACAAATTCGAAATTATTTATCAACCAGCAAGAGCTGGTTTCCAAGTTATCCTTTTCTAATTGGCCGACGCGTTTCGAATCCAGGAGCTTGTGTTCCGGATTCTCATCAGGGCACAATTACTCTGTCTGTGAAATTTAAAAGAAGAAATGACGTTTTTAAGTGTTTTGGGTGAAAGGGACAAGACTCCCTATAATGTGACATACAGCCAGGGGACCTACCAGGTCTTCAGCGAAAACAAATTCCAAGGACAGTTGTAAGTGCAGGCTGGAAAGGCTCCAAGAGGAGTCAGATAGGCGGAACTTCCTAAAACAAGGTGAATTGACATTAGCACAGCTAGAGCGTGTGACTGCCAGGATATGTAGTAATGCCAAATCGATTAAAAAAGAATTCAAAATAAACATACCGTCAACTGTTTCTCTACTTGACGGGGGCAGTTGCCTTTGAATTGGAAAATGAATTCTTCTGTAAACTCTCACTGGGGGTGAGGTCAAGATGCTGTGTGTATAAAAGTTCGGAATTGATATATGTGGTTGCAGTTTAAATGGTAGCCGAAAACTATACTCTGTAGCAAGGGACATACCTTTTTGATTCAACCGAAGTCGGTGCAGGGGGTCTGGGTATCAGGTCGAACTTTACTTCGCAGACCGGCGTGTGCGATTTTCATCGGGCACCATTTCACTGAAAGTAAGCGGGCCGGGTTAATTTGTTTACGCGTTAATCGAGAGTGAACAAAAGACAGTAGCGGGGCGCCGCAGGAGCGGTGCTTACCTCCGTGTTACTCGGTCAAAGCTTCCAGCGTTCTGCGTAGATCCAAAGATGGACGCCACCATTGTTGCCATGGAGAAAAGCACTTGGCTGTGTGCTAGGGTTTGTGGGATTTGTAGTTCATGTTGTGCTGTGCTGTGCTAATGAGAGAATTGCATGTAGTGCGTCAATTAGGACTGAGGAAAAACTGAGACGAGACCCGTCCGGGCAACAGGACTAGAGGCACAACTGGATCAAAGTCTCGCAATCTCGGACAAACTATTAAGGCCCTTCTGTACACTATTGAATTTCAGAATGAGATATGCTTCCTTTTTGAGGAGCATTCTCTCCAGATCTGCGTTGTTCTGTGATGGACGCAATGTGCACAATACCGTCCACCTGAGATCGTTGGCATCGTGGTTGGCAGTCACGAAGTGTTCGACCATGGGGGCAGTCATGGTTTTGTTTTTAATTCGGGACCGATGTTGGCAAATGCATGTATTCACTTGTTGTCTAGTCTTGCCAATATAAATTTGGTCACAGGGGCACTGGACCAGGTAAACAACATTCTTGGTTTTACAGTTAGAAAATTTTGAATGTTTCCATCTGGTGGCCCCATGTTGGAACTCTTCGCCTTCGATTGTATTTGGACACACAACGCAGGTGCCACACTTGTGGTGTCCTGTAATTGGCTTAAGGTTCCACTGGGTTAGTAAGTCGTTTTTCTTTTTTGGTAACGATACATCTGCCCTCATGATCTGCTGTCCCACATTTTGATTTCTCTTATAAGCGAACAGCGGTCGCGGGAGTGGACACTCTAAGTTTGCCATTAAGTGCCAATTGTTCAACACAGTTTTTCTTACTGTGTGTGTATCGGGTCCAAAGGTGGTGACACACACCAGTCTTTCAAGTGTCGGTTTGGGCCGTACTTGTAGGAGCGTTTCTCGGGGGGGTGAAGCGAGCTCTTTTGAAAGAGTGCTTCAAAAGTTTCTTTGGGTACCCCCTTGCTTGCATTTCCTGACAAAACGTTGCTGCATGGGACGTGAAGTCATCCAAGTGGGAGCAGTTCCTCCTGATGCGCAACAGTTGCCCGTATGGAAGGTTGGATTTTAAATTCCTCGGGTGGGCACTCCTGTGGTGCAGAATAGTATTCCTGTCAGTATCTTTTTTAAAAAGGGATGATTTTAAAACCCCATTGATGTTTGATATTTCAACATCAAGGAAGGTCATCCTTTCATTGCTCTGTGCCATCGAGAATTTGATGTCAGCATGCCTGTTGTTGAGCCAATCATGGAACGCTACCAGCTGAGTCTGGCTCCCCTGCCACAGGAGCCAGACGTCATCTATGTAACGGAACCACTGCAGGATATGCTGTACGAAGGGGTTGTTATTGTCCACGAATTTTTGCTCGTACTGAGCCATGGACAGTACGGCCATTTCAGGGGCATAAGGGCACCCCATCGCGGTGCCCTTCACCTGCATAAAGAAATCGCCATTGAATGAAAAGTAGTTCTTTTTTAAGGCAATTTCAGCCAGTCTCAGAATAAAGGAAGTGGGTACTTGGTGTGGCCTAACCCTAAGGTTCAAATAGATCTCCATCACCTCTAACGCTTCCTCCTGTGGAATTTGCGTGTAGAGGGAGGTGACATCCATTGTTACCATCAATTGGGTATCTGGGTTGAACTCAGTGTCTTCTACCTTCTGCAGAAAATCAGTTGTGTCACGTAAATATGATTTGACCGTCTGTACGAATGGTTTCAAAAAGAAATCAACATACTGGGAAAGCGGTTCAAGACAGGAGTCACATCCAGAGACAATTGGACGTCCAGGGGGGTCTTGAAGGCTCTTGTGAATCTTTGGCAAGAGGTAGAGCACTGGGGTTCTGGGAAATTTTCTTAGAAGGTACTCATGTTCTTTTTTGCCCAGAAACCCACCATCCACTCCCACCTGCAATGAATCAGCAATGAGTCGTTGGATCTCTTTGACAGGGTTTTCAGAAAGACGTCTGTACCAGGTTACATTATTCACCTGTTTGTTGCCTTCTGCTAGATATTGATCACGGGACCACACCACCACTGCCCCGCCCTTATCGGCCTGTTTAATGATGATAGAATGATCTTCCTTGAGGGCTTTGATTGCTGCCTGTTGTTTCTGGCCTATGTTTTGTTGTACAAAATGTCTGCCCTTTTCGAGTTTGTCAATCGATGACAACAGGACCTGCTCAAATGCAAGGACTTCTTTGGGGATGTTTTGATTAGGGACAAAGGTGGACTTGTTACGTAAGCCAGTGACTTCTGTGTAGGGCGATGAGGGATGGTTCCAAAAGAATGTTTTTAAACTGATTTTTCGGCAAAACTCAATCGCTTCTAGCTTGAGTCTTGTGTAATCCGTTTTGCGGCCAGGAACAAATTTGAGACCAAGCGCTAAGACCGAATGTTCCTCTGGTGTTAATTGTCTGTTAGAAATTCTCGATGGCACAGAGCAATGAAAGGATGACCTTCCCTGATGTTGAAATATCAAACATCAATGGGGTTTTAAAATCATCCCTTTTTAAAAAAGATACTGACAGGAATACTATTCTGCACCACAGGAGTGCCCACCCGAGGAATTTAAAATCCAACCTTCCATACGGGCAACTGTTGCGCATCAGGAGGAACTGCTCCCACTTGGATGACTTCACGTCCCATGCAGCGACGTTTTGTCAGGAAATGCAAGCAAGGGGGTACCCAAAGAAACTTTTGAAGCACTCTTTCAAAAGAGCTCGCTTCACCCCCGAGAAACGCTCCTACAAGTACGGCCCAAACCGACACTTGAAAGACTGGTGTGTGTCACCACCTTTGGACCCGATACACACACAGTAAGAAAAACTGTGTTGAACAATTGGCACTTAATGGCAAACTTAGAGTGTCCACTCCCGCGACCGCTGTTCGCTTATAAGAGAAATCAAAATGTGGGACAGCAGATCATGAGGGCAGATGTATCGTTACCAAAAATGAAAAATGACTTACTAACCCAGTGGAACCTTAAGCCAATTACAGGACACCACAAGTGTGGCACCTGCGTTGTGTGTCCAAATACAATCGAAGGCGAAGAGTTCCAACATGGGGCCACCAGATGGAAACATTCAGAATTTTCTAACTGTAAAACCAAGAATGTTGTTTACCTGGTCCAGTGCCCCTGTGACCAAATTTATATTGGCAAGACTAGACAACAAGTGAATACACGCATTTGCCAACATCGGTCCCGAATTAAAAACAAAACCATGACTGCCCCCATGGTCGAACACTTCGTGACTGCCAACCACGATGCCAACGATCTCAGGTGGACGGTATTGCACACATTGCGTCCATCACAGAACAACGCAGATCTGGAGAGAATGCTCCTCAAAAAGGAAGCATATCTCATTCTGAAATTCAATAGTGTACAGAAGGGCCTTAATAGTTTGTCCGAGATTGCGAGACTTTGATCCAGTTGTGCCTCTAGTCCTGTTGCCCGGACGGGTCTCGTCTCAGTTTTTCCTCAGTCCTAATTGACGCACTACATGCAATTCTCTCATTAGCACAGCACAGCATGAACTACAAATCCCACAAACCCTAGCACACAGCCAAGTGCTTTTCTCCATGGCAACAATGGTGGCGTCCATCTTTGGATCCACGCAGAACGCTGGAAGCTTTGACCGAGTAACACGGAGGTAAGCACAGCTCCTGCGGCGCCCCGCTACTGTCTTTTGTTCACTCTCGGTTAACGCGTAAACATATTAACCCGGCCCCGCTTACTTTCAGTGAAATGGTGCCCGATGAAAATCGCACACGCCGGTCTGCGAAGTAAAGTTCGACCTGATACCCAGACCCCCTGCACCGACTTCGCTTGAATCAAAAAGGTATGTCCCTTGCTACAGAGTATAGTTTTCGGCTACCATTTAAACTGCAGCCACATATATCAATTCCGAACTTTTATACACACAGCGTCTTGACCTCACCCCCAGTGAGAGTTTACAGAAGAATTCATTTTCCAATTCAAAGGCAACTGCCCCCGTCAAGTAGAGAAACAGTTGACGGTATGTTTATTTTGAATTCTTTTTTAATCGATTTGGCATTACTACATATCCTGGCAGTCACACGCTCTAGCTGTGCTAATGTCAATTCACCTTGTTTTAGGAAGTTCCGCCTATCTGACTCCTCTTGGAGCCTTTCCAGCCTGCACTTACAACTGTCCTTGGAATTTGTTTTCGCTGAAGACCTGGTAGGTCCCCTGGCTGTATGTCACATTATAGGGAGTCTTGTCCCTTTCACCCAAAACACTTAAAAACGTCATTTCTTCTTTTAAATTTCACAGACAGAGTAATTGTGCCCTGATGAGAATCCGGAACACAAGCTCCTGGATTCGAAACGCGTCGGCCAATTAGAAAAGGATAACTTGGAAACCAGCTCTTGCTGGTTGATAAATAATTTCGAATTTGTCTTCACGCTCCTTTCCTAATTTCCTTTCCCACTTTTTTACAATTTTTCCTTGTTTCGCACAAAGTCTTATTCACTTGATAATGTGTTTATTATTCATTGCACTGTATATTTAATGTCACTGTCTGTTGTAGAATGTTTTTCATCCATTTTTTGTCAACAGTGAATATAATTTGTTTGTTAACACGTTGTCGTGTAGATAAGCCATACCACAGTTTCAATTCACATTGTACATATGTGTTTGTCTGTCTATAATAAGTTGTTTTTGACAAAACAAAATTTGATTCCAAAAATTGATTGGTATAAATAAAAATACCTAGTTGAGTACGACAAGCAGCGTCTTCAACTTTCCTTAAAAGTGGTAATAAAAGGAAGTGGTTGGGCACCCTTTCATGTTTATTCATTCAATTAGGCCCAGCCTCCCCACTTGTCCATTAGGGCCAAGCTCCCCCTTTGTTTCTCAACCCCTAATCATGGCAGCCGTGTATGGCCCGAACACAGACAACTTGAATTTCTACCTTCATATGTGGAAATTGATCTCCTCAATCGGTCCCGACCCATTGATATGGGGCAGCGATTTCAATATTGCATTACAAAGTACACTAGACCGCTCCGGTGCACGTTTACAGCACCCTCAGGCCAACGCTACATTGCTCACACTCATGCAAGAGAACACCTTAGTTGACGCCTGGCGCCATGCCCATACCAATAGAGGGCACCTGCATCTCCAACAAACACAGCTCTTGGTCCCGTATTGACCTTAGGCTGGTCACCCGTGATGTCTCCTGCTGGGCCTCTTCCATTGAGCATTTGGCGCGCACCCTATCGGACCACTCCCCAGTGCACTTGACTCTGAGGATTCCGCTAACTTCTCAGCGAATGTTTGTGTGGCGCTTGCCCCCCTTAGCACTACGAGATGCCGCATATAAGGAGGAATTGCGTAGCATGATTATTGACTCTTTTGAGCTGATTACTTGCTTGGTGGAGCCAACCTAAGTCCTCTGGGAAGCCTTTAAGGTGGTGATCCGGGGGTATGCATCACTAAGCAGTCAGGAGTGCTCCGATCAATTTGAGGCACCCTGGAGCAACTAGAGGTGGAAATTAAAACACTTGACCAAGGATACATCATCGACCCTACCCCTACCGAGCTGGCAGATATTAGGGCTAAGCTTTCCGAGTATCACACTGAAGCTGAGCGTGAAGTGGCATATCTAGACCATGAGGCGCAGGCCTGCCGATATGGAGAGGGAGATTGCCCTAGCAAAATCCTGGCGAACCTGCTGAGGAAGCAACATGCTTCCTCATATATACCACAATTGCTGGACAACACTGTGGGAAGAACCACGTCCCCCACTGAAATAATTACTAGAGTCATGTAATTTACTCCCAACTATATATCACCGGGGCAGAACCCCCCATGATATCATAGAACAATATTTTTACTCAATTAAATTCCTATGGCTCGACTCTTGGCACCAAGACTATTTAGATGTCCCATTCACTATGGAGGAGATTGCACAAGTTATTTCTGGCCTTCTGGGCGATAAAGCACTGGGATCGGATGGGCTCACACCTGCATTCTAATTCCTCACCTCGCTGACATGTACAGTGGATCTGTCAGTATTGGTCGCTTCCCACCTTCTCTCCGAGAGGCACTGATTACACTTATTCTCAAACCGGACAAAGCTATATGCACACTGTGCCCAAGCTAGCTTCCTACACTACAACACTCTTACAACCACATATGGCAGTCAAGGCGGACCTTTCCTCCCCCTGGGCACTCCAGACGGCATTATTTCTGCTGTACAAAGCACATAGGCTCAAAATTATCAGTCGAGTGTGGGAACTGGGCATGGGAGGGCATCCATGAACAGGGAGGGCATCCGTAAACACACAAGGGGTGGTACTCTGTAAGTGCCAGCAATGCAACTGGCAGACAATCCCTCCTTCCCTCCACTGCAAACTAGAGGAATGGCATGCCGGGCTGCATCCCTGGACATACCCACCAATGCTGAACTTTACCCTACTGGGCAATTCCTTCCCCTTCCTGCGCACGCCAACACTATGCCGCTCATCCCACTCAATAACCTGCTGTATTATCAAATCAAAGCGACCTGCAGGAATATTAACAGTGCATTCCCAAATAAATTCTCTGCTGCCAAATGCGGCACTTGAATACATCCACACCACTATGTCACCTTGCAAACTTGTCACCAGGCTATAAGCGCTTACTCTTGCGGCCTCCCCGACCGATACTGAGCAAGCATGCTGCAAGTGGACGGCAGACCTAGCCATGGGGCCAGAACAGTGGTAGTACTGCTGTAAACAGACTGAAAGACTCTTCCCCAACTACTGGCTACGATTGATACATTTTAAATTTCTACATAGACTATATCGCATCCCAGTGGCACTCCACAAAATCGACCTAATTGCGGATGCAAGATGCGCGTGCTGCTCAGTGGCTGACGCCACATTCATTCACCTGGCCTGGACATGCTTGAGCATAGCCGACTACTGGCAGGCCGTGTGCAAAAATTATTAGCACCATTACTTCGGAATACATTACACCACACCCCCTTACATGTTTACTTGGATATGTCAAGGAGGTCCCGGATACTAGTCGCAGATTGGTTGCAATGCTGTTGGTGTTGGCCAGACTTAGAGTGGCGATCCACTGGGGCCGCAAGACACCATCACTGTCCAAAATCTGGCTTGTGGACGCTGCACACTTGATTGAATATTGGAACATGATGCCCCCTGTGAGCAGACCACATGATATTTGGGCTCCCATGAAGACATACCCCCGCCAATTAGGTGGCACTGACGAATGCCCCAATTCCCCTGGTAAGGATTCCCAACTTGCGCTGCCCCGAGCTGCTTCGTAACTCTCTATAGAGTCAGACCTATAATCCCTGTGGTTGTGAGGATCTATAACACGAGTTCATGACCGCCTTACAGATGTTTGCACACCCTGCTGAATAATGTGTCACCGCATACCCTCTTGTGCCGTTGTTATGAATGTACTCTGTTGAACCACAAATGCCAGAAAAAAAAACAATTACTGCAGTCAACAGGGACAGGTTGTGGTCTTAGTTGACTTTGAAACTGGGAAACAAGGTTCAAGTCCCAGTGACAGTTGAATATCCTGTGATTCTGGGCAAATCACTTATTCTACATGAATCTAAACAAATAAAATGACCCTCTGTAATGTTATCTGGGACGCATGTAAAGCATTCCAATGCCTCTGGGTCTAGTTCATGCTATATAAAACTGCAAGTAAGGAAAGAGACAATATTTTTTGTTTCATTTTGCATTTGTACACTAGCATCATTCCCTTTCTTAGAACGTGGACGTGACGCTACCTGCAAGAAAAACGAGATGGACTTTTCACTAGTCACTGATCATCAGAGGGCCTCTCTTCAGTATTGCAACAAATAAAAAATGAATAAATAAAAAGTGATTGTTAAAGGCAGTTTAGGGCCATACCATGTTCCCCAGTGAACAATAATCAAAACATCCACATCAAACGTATAGATAAAAAACACAATTAAAGGTGAGTTCCTAGTATTGTTGATAATTCTGTTCTTCTAAAAAATAATTTTTTTCATTTTAATGTTAATTTACTATTTAAGTACTGGCCCGATAAGGTTTAAAATACTTTTATTACAGGAAATGTTTGTCATCAATTGACTGACTGTCTGAAGTTTTTATTAAACGCTCGAATGCCGCGGCGTCTTGGCGCTGTAGAATAGAAGGTGATGTGAGACAGATCAGGGCTGGGAGAACAGCCATGTTTTCAGGGATTTTCTGAATCTCAGTTTGGAGGCTTGTGAGCGAAGTTCGACAGGCAATGAGTTCCAGAGTTTGGAGGCCTGATTAGAAAATGATTTTCCACCCCAGCGCACTTTCCGGATTCTAGGCACGCAGACCAGGTCTTGATTGGCCGATCTTAGAGTTCGGTTGGGCACATAGCGCAGGAGGAGTTTGGCCAGATCATCTGATCCTTTTCCGTGAACGGCTTTGTGGGCCAAGCAGAGGGCTTTAAACTGGACTCTGCGCTTAATTGTCAGCCAGTGCAGCTCTCGAATGGCCCGGGAGGTGGGGTGACGCTTTGGCAGGTTCAGGAGAACCTTAGCGGCCGCGTTCTGGATAGCCTGCAGCTTGATCAATTGCTTCTCTCCCGTACCAAGATAGAGAGAGTTGCAATAATCAACCCGAGACATTACTAGGGCAGAAATGACAGTCTTTTTTAAGGTGGGTGGAATAAAGGGCAAGATCTTTCTAAGTACCTTCATCATATGAAAACAAGCTGAAGTGACTTGGTTCACCTGTGCTGTGCAGGAGAGGTTTTTGTCCAGTAAGAAACCGAGGTTTCTGACCTTCTCGGCTGGGGTAGGACAACAGCCGACTTCCGGGGGCCACAATAGCTGACTCCATATCGAGGGCTTCTGACCGAATTCTATGATTTCAGTCTTCTCAGTATTTAATTTGAGAAAGTTTTGGCTCATCCAGTTTTTTACACTGAGAAGGCAATTCCTGAAACGGCCTGCGGTTGCTTCAATGGAATCGGAGACCGACACTATGATTTGCGTGTCGTCTGCATAAGACACTAATCTCAGGCCATGGGATTTTATCAGTTTCGCCAAGGGGGTGACATATAAATTGAACAAGGTTGGTGATAATGCCGACCCTTGTGGGACTCCTCCGGGAAGAGTAAATTCCTCTGATTTAAGTCCATCCCAGTGGACTTGTTGGATTCTGCCTGTCAGAAATGATGCTAAGAGGGCTAGAGCGGCATCGGAGATGCCCAGATTTTCCAGACGACTCAGTAGAACCGAATGATTGACGGTGTCGAACGACGCGGGTAAATCAAGTAATATGAGGGCCGTTCTTCCACCGTCGTCCATGGTCTTCCTGATATCCTCTGTTGCCATGATAAGGGCTGACTCAGTTGAATGGCATGCTCGAAAGCCATGTTGTGTAGAGTCAAGAAGATTATTCTTCGTAAGGAAAGTCATCAGTTCTAAGTTCATGGCTTTCTCGAGGATTTTAGCTGGTAGAGGCAGACAGGAGATGGGCCGATAGTTTTTAGTTTCGGAAGGATTGAGTGAGTCTTTTTTCAGAATCGGGCGGATACAGGCCTTCTTCCAGATTGAGGGGAAGGAGTTCGAGCATATAGCCTTGTTTAATAGAGAGGTCAATACTCCAGTTATAGTTAATGGAATAGAATGCAGAATGTGCGGAGGGCATGGATCCAATGGAGATCCTGATTTCATTTGTAGGAGAAGGTCCCCGACCTCCGACTCCTTTAGCATAGGAAACCTAGGAAAGACAGGGAAAGTAGGAGGTGAAGATTCCTTAGTGTCCACTGCCGGGACCTGGGTAGGAGTGACCGAGATGTTAAGGCTGGTATTGGAGTTGGTGGCTACGGTACCGAGACCGTCATAAACTGCCTGTACTTTGCTCTGGAAAAAAGCAGCAATATTCCCGACAAAGTTCTGGTCCGGTGTAAATATAGTGTCTCGCGGGGTTTTTGCCAGAAGGGTAACAGTCTTAAAGAGCTCTCTGGCAGAGTTGGGGGCTTCTTGGATTCTGGTGGTGTAGAATGTGGATTTGGCCTGAATAATCGCTGCCTTATACTCCTGCAGAGCTTTGGAGTATTCGGCCTTTTTGAGAGCGCAGTAGTCGGACCGCCAAATGCGCTCAGCTTTGCGGCATTTGAGTTTGATTAATTTCAACTCAGCTGTATACCACTGGGCGGTGGCCAATCGTTTCTTAGGCACTCGGGACTCCAGAGGAGCTAGCTCATCGGCAGCCTGAGCAATCCATCTATTAAAGCTGGAGGCTCCAGTGTCGATGCTACATTGCTCAAATGTTGGGGGGTCGTTGGCAAGAGCCACTGCTAGCAGATTCGAGTCTAAGTTTTTCCATGAACGCTTGCTTTCCGGGGGCAGGAAGCGTCTTCTGTATCTTGCAGAGTCATTAAATTTTAGATTAAAGAAGACAGCCCTATGATCAGACCATGGGACAGGCAAAGTGGAAGAAAATTGTAAGTTATTGTTGTTGGTGAAAATGCCGTCAAGAGTATGTCCTGCAATATGGGTGGGCTTACGCACTAGTTGGGTCATATCAAAACTAAGCAGGTTATCAATGAGAGTTGCGGAATCAGAATCGTTAGTAGCTTCGAGGTGAAAATTAAAATCTCCTAGAATTGTAAAAGTGGCGGAGTCCGTGGTGGATTCCAGATATATATGGAGAGCAGTAATGAAGGGAGCTTTTGGCCCTGGGGGTCTGTAGAGCAGCAAGCCAGCGAAAATCAGACGGTTATTGCATTTGATTTTGAAGTTCAAGGCTTCAGCCTCCATATTTAACTCTGGTAGGCAGAATATTTTTAGATGGGACTTGTAGATGATACCAATGCCCCCGCCTGTTCTTCCAGGTCGGTTGAGGTACTCTACAAAATATCCCTCCGGAACTGCTATGTTCCAATCTGGACCAGAGGCCTCAGATGACCAGGTCTCAGTAAGGAACATTACATCTGTATTGTGATCAGTTATGAACGCCTCAATTTCGCATTTATGTTTTGGCATGGATCTAATATTTAATAGAATGCATTTTAGAGTCCTTCTCCTGAAAGCAGGAGAGGCTTCCAGACTCAGATTAGCTCCATTATCCTAACTAAGCAGTGGTTGCCATCTGTGGGCAACTTTTTTTTGGGCTGCCCAGGCTGAAATGTGACCCCAATCCAACCCTGTTTGCAGGTAACTCAATTTACCAAGCCACTTATGCACAGACCTTTGAGTTGATTTAGTCAGAGATCAGGCCCCAGAATTAATACACTCAGAGGTAAATGGTGACAAACTAATGTGCTTTACTATATGTGGTACCAAAATGTTGTGTCACATTTCATTGAATGTGACAGAAATGTTGCTTTGTTGGAAACTGATGGATGGAATGCTTCAATTAATCTCAGCCATGGGTAATTACCTGGGGCTGCATTTCAGTCCATCATTATTTTGCACACCGTATCTCAGTTTGGACCCAGCTATATGCAAATCACTCTAAACCCTTCTCCAATGGGAACAATCAAGCTTGAGCCGGAACACAAGCAACCTAAGACTGATATCACCCTAATTGTGGCTCTTTAGCCAGGTACAGCTTGGTCTCAGTGACTCAGTGTGCACAGAACTCATGTCTGGACATACCTGTCCCACTTGAGGCGATACACTAAAGTATACAAAAAAGTGAAGGATGGAATGTTTGATTTAATCTCAGCCATTGGTGATTACTTAGAGCCATATGCAAATCAGTCTTGACTCTACTCTAATGTGAGCTGTCAAGCCCGATCTGCCAGTCCAGGGCCTTTTTTGAAAAGGGAACATAGGCAACCTAGGACGTTGGCAGGGTTCAATGGGACCACCAGGAATCTGGGACCTGGTGCCCTTGCCTTGGTACACCAATGTAGTTTTTCCTTGGTGCATAACTACCAAGGTGGTGTTTTTGAATCACTTTCCAACAGCCTCAATCTTACAAATGTCTTCCTTTCTTTTTAGTGTGCAAGAATTACCCAATTTTCTGACTCTCCTTCACCTGCTCTCGCCATCATTTACCAATCAAGTTTCCTGTGCATCTTTATTTTGCTATAACAATTGCTCTAATCTGCTGTGTGCCTGTCACCCACACAAGTCTCTCCCATTCCTATTTGTGGACTGCCTTCCTCTCTGTTTCACAGCTTTGACAGATCATTCTCTGTACTTGAAATATCTCCCTATTCTGATACTGCTCAGAAAGTGAAATAAGTTATGATCATACTTTTAAAATACAAATCCCAAAGTCCAATCTGGTGCTGGGTTAGTTAACCCCTTGCATGCTGGTGACGAACCCCAGCCGTCATGCTCCGCGGTGCTCGTGTGCGGATGACGGCTGGGGTTCATCACGGCCCCGCCCTGTTCGTTTGTTTACCGCACAGCGGCAGAAATGGGCCAGCATCGAAGGGGTTAAAAGAGGAATGCTGAATAACTTGTATACTAAAATAAGTGTTGATTGATGGAATGCAGATGAAATGTCAACTAAGGGACCGCTTTTACAAACTGGTTTCTGTCGCTCTTGCACCACACAACGTGGTGCAAGAGCAACTGTAGGAAGCTGGCTCTCTATTTACTTTACAAAAAAGAGGTATAGTGTGCAGAGTCCAGTGCCACCCCCGAGGCTTTACAGGGACTCTTTTGTGGTAGTGTGAGCGAGCAGTTAGGCTTGTTACAGGGTAGTGTTAAGCATTTGTTGTAAACACAGTGGCAGTAAAGGAGACATACCCTCTATAAATAAATCTGAGATCAATTAATAAAAATAATACTTGGTTATCTTTATTTTGGAGAATCTCAGGTAAATAAGTTTTGCAATAGAAATACTTTTCAATTTAAAAAGTGTACACTGCAATTTTCAGGCTTTGCAGTGTTAAACTGTGGGAGGAAGAAAACATTTAACATATGTATAGGCAATTTCGACTTACAGGACAAGTCTTCGGAATTTGGGTCAGTATTTGGAAAGGTTCAGTTCAGCACCAACAGTACACCACCAGTAGCAAAGGGGCGGCCAGCTGAAGGATGCAAGTTAGAGGTTGTGTGCCCAATACAAATTAATGAGAACTGGAGCAATTGAACAGGGGATGCTTACAAGTAAGTAGCAGCGTCTTGGGGGGCTAGTCTCCAGGGGTTGAGGCCAACACTAGACAGGGCTTAGGGCAGCACCAAACTATATCCCAAGCGGCACAGGGGTAGCCTGGTGCAGGGTGCCATCACAGCGTTGGGTGCCCCATGAAAAGCAATGGAGGCAGGCCAAATAGGAAAAGGCCTGCAGGCTCATGCCAGAAGGCTGGTCGAAGGAAACTAACAGATGTAAAGGCGCAATTCGATGCTCGGGGACATGTGACAACATTTGCCCTCTTCAGCAAGTCCCAGGATAGACAGGTGCAGGGGTGCCTTTTGGTGCTGGAAATGGCTAACCAGAGCAAGTCACGGTTGAGGAGGGTCTCCGTGCAGAGGCTGCTGGCGACATTGAGGAGTCTGGGAGAGGTCAGCTCATGGTGGGTTCGGACTCTGGAGTGCTGAGGAACCTTGCTGGAACCAGTGGGCCACTTGGACTCAGGCCAGAGGCATCAGGTACAGAGGTGGAACCGGGGGCAAGTTTTGCAGTTCTTTGTGTCGCAGAGTATTTACTTTGAAGATGGTTCCTTTGTGAACATGTCCGCTGTTCTCGGGGGATCTTATTCTTTATCGAAGGCAGGAAGTCCTCCCAAGAATCTGGAGGTCGCTGGGCTGCAGGACAACTCGGCTTTTGATGCAGGATCGTTGAGGGCTGCAGACAGGTTGGCAGGGCTAGGGCCAATTCAGTAGTTCTCTGCAGTCATCTCTGCTGGTGCGACCCTGTGAACACCTCCAGCCAGGAAATACATTGTTCTTGATCTCAGAGCATGCCGGCACTCTCCTAATGAGGTCAGAACACTGTCTGGTGGTAGCAGGCTGGCTCAGGCCAGTCGGTGACAGCACTAATGATCGGTAGGTTTCAAGTCTGACACTGTAATCAGTGCAGGTTTATTATGTTGATATGTTTGGTACCAAACACCCCATATTTCATTGAAGCCATCATGGAGCTGGGGAACTTGTAATGACTAATGTCCAGCCCATGTACTTACTATGGCTTCCCTGGTCACTTACAATATCAAGGAATCAACAAGGACATTGCAGGGGCATATCTGCTCATGCAGATATGCCCTCATAGGAGATATAGTGCACCCGCCCTTAGGGCTAAGGCCTGCTAGAGGGGTGTCATTTATATCCCATGCAGTTGTCTATGGGCATGGCATACATGCATGTGTGTCATGTCGACTTTTCAGTTTTGTCTGCACCAAGACATGCAGGCTTCATTGGCAGTATGCATGTGCTTGGGGAGTGGTCCATCAGGGTGGCACATTTTGTGCTGCAGCCCTTAGGGACCGGCTTTAGCCACAAGGGGTTACCTTTTACTAGGTGCTTACAGTTGAGCTAAAGGGGTGCCAATCGTGGGAACAACAGGTACAGTATAGGGATGGAGATCTGGCACAGGGGACCTGGTTGGCAAGGAACCTGTACATTTTCAGCTGAAACTACATCATTTTCCAGAAAAAAGGTTGGGGCTAACCATGTCCAAGAGAGGCACTTTCCCACAGGGACTCAAACCTTAAGTCAGATTTACGAAGCCACGCAAGGCCACTTTGCGTACCCCCGAGTGGATCCATAAATCTGGAGTAAGGCAACACAGTGCAAATCGCGGTGCTGCCTTAATCTGCCCTGGGATGGCATTTAATGGGCTTTGCGTGGGCCCTCCTATACAACTCCAATGGTTTTTGATGTACTTCCCAATTTACCAGAACTGGTAAACCTGGGAATGCACCAAAAATATATGTATTCCCAGGAGAGGCATATCGAGGAGAAATTTCTTTATTCTTCCAGGCAGGGATCTGAGTTGTTGGGCAGGTCTTCCATATTTATCCAGGTTTCTGGGCTGGCAAGCAGGAGGGAACCCTTGATCAATGGGGTGCGGGGTGCTACTCTCAAAGATGACCACTTCTCCTCAAATGTGGCATTTTTTGTCCCAGAAAGCCCTGTTCTTCAAAATCCAAAGTGGAGAAAATCTCTTCTGCAGCTTCAGGTTTGGCCACCTCCAGGTGTGGCTAACTTTCCCTAATACTCCTCTTCCAGCCCCTCTGCTAATACAATTATGGGGCTCTCATGTGGCTGGGGGTGCAGGAAGTGGGTTGGTGCCTGGGTCCTGTCCAATGTGTCTTTCCCTCTTTGAAGACCAGTTTGGCTACCCAGACCCCTTCCTGCCTTTTGCTTTGCTGATCTCCTCCCACCAGATGTCTCTTTGTTTCCTTTCAGGCCACTACACCCCATCAACGCAGTTTGACTCAGCCTGTCAAAGGCTGGCCAATCAGAAGAGGTTGCTCTAGAGCTGGATTCAGGCACACCAGAAAAGCAAGTTCTATAATGTATTTACTGTCATAGTTATAATAAAGCTAACCTTGGCAAGTAGTTGGATTTATCATAAATAATACTTAGACAATTTGAATTATTATTTTAGCTCTCTCCTGTGAAGCCTTCCCATGTTAGCCTATGGAGCTAATGCACTACAATGGGGAAAAACGAAATTGCCATTTCTTTTCTCACAAGGGCTCATAAAACATATTTTATCATTTATAATGTCACTTCTTATATTTATATAGCACCCTATCCTTGGGGCACCTTGGGTAGACCTTACGAGTGACGTATATGTAAAAATGATTGTTTTTACACTTTGGAAGTACCTTTAATTCCAAAGTCGAATTTGGGCATAGTTTTATTTTAAAGGCAGCTTGCAAAGCAGGACTGGCTTTTTAAGTGACAGCAGGTGACATTTTTAAGGGCATTAAGTCTGCTGGGCCTCTAAAACTACATGCCCTACCATATACTAGGAGCAATCAGGTTGGTTGTCATACCAATTGTAATTACACCTAATTTTAAAATAACTTTTCAACTAAGCACATGCCCTGGACCTTGGTAGCAGGGCCCAGGGCACAATCAGAGTCAGAAACCACCAGTATCAGTCACAAAATGGGGGTGATCAGGGCAAAAAGGATGACTTTCTAACACTATGTGTGCTGCATTTTTCAGCACACATAGAAAGAAGTAAATGTGTCTCTGTATTGTTTTTGTGAAGGGAGGTACCCCTTCCTGCACAGAAGCAATACAGCATGCAACGCAGGCACCCTTGCCTGCATTAGAGCTAGGCTGCCAAAAGGGCGCTAGCTCAGAGGAAAAGGCTGGAATGCACCATATTACCTTAACTATGGTGCATTTCGGCCATTTGCCTGTCATGCAGGACACTGCAGCAAGGTGAGTTGCTACACTGCACTGCCTGGCTTTTTCAAGATAGGCCCTAAAAACCTAGTCAGAAATTGTATTTTGTAGAGCATTTAGTTGTATTACAATAGAACTACTTGTACTGCAAAATATTATTCACTAACCTACGCAATTCAACCACTTCTCCTAGCGTGCGAAGATCTCCACCCTGACTGAGAAGATCTCCGCACACATATGTATTATGAACACTTTTAGTAGTACATGTGGGTGAGACGGGGGTGGCTGAAAAAATGGGGAATACTTGCCACAAAGTGGGAAGGGTTTACGGAGAGCTAAAGAGGGTTCGGGGAGGGATATGCACCCACCCACACAAGAGTAAATCCACTCCCTTTTCATAAACTACACGTCTAAAGTTACTAAAGTCAAAAAGGATCTAGAGCAGTTGTAAATATACCAGAGCTTAGATATGGATTAATTCTAACACCACACATTGTAAACCACTATATCTGAGAAAGTAATTGTAGTTGATGGAATCCCTTGGCAGAATGGACCCCGAACAGTGTCTTGCATAGCTGCATGTCGGGCTTCACTCTACCGAAAATCTCTGGAAAGACCTGGGGCTAGATGTAGGTAATTGAAATGTACCGATTCTAAAATACCGACTTTTACCGATTCGGTATTTTAGAATCGGTAAATACAATGTAGGTAAATATTCAGTATTACCGAATCGATGCGATTCGGTATTTACCGAATCAGTATTTACCGATTCGGTAATTGCCATTCATTTCTATGGGCCTGGAGGCTCATAGGAATGAATGGCAATTACCAAATCAGTAAATACCGATTCGGTAAAATGGGGAAAACATTCAAGGGTGCCAGGGTGTCACTTTGACACCCTGTTGCACCCCTGAATCGTGCTTGTGTGCAGATGTGGCACACATACATGCCCTAAGGGCATGTATGTCTGCCACATGGCACAGTTGAAAATGCACAGATTTGCATTTTCTAAGGTATTCTTTATTTACCACCAACTTATAGTTGGTGGTAAATAACGAATACTAAAATGGGAAAAGCACTCATTTGAGTGCTCCCTACATTGCAATTTAGGCCACCTACATCTCAGTAGCCTAATTCCGGTCGGTAACGGCTGAAATTCGGTAATTTCGGCCGTTACCGACCGGAATTAGGCTTCCTACATCTGGCCCCTGGTCTCTTCAAGCCTGTGTCCTAAGAACCATGTGGGGCAGCCTATCTATGGAATCCTAACCTGAAATACTCTGATGGCTGTACAGTGGTAATTGGTGAACCTAGAATCACTTTAGCGAAAGCTAGCCTCAGAATTATGGGAAAGTGACCAAATGATGCTAACTTAGTGTAGGAGGCCCACTGTCAAAGCACCTTGACTCAGTACAGCTGGAAGGTTTTGTTCACGGGCTTGTCCACAAAAAAGAGTGCAACACACATTTTGATAGCACTCGCAGCATGAAATAACCAGCTGCAGGGCACGTTTTGCTTCTGCCCTCTTAAGATTTGGTGTTGAAGAAGGTTCTACATGTCTGTCTGCTGTGATATCTTCAACAAATACGCTAAATCAGAGTGTTAATGCAAGTACTTGAGACAAAGCTTTTTAATTAGTGCAGTGATTGCGTAGGGTTACTGGTGGCAAGGGCAGTGCTCTCCATTGCTAACAAGGCCCATGGTTCTAAATATTTTAGACTTAGAAGTGTATGTTTATTTTAGATTGTGCATGCCTAAAATGTGCAAATACACCGTTGGACAACTGTAAATGCCCTCTGTGAGGTCAGGATTCTTATCCAGCACGGTTGATCAAACAGCCATTCCTCTGTATATCTATTTTTTGTTGAAATTCATAAACCTGTACTGACTCTATATTTTCTTCATTTTGTCAAGTGATCCACTGCAAAGGCACACACATATCACAGGTGCCTATAAGGGATGTTCTATATAAGCAGATTGGCAATATTCTCTTGATACTTCTGCAATTCCCTCTCCAGTGCCACTTGGTGTAGAAAACACATGCTTTTCCTCATGAGCAGTGTTTAATTTGAGCCGGGGGTTTCCAGTGCTCAACACCAGCACTCAATTGTCAGAAATGAAACTTAGGACAGTCTGCCACAAGGTGGTGCTGCCTGTCCAGTTTAAAGATGAGCACAACAACACTCGTTTGCCAATTAAATTTCCATAAAAAATTATGTAAACCTGCAGCCCACGCCATTTTTTATAGCTTTTGGGGCATGGAATTGTCTAAAATTATGAGTGTGATGGTCAGAAGTTGTATTGGTATGGATTGACAGCGCTGGCAGGGACAATGGGTGGTGCACGCTGCAGTGGCTACCTCACAAGGGCCTTGGTATCTATGTTTTTAACATATTAAGCACTGCTCATAAGTAACTTTAACACTGATTTCATTGTGACTCTGAATCAAAACGGGTGTTGGGTATCTTATTTATTCTCACAACTATAAATCAGTTTTTGAGTAGGAATGTGGGCCCATTTTTAGTGGGGTCATGGAGCAAAATGTCCCTTCTATCTTGTGACAGCTCATTGCTACCACAAATTCAACTTTAAACTTCAGTAAAACACACTTTGTCATTAGATTATGATTTTTGCTTGGTGTCAGCACAACTCTTCCTGCTGCCATGTGTCTGAGTGATAAAGATCAATTCAAAATGGTCAGGCGATTTAGTTGATGTTTCCTAAGTTAAATTTGCCCGGCGTAAAACGCCTCTAATACCATACGAAGTTATTCAATAAAGAGGCAGGCGCTGGAGACAGGAAGACAGGAAACAAGTTTATTCCGACGGAGTAGAACACATCAGATCAGACAACAAGGTATCGTCTCGAGGTGCTCTCTCAGCCTCTCTGAGACCTGGTCTTTTATACCCTGGTTTAAGACATGTGAACGCTCTTTATTTCAACAAAGACATTGTGAAGCATGAGGATGACATCCCCGGTACCCCCCCAGTTCTGGCCCATTCCAACACATGACAACAGTAGAGGCCCTTTCCCCTCATATGATTGGGAGGGGGCTATCACGCAGCCGAGTGTTCTGCCGATTCCTTTGGAATGTGTGCGCCTGATCGAATCTCAGGGGGTGGGGAGGTCATGATCAATAGTGGCTCCTTTCAAGAGAGGCGAGTGCATACAGTAGTGGGCAATAAACTGTATCCTCCGGCTAAGGGATGACCAGCGGTTCGTACAGGCAGTCGGGCTCAGAGGAAGGGGTCATCAAAGGAGGGGTATTCATGGACGGAAAGGAGGTGTTGGTCAGGCGCGGGGTGTGATTCCCTGAGACAGAGTCATGGGAGGGGAGGGTTCATGACTTGTGCATGTGAGTGCGGGGGCAGCCAGGGTGCGCGGGGAAGGCTTGCAAGGTTCAGGGCAGTGTGCTGACGGGCGATCGTGAACAGGGAGACCATGGTACCTAAAATGGCTGTCGTGTATGTTCATACGTGAGCCTGCAAGATGGCGTAGATGATGTTCAGTACACGAACTAAAATTCCACAGTCCTCCCTTTAACATGTCTCGCCAGCTTGTCAGTTCGGATCGATCCCCATGAGACCACGCACCTCTATCTCGTATAGGGGACTCATGTGCTCAGTTTTAAAGTTCAAAGTCTTTGGGCACATACAGTTGGAAATGAGTGCACATAAAGGTGGTAAACATTGAATACCTAAGCAACACCCACACAGTATCATGATTGGTATCAATATAAACGTGAACAATCTCCATCCCCAGTTCTTCAAAGTGTCCCAGAACCAGCCTCCAAGCGACCATCCTTCCTGCTCCTGGTGAACCTCTGAGGACAGTCTGTGGAGGTGTTCGATTGCTTTGTAGACTGAAGGTGAGTTATCTGGCACGTAGGTGCAACAGCTGGAGCCGATGATGCGGCATGCACCTCCACGGTCGGCCAGAACCACATCTAGAACAAGGCGGTTTTGAAGAGCCACCAGGCGGACTGCCTGAAGCTCAGCCGTGTTGTTAGCAAGGATGCCAGCCGTGATGTTAATGGTTGTTTCCACTGCCTGGGTCAGGTGTCGGATAGCGCGGCTATTTGCCATTGGGCCCCACAGAGGAACAAGTCCCTTTGCTGCATCCAGGAACTGTGCTCCGGTGGAGTCGGCTTGTTCAACATCTCCGGCGCGCTTTTGCCGGTGGTGGTAGGCTGAAGCCACATACGTGGGAGGAAGAATGAAGGCGATGTAGCACGTACCCCTCCAGCCTTTTGGGAGCCAAGTGTAAGCTTTGGTGCCACAAACAAAGTACATATTCGGGGAAGCAACAAAGGAGGGGGGGTCAGCTGAGACCAATGTTTTGGTGATGTGACAAGAACTGTGACCCACCAGCTGCGTTCCTTGTCCTTCGAGGCATACGAGTCCTGTGACATTGATGACAGACAGGGCCACGGTCAGGGTGGCAGCCGTTTGTTTCCGCAGGTGGGAGAAGGTGGGTCTGGCTGGATTGTGGAGCACTTGCATTTCGACCCTTTCCTTGGCAGGGATGTTCGTAAGGAAGGTTGAACCTGAAATCGCAGGACAAAAGGGAGCAGACGTCTTTCCTGTTTTGTTCAGCCAGAGCCCATAGTAGAAGTGTGACACTGTTTGACCAGAAGCGGCGTTGTCCTTGTGGCTTTCCTGCATGAGGATCAACCAGGCGAGGCAGGAGCCGTGAACTGAGAAAGGAGAAGGGATGAAGGGGATGGAGTGTCCGGTAGCATGTGGGAGCAACCCACAGATCCAGCAGTTCGTGGCATTTGCAGCAAGGTTGTGTTGGTGCAACAGTTGTACGAAGGAATTGTTCCAGAACTCCTTACGCCTTTCTCGGAGCTGAGGTGAAAGGGTGATCAGGTGGTGCTCTTTCATGGTGGTTGGCTGGACAGTGGTTGGCAACATCTGGTGAGCGGGTGTGCTTTCCTCCAAGATCCAGAAGGAAGTCATGAGGAGGAGGCAAAAGAGGAGGACAATGAAGAAAGCGATTGTCTTTGATTTGTGCAAATTGTCAGTCTTTGGGTTCCTGTAGTGGGTATTTCCTGTTGCTTCCGACGTTTTCTTATCTGGCGCTTCCATCATCTTCTTATCTGGCGCTTCCATCATCTTCATCTTCAAGGTGCTCGGTAGTGGGCAGAACCACAGACTTTGTTTAGCTTCTCTCCGGGTAACCCTTGGTTGCTTTGGGTCACCGTTCTGAGATTTTTAACTTAGTCAGTGGCCTACTTAGCCGAAGCTCCCTCCTTTCGACGCAGGAAATACCCTTCTCGGGAAGGCACAGTGGGATCAGAATGTTTTGCAAGTTCAAGTGCCTCGGTATCAGGATAGCAGTTCAGTGATGGTCGGTCTTTGTTCAGGAGCTCTTCTTGGGTGCTGACGTTGTCTGTCGTGGGCAGGGTCGAGGAAACCTTCTTGCAGTGGTGTGCGTGCAGCCAGTTCTTCTTCCCCTCCACTTGAAGAGCCGTCCGAGTGGTGATCAGTACTTGCCAGGGGCCCGTCCACCGGGGTTCCAGACTCTTCGCTCGTTGAAAGTTCCGGACTAGGACGTAGTCTCCCGGTTGGATATCGTGACCGGGACCCCTGGAAGCATCGGGGATGGCCTGCTGCACCTGTTGATGAATGATAGACAACGTTTTAGTTAATTTGTATAAATAATCTGACAGCAGGACGTCGGGGACGTCGTGAATGGAGGTCGGTTTGGGGGCAGTCCAGAGGTTCATAGGCCGCCCAAACACAACTTCGTAGGGGGTCAAGTGGTGCTTATTGGGAGTGGAGCGCATCGATAGTAATGCCAGTGGAAGGGCATCTGGCCACTTAAGTCCTGTGGTGGCCACTATTTTTGACAATTTCAGTTTCAGTGTAGCATTGTGTCGTTCAACCAGGCCAGCGGATTGGGGGTGGAAGACTGCGTGGAACCTCTGTTTTACCCCCAACCCCTTCAGGATTAGTTGGATAACCTCAGCTATGAAGTGGGGGCCATTGTCGCTCCATAGAATTCGACAAAGGCCGTAGCGAGGGAAAAACTCTTTCAGTAGTACTTTGGCAGTAGTCATGGCAGTGTTATCACGGGTCGGATAGGCTTCCACCCATTTGCTGAAGGCACATACAATGACTAGTACGTACTTCAAGCCTTGGCACCTCTCCAGTTGGATGTAATCCATCTGGAGGACCTCAAAGGGGTGGTCGGGGATCCCAAACCCTCCCCGGGGTACCACAGTTCCTTTCCCGGGGTTGTGGTGTAGGCAGATAAGGCACTGTTGGACTAGGCGTTTGGCTGAGTCGGGGATCTTGTTGTTGTGCTAGACTTTGGAAATGAGTTCAATCATGGGGGCAGAGCCTATGTGTGCAGGGGAGTGTGCCATTGTCAGTATGGGGATCAAATATGAGTCGGGCAGCAACCATTTGTTCGTGTCTTTTGTCCGCCAGCAGCCTTCATCGTCCCTTAGACCCACCCGTGCCCATTCAGTCAGTTCGAGAGGTGTGCTAGCCGACTGGATGTCCCTAATTGTTTCCCTAGCGTCAGTCCATTTTTCTGCTTGTGACCTGGTCACATACATGCGTGTCGTTGCCCTATTCTCAGCTGTGGTTCGGGCAGTGATGTCGGCTAGTGCGTTTCCCTGTCCAACTAAATCTGTCACCTTCTTGTGTGCCTGGCATTTGATCACTGCTAATTGTTTGGGGAGAAGAACTGCTTCAATCAGGGCGGAGACTAAATCTCCGTGAAGGATGGGCGTACCGTGGGACGTCAGGAATCCCCTTTCCCTCCACAGGAGCCCAAAATGATGAACCACCCCGAAGGCGTACTGGCTGTCCGTGTAAATGTTTGCCGTGGTTCCTGCTGCTATGATACATGCTCGTGTGAGGGCAATTAGTTCTGCTGCCTGTGCGGATCGTTGTGTGATGCGAGCTGTTTCAACTACTGTTCGAGCTGTCGTCACCGCATAGGCAGCAGAAGTGGTGCCGTCTGGGAGTTTGATACAAGAACCATCTACCCATAGTTCTCCATCAGGATCTGTAAAAGCAATGTCTCGGAGGTCAATTCTACTCCTAGTCTGTTCGTCCGTGAGGGTCACACAGTCGTGTATAGGGGGCACATCGGGGTCATTTTCGGGCAAGGGTAACAGTGTAGCAGGATTCAATGTCGTGCATCTCTTCAGAGTGATGTGGGGCGCAAGTAAAGTCAATTCGTACCCTGTCAGTCGTGCACTAGTCAGGTGTTGAGTCTTGGTCTGGTTCAAAAGGGTGTCAACTGCATGGGGCACTAATACCGTGAGAGAGTTCGAAAGCACAATTCCCTCACTCTGGCGGATAGAGACAGCAGCAGCGGCTACTGCTCGAAGGCAGGCAGGTAGAGCTCTGGCGACTGGATCAAGAGTGGCAGAGAAGTAGGCACAAGGGCGTTGTTTGGCGCCGATGGGCTGAGTTAGAACAGACACTGCGCATCCCTCCCTTTCGTGAGTGAAGAGGGAGAAGGGCTTGGAGTAATCTGGTGTTCCTAGAACGGGTGCCGAGCAAAGGGCATCCCGCAACTCCTTAAAGGATGCTTGGCATTCGGGAGTCCAAGGGAGTGGGAACGGAACATCTTTGGCCAACAGGGAAAGTAGGGGTTTTATAATGAGACTGAAATTTGGTAACCATTGTCGGCAGAAAGAAGTAAGGCCCACTAATGAACGGACTTGCTTCTGTGTTTTTGGAATGGGGGTGTCTAGGATGGTTTGGATACGGTCGGGCGTAAGTTTCCTCCCTTCTTTGGACAGGAGATGGCCTAGGTATGTCACTTGGGGCTGGCAGAACTGCAGTTTCTTTTTGGAGACTTTGTGGCCATTCTCCGCAAGAAAGTGCAAGAGTTGGATAGTGGCTGTGATTGCAAGTGGAGTGGTGTCGGCCGCCAAAAGGATATCATCAACATATTGGATCAACACCACTCCATCTGGTAGCTGGACGGCGTCCAGCTGTCTTTTGAGGGCCTGGCTGTAAATGCTGGGACTTTCAGTGTAGCACTGGGGAGCTCTACAAAATCGGTAGGAACGGTTTTTTAAAGTGAAGCCGAAGAGATAACGGCTGTCTGGATGGATGGGGATAGAGAAAAATGCATTTTTAAGATCAATAACGGTGAAGGTGGTGGCAGTGGACGGGATGAGAGTTAGAATGGTGGCGATGTCTGAGACTACGGGGTACTGTGGCACCACCACCTTGTTGACTTCTCGCAGGTCGATGATGAAGCGGTACGCTTTCTCATCTCCCTCACCTTGCTTCTTAACAATGGGTAGGATAGGGCTATTGCAGACATTACTAACCACTTCCTCTACCACTCCTGCATCTACCAAGGACTGAATAATCGCTACCAATGCCTTCTCGCCTTCGGGCGATATCCGGTACTGTGGGAGTTTCGGGAGTATTGCATCTGGTCGAACAGTTATGTGTACAGGATCGATCATCATTCGTCCTACATCCGAGTCGTTTCTGGCCCATAGGTACAGGGGTAGGGTATCGAGCAAGGATAGGTCAGCGTCTGTTATGGTGTACATATGCCGTGCGGGGTAGGGTCTGGACATGCTCGGGTTGTCGTACAGGATGACTCGGACTCCATCCGGGGAACACCTAATAGTAGCTCGGAAATGTTTCAGTAAATCAATACCCATAATGGCGTCAGGGGAGTTGGAGGAGAGCAGAAATGTTGTGTCAGTGGGATTGTTTCCTAGGTCAAAGGAGATAGGTACAGACAGGGGATTAGTGGAGGGCGTTCCATCGAAACCTATCGATGTAATGTGTGAGCCAGACAAGGGTGCCCTTGGAATCAGTCGTTTTGATAATACACTACGTGTCGCTCCAGTGTCTACCAAAAATGGAGACTTTGTACCCAGGACCTTAGCAGTGACGTAAGGACCTTGCTGGTCAACACAGAGCTCGACTGGATCCCTCCCTTGCCCCTGGCAGTCCTATGCAAAGTCGTGAGCATTGTTGCAGTCGGACTGTTGGCACTGATTCTGTCGGGGGCGGTCAAATGTGTTTGGTCTGCCAGGTCGGTCATTGGTGGTGTTGTGGGTCTGTCCTCGTCCCTGCCCTCCAGTTTTGGGGCCATTTGTCATGTCCCTTGTCTCTTTATTTTTAATCAGTTCCCGAAGGGCCAGGCATTGAGACTTCCAATGTCCAAATTCTTTACAAAATGCACACTGGTTCTCATCGAGGTCGGTTCGTGGAGCGCCAGGTGTGGGGTTGCGGTCTCCAGGGGCCGAATTCCTAGGAGCATTCGACTGGTAGTTTCCCCTATACCGTTCCCTTCCTGTAGTCACTCCCTGCAGTTGAGCAATCATTACTCGTTCCTTTAAGTCCTTTTTCTTTCTCTCAGTCGCCCTCTCGTTCTCGTTCTTTTGGTGTTCGTAATACAGAGCAATCTGAAGGTTTTGCACGAATAGGTGTTGTCCGGTTGCGGTGGTCATATCTTGGCCACTGTAGTCGGAGAACACCGTTTCAAATCGTGAGAAGTATTCTGATACGTCCTCCTGAGGTTTCTGGCGGCAAGCCGTGACTACCGACCAGTCTACCTTCTTTTCTGGGATCAACGTCTTTAGCTTCTGCACTATTTTGTCGGGGAGTTCCAGTATGTCTTTTACAGGTTTCTTTCCGGGCTCTCGCTGCCCATCTAGTTCATTGAGTTGTTTCCAGGTGTGTCCGAACAGATCTGTGTGGTCGGCTTTCCGGATTTGCTTCCACACATCGGCCGGCAGACACAACCCGAAAAACAAATCAATGTCCGATAGAGTCATTATGGTTGAGCCCAAGGCTGTGCCTAGTTCGGTATAAAATGCTGTAGGGTTCTTTCTTAAATCGGGCAGGGTTTGCCTAAAAGTTAAAATATCTTGCCGATCCCATGGTTGGTAAACCCAGTTGTACACAACCCTCCCTTTGGCATCTGCGTGGTTGATATCATCGTTTGTTCCCTGACCTCTTGGGGGAACCCAGTAGGGGGCGGCTTCTCTGATAGGCATCATAGTGTTGGCTGCTTCTAATGGGGGTTCAATCGTCTCAGGGACTTTGATCTTGACCTCTGGTTTCTGTTCCGCGAGGTGGCGGAAAACCTCAAGCGTTTGCGTGAAGAGGTCCGTCACATCGCTCTCAGTCCCATCTCCAACATCGACCCTTCTATATAGAGCCGTCAGTTTAGCAGGACCCTTATTCTGGTACCTATCCTCATAGGCGTTCAGGGTGTGGTAGCTGAACCGTAAAATGAAATGCCGTCTGTGACTACCGGCATGTGAATTATGCATATTCATCGTATATTCTTCGCTCTCCTTCCGTTCTACCAGGGTCTTTGCTATCTGGTCGATTCCATCCCGCTCATCTTTGCTCAACCTATTTGGCCTGGCTGTTAGGTGCCTGCTAGTCTCATGTTCATCTGCTGTTGTTACCAATGCGGCTGGTGCGAAGGCCGTAAGAGCCGGAGCACTAGCGCTAGGCTCACCCTCGCCTACATTTTGAACTGGTGAGTGTTGTGCTAGAGGCTGGCAGGGAGCATAAGGAGGAGGCATGTAGATAATTGGAGGACCGAGCAGTAACTCGTCATTTGCCCGCTGTTTGGAGGGCATCTCCGGGTAGAGCGTAGAGGGGGTCCTGACAGGGCATTGGCCTGCCAGTCCTGATTCTTGCGTTTGTTTAACTTCTTTTTTTCTTCTTATTTCTTCATCTAGTTCTTTTGCGGCCAGATGGGCAGCTTTTCGTAACTCTTTCACTATTTTTGCTTCCTCTCTTTTCCTGCGATGTTCTGCTTCTTTGCGCCACATGCCAATACTATCGAGCATAGTGGGCGTTGCCTTATTTATTTTTACAGCTGCTTCTAGTGTTTTTATTTTATTTTCATCAAAAGAACCTATCAGTGGCCACTGACTTTCAGGATCCTTTTTTGTATATTTATGCCATAACTTACTATAAGCTATAGCGACTAGTCCTTGCTTAGTAAACATGTCCTTATTAGGGGTGCCTTCCAGTGGAGCTGGATGGTTAATCTCTAATAAGCGGTCCGGGTTGACCCAACTATTAACCAATGGGGAGAAGATAGGCATGACGGATTACAATGGGGGGCAAAAGCCTGCACTACCTATCTTTTCACTATTTGCAAAGACTGGACAGAATATTCTATTCTACGCTATTTGCAAATAGAGAATACCTCCAGAAAGAACCAATTCCAAACAGTCAATGTTTGGACAAACAATCAATCAATGAGGAATGAAATAGGCACGACGGGTTAAAGGCTTGCGTTACCTACCCTTCACTATCGGCAAAGGGAGAGAGAATATTCCTATTCTTCCCCGTTTGCAGGAAGAGAAGATCCTTAAGAGAACCAACTTTGAACAATTCAATGCTCGATTCAATCAATCAATCAATGGGGAGAAAAATAGGCATGGCAGATTACAATGGGGGACAAAAGTCCGCGTTACCTATCCTTCACTATCTGCAAAGACTAAACAGAGTATGGCGACTCTGTGCTTGTTTGCAAATAGAGAATCTCTCAGAAACAGTCAATAAGTAATACTAGTATTTTCAAACAATCAATCAATCAATTTCGCAATTTGTCGTGTGTCACGACCTTACCCGGACCGCATGGACCGTTTCTCGTCTTCCGCTTCCAGCGCCCGATCGTCCTCTATTCTCTGTTGCTATCGCGGCACTCCTGGTGGTTCCCAGTCAGGACCGTAGATCACTCGGCAGAGGTCTGCTCGGAATCAGTGAAGTTCAGATGATCGGCTGTCAGACGAGGGTCTATCGGACAGGAGCTCTCCCGATCGTTGCAGTCGTTCACTCTGTCGTCAGGACCTCTCCCACTGGATCCACGTGTCGCTGATGGGCCCCGCGTTTGGGACGCCAATTGATAAAGATCAATTCAAAATGGTCAGGCGATTTAGTTGATGTTTCCTAAGTTAAATTTGCCCGGCGTAAAACGCCTCTAATACCATACGAAGTTATTCAATAAAGAGGCAGGCGCTGGAGACAGGAAGACAGGAAACAAGTTTATTCCGACGGAGTAGAACACATCAGATCAGACAACAAGGTATCGTCTCGAGGTGCTCTCTCAGCCTCTCTGAGACCTGGTCTTTTATACCCTGGTTTAAGACATGTGAACGCTCTTTATTTCAACAAAGACATTGTGAAGCATGAGGATGACATCCCCGGTACCCCCCCAGTTCCGGCCCATTCCAACACATGACAACAGTAGAGGCCCTTTCCCCTCATATGATTGGGAGGGGGCTATCACGCAGCCGAGTGTTCTGCCGATTCCTTTGGAATGTGTGCGCCTGATCGAATCTCAGGGGGTGGGGAGGTCATGATCAATAGTGGCTCCTTTCAAGAGAGGCGAGTGCATACAGTAGTGGGCAATAAACTGTATCCTCGGGCTAAGGGATGACCAGCGGTTCGTACAGGCAGTCGGGCTCAGAGGAAGGGGTCATCAAAGGAGGGGTATTCATGGACGGAAAGGAGGTGTTGGTCAGGCGCGGGGTGTGATTCCCTGAGACAGAGTCATGGGAGGGGAGGGTTCATGACTTGTGCATGTGAGTGCGGGGGCAGCCAGGGTGCGCGGGGAAGGCTTGCAAGGTTCAGGGAAGTGTGCTGATGGGCGATCGTGAACAGGGAGACCATGGTACCTAAAATGGCTGTCGTGTATGTTCATACGTGAGCCTGCAAGATGGCGTAGATGATGTTCAGTACACGAACTAAAATTCCACATGAGGCTTGTCCCTGTAATCTAAAGTGCATGTTTACCCCTAGATTGTTACCTTGCTGGACCGTGTAAGCCTAAGTTGGAAGGATCAATGGTCTGAAGCGGTCTAAGATGGATCAATGAGTAAAGCTGCTGCTACCTTAATGTGAAAAGGTGGTGAATAAGATTAGAACCAGTACACCTGATGGATGTTAATACCCAAACATAGCACCCACTCAGTTTTCACATAAGTTTCTTCACCCCTGTTTCTGACTGGCATACACATCTCATCAACATGTAATGCCGAATTTAATAGCATCGCATGTCATTAGGATGCCGGTATCTGTCTGTAGTTTGCATGACATTTGGAGCGAGACCTATCCAGTGGGAGGGAATATTACTTCTTTTCAGCCCTTCATAATCTCCGTACTGGATTAGACATGTTTATTACTTCAAATCAAATGATAAGGAAAACTATAGCTGTTAAATATTTGAGTAAAATACTCTTGGATCACTGTCCACTTCTATATGAAACCAAAATGCTTCTGGATGATTTGTAGAAAGAAGAAGTCTTGCCCGCTACTAAGAAGAAGTAAGCCGAAACACTGGTAACATCACGGTGTCTAGTCTATACAGAGTACATGCATGGAAAATGTTCATGCAGATGGAGGTTTAAGGTTGTCACATATCATTAAGAATGAGGTCGATGGACAACCAGTGGCTGTTTGTAGAGAACAAGATGAAGAAGTTAAGTATGCCCAAAGTGATATCAACAATATATGTAGGGGCTATTATCAGTATTTGTATGCCCTAGGACCAAGTAGTCCTGTGAGATACTGTCAGAATATCTTTATGTGTGGTATTTCTATTGCACAAACCTAGACAAAAGCCATGATGTACAAGGTCAAAGACAAGTCAATAAGTGATAAGAGAGGTACATGGTTTGTGGATGATTAATGCATTGTGATTTCTTGTTCTTTAACCCGTTGACCCCGGCATGAATTCAGCCGCGGTGCGGGTGAAATAAAGGGTGGGCGTGGTTCGGTTGGCCCCGGTCTCCTCCGCACAAGCCCACCGTGATGTTGGATAGCCGGGTGCCGTCTGATGCACCAGGGGCGTTAAAAAGCAGCTTTTTCCACTCTTTCTGAAATTGGAGCAGCGTTAGGGCGGCCTTAGGGATAGTAGGATATTATTTCAGCTCATGAGTGCATAGATGGAATAGGCCTGCTGCCTTGTTTTTTTTCTTTTCACACTTCTTCGTCTTAGCCTGTAGTCCAATGAATACTTGGCTGAGAGTGTGCCGGGAACCACCAGATGTAGTGAGCTTGCCTGCTAGAGAAGCTGGAGTGCAGTTTGTGATAGCTGTGTAAATGATGCAGCTAGCTTTGAAGAGGGCGCGGCTGGCAATGGGAGACAATGGAGTTCCATCAGGAAGGGGGTCAGGAAGACCCTCTAGAAGAAACTTGCCTACCTATGGTCTCCCAAAAGATAGAGATGCTTAAGGAGCCCATTATGATGGAGCATAACAAATCTACCATCCTTTTCCTGAATGGCCTGCCAGATGAATCTCCTCTGTGTACAAAAGCTTTTCCTCCCCATTGTGGGCTACATCTTTGTTTCATTTCAAATTATTTGTATTGGGTTTTAAGGTTGTTCAATACCGTGTAACACAGTAATACATTTCGACAAGCATGAGAGTATGTAATCATTATTCCACTGCATATATTAGGAGAGATCAATTAACTAGGGTGTTATTACAAGACATAAAGGGCCAGATGTAGGTAATTTTATTTTACCACCTCTTAAATACCGAATCATACTGATTCGGTATTTAAGAAGTGGTAAAATAGAAGTACTGAGATGTAGGTAAATCCAGATGTGCATTTACCGAATCGGTGATATTCAATGAATGGGCATTACCGATTCGGTATTTACCGAATCGGTAATTACCGAATTTCACAAAGGTGCAGGGGGTGTCACTTTGATACCCTCTAGCACCCCCAAAACAGGTTCGGGTGCCATGTGGCAGGCATACATGCCCTAAGGGCAGGTCTGCCTGTCATATGGCACAGGTGTGCATGCACACATGTGCATGCACACCGGAATCGGTATTTTACCATCAAATTGAATTTGATGGTAAAATACCGATTCGGTAAGGCTTGTGGGACTCAGAAGAGTCCCACCTACATATCAAATTTACCGAATCGGTAAAAATACCGATTCGGTATTTTACAGAATCGGTAAATTTACCGATCGGTAAATTTACCGATTCTGTAAAAATATGCCCCCTACATCTCAAATTCCATTTACCGGTCGGTAACGGCCGAATTCGGCCGTTACCGACCGGTAAAAGCCTACCTACATCTGGCCCTTAATGAATTATCTTAATTGGCATCAACAGGTGAAGAGGATAATAAATACAGCTGCAATAAATACAGTTGCATTTTCTCATTTATGCTTGTGCCTTGTCTCCAGTGTGGAGAGAGAGCCTCTACTCTCCTAGAGCTTTGAGTCTTAAATATTTGGCTGAGCCAGGCTTACACTTTGTCAGTTATGGTACTGTGTCAGCAAGGTTGTGTGATCTAAATCTGATTACATTCCACTGAATACTTGGCACCTCCATCATGGAACAAGAGGAGGTTTGTAAAGATAGGCAACTCCAACGTGGAGGAGGGAAACCAAGTGGAATGCAAGAGCGTTTAACATGGGTAGGTGGATGAAAGGACTGGGAAATGCACAGACCGAGTGAGCCTCTGGAACATTGTAAATATCTACAGTGGTTAATTTGAGCCGGTACGTTCCGGTGCTGAGCACCGGCACTTAATTGGTTTCCGGTGTCGGATCCGGCACCTAATTGTCAACACCACACTTAAGGCAGTCTGCCACAAGGTGGCACTGCTCGTGTAATTTAGAGATAAGCAGTGTAACAGTTGTTTAGGGAAACAATCAATATACATTAAAAAATTACTAATACCTACCTCCCCAGCCATTCCTTAAGCTTTGGGAACCTGGAATAATCTGAACTGTCACATTTATATGCGAGAGAGATGGTTAGTAGTTGTTTTGGCAGTAATGACAGGAGCGATGGGTGGTGCAAACTGCAGTGGCCTCCTAGTCAGAGCCCTGACACTTATTATTTTACAAATTAAGCACTGATATAGCGAGTGGTGTTAGACCGGATCCCGCCATGTATCTTGATTTCCCCCTCACTGGGGAAGGGAGGGCGACCTTCGCTGTTTTGTAGGGGGTGATCACTGTGAATGTGAAGAGGGGAAGGATGCCTGCTGGCTGACTAGAACAAGGAAGAGGGCCATTAGGATGCTGGCCCCGAGAGTAGGGAGATGCAGGGAGGCAGGGAGGTTTCCGATGTGAGTTCTTTAAATTGCATTAGCATGAAGTCCCAGGCTGCTGCTATGGGGCATTTCCGGATTTTTCGGGCTTCTTCCCAGTGTAATGCACTGGGTAGAGGCTGTTTTTTGTAACACCTCTGTAGATCAAATATTCTAATTTTTTGGTCATGTGTCAGGGCTTAAAATGAATGAGGTAAAATCCCATATCTTTCGACTACTAAGTGGAGCGGTGAAAGATGCAATGTGAACACATGAGTGGGGCATATAATTAACTCCATATGCTTTTATATATGTAATAGTTAAGATTTATTGGCAAAACAATGATGTCATAGATGGAAAATATTCTTGTTTGATGGCTGCATTGCACAGACTTTCAACCTTTTGGCAAAGACTTCTAATGACAGTATGAGTAGAATAGTGCTGACAAAAAAAGGTAATACTCCTGAGTCTCCTATACTATTTTATAAATGTCTTCACAATACCACCTCATAAATTCTTCAATGTTATGGAGTAATGGTAGAAAATTGTGGCATTGGACATACTTGAGCTCCAAATGGAGATGAGTGATCTTAGAACTATGGGGCATAATATCAAGGACCGTGTTAAAATTATCGTCGTTTTAAAACGGCGATAATGGGCTTGATAATACGCCCTTGTTAATTCCCATAGTAGCCCATGTTCTGATGTTAACATGGGCTTCTATGGGAATTAACAAGGGCGTATTCTCAAGCCCATTATCGCCGTTTTATCGGTAGTTTCCTGCCGATAAAACGGCGATAATTTTAACACCGGTCCTTGATAATATGCCCCCCTATTTTCGGGTGACCCAGCTCACATGAGCGACACGGTGGATGGCAGGACCGAACTTGCTTGATAAAGCATTGATTAGAATCAATAGTGTTTGCTATTTGGACGACATATAATAGAAGAAAGGATCATCCTTTATTAATTGCTGTTGCAAAACGTTTTAGGGCAAAATACATTACAAAGGTGACAGTGATTATGGCACTCAACTCAGGCCTGCTGCTCTGGAATATTGAGTTATGGGGCAGGTAGTGAAAAGATCGATATGGGAAGCAGCAGAAATAAACAAAATAGATGATCTATTTACAGGATTGATCTTGATATTCTTTCAGCTATTAGAAAAGGAATTCAACCTGCCTCCAGGACAGTCCATCATGCATAAATGTCTTGTGCATCCGGTTCGGCAGAGATGGGAAATAGGGGCTGAGGAGCCCCCATGGATGCAATAATTACTTATGATGGGTGCAGGCCCTAAAACAGTTCCTCAGTTGTACAAGGCACTCAGGCAGATGGTTGCAGTCGTTGATGGGTGCATTAGCCTTAAATGGGATGAGACCCTAGGCAAGGAGTTTACAGACTCGAAATGGGATAGGCTTAGGATTTCCCCTGAAAAATTTCCCAGGCATGCTAGGTTCAAATATATGCAATCGAATTACATGCGCTAAATGTATTTGACTCTCTTGAAATTGCATAAGATTTACAAAGGGATCCCTAGATATTGCTCCCAGGCAGGAATGAGAGGCAAACGTTTAATAATTGATATGTTCATGTTATGGCTTGATGGGCAAATATAAAACAGTTAGAATGACCCTAATTAAAGTAACAGGCAGTCCCCTGATATGTCTTTGGTGGGACATGCCGAAACCTAAGACTGTTTGAATAGAAAGTATGGGCCATATTTACGACCTAATTTGCTGCTCTTGCACCATGCAAGGTGGTGCAAGAGCGACACAAACCCAAAGTCATATTTTTGAAGCCACGCAAAGCCACTTTGCATGGCTTTAAAAATTTGGAGTATTGCAACGCAGTGCTAATTGCTGCATTGCATTACTCTCTGCGAGGGAGGCATTCAATGAGAATTGTGTGGGTGTTCGCATTGGGTTGTACGGGTGTTTCCACGCTCCTCACATGGGTTTTGGCTCATTTCCAGAATTATAAGGACTTGTAAATTTGGGAATGCGTCAAAAAGATACATCGCCTCAGGTGAGGCACAACGAGGAGAAACATCTTTATCCTCCAGCACACATAGAATGAGGAAAAAGCCTCTCAGGGTTGTTTTTGAACAAGAAGTTGTAACTAATGCTGAACTATAAACCAAAAGTTGAAGATTATAGTTAGAAAAATAGATAACGCTATGTTTAAAAAGCTGCTTCTCTCATAGGTGTGCCATTTGCCCTCTGATGTCCATGCACACATGTCAAGGAGACCCAATGTCATAACAAACCTACATGCATGTGTACACAAGCACCATGCTGCGACTTTGAAAATGAGCCCCAGCACTTTTTGCCGCTAAAGCGGCGATATTTTTATCGCCCTATCAGCAAGCTGTCGCTAACAGTAGTTAGCGACCGCTGTTAGGCGATATCGACCGGTTTGGGGCCCTCTTTGCATGTCAGCGATATTTATCACTAATGACATGCAAAGTGGGCGTACCCAAACTGTTAGCGACTGAAAGCAGTCGCTAACACAGCTATCGCCTATTAGGAATTCAGGCAAAGCGATAAAAAAACACGCTAAGCAGGTTTATCACTATAATCTAACGCCTGCTAAAAACATGACTTACCTGTTTATCCAATGGGAGGTGGATTGTCAGGTTAAGCCCCCATTGGTGTTAATGTGTGAATATCGATGGATTTCCAGCCATATTCACGCATTTCGCCGCTATCGCTGGATATTTTAGAACAATGGAGAAAAACTTTGCTAATAGCATGTTTTCCCCGCTAACATATCCAGCGATAGGCAGCGACAACAAAATATGGGCTGAGCGCATTTTGCGATAAATATTGCTATTCCTTGCTATTATGCCCCTAGGTTATTATTAGCATCTGTTTAACGCCATATGTATAGTCCATCTGTTACAAATGGCATGCATTTTAAAGAGGCTGCATCCTTCAATGCAAACTGCGTAATTCCCTTTGGGGATATGGTAAATATCTGCACCTAGGAGGTTTAAACCTCCCACAAGCAGGATGCTCTTTGGCAGAGGTCATTGAGGGTCCCTGGGACACAACTGCCCATTTTATATACAATAATTATTACCTCATCAATCGAAATATGTATTCATATTATTGTCCTTGGAAAGATCAAAGACTGAGTCTGCCATGGTCAGATCCGTCCTTGTCCCTACCTCGTGCCTACAGATGAGAGATTCATTGGCTCATCATTGCTCTGAGCTGCTGTAAAAAGGAATTCTTAGTCGTCTTTCAATCAAAAACTTACTTTGCAAGCGCTGACTACTCGGCTCAGGGTGCAAACTCAGCTGAACTGCTATTACCTTTGAGGAATATCCCAGTCAGTGCCCGCATTGTTGTTAGTCTGTGGAAATAGTTTTCACTGCCTCTCCACCTGCTTGTGTAATTGATGTAATATGTGACATGATCAGCAGTGGATTGCGGGTGCGCGATATATAGTTAGTGCAACTAACTATATATGGAATTTCAATGGTTTTGTGTGAGTAAAATAAGGTTTTTTAAATGCTAATTCCTAACTATATATGGTCTATAACCTATGGTTTTTTCAGTGAATTTTCAAGGTTTTGTAAATGCTAATTCCTAACTATATATGGTCTATAACCTATGGTTTTTTCAGTGAATTTCAATGGTTTTTTAATAGCAAATATCATAAGCTGTCGAATGTCAAGTACGTGGTAAGTAAAACCATTTTCGTGTTTATGCACACTGATCTGCTTTGAATGCTGCTGCTCACCCCTCATTTCTATTAGGAGTACTCTCTCTTTGCAGATAGTGAAGGGTAGTTAACGCAGGCCTTTGCCCCCGTTGTAATCCGTCGTGCCTGCTTCTCTCTCCATTTGATTGATTCTTCTCTTTGGTTCATTCTCTATTTACAAACAAGCACAGAGTCGCAATACTCTGTTTAGTCTTTGCAGATAGCGAAAAATCGTGTAAAAAAACAAAAGGAATCGAGCAAAATCAGTAGGCCACTAATGGGATCTCTTTTTGACCTCGCTAAAATAGAAACATTAGGAACAACCTGTTGAAAATAGCAATGTGTATGTACATAAGCGGCGTTCATTTGTGTTCACAGTACCCCTTGTTGATTGTTTGAATCGAGCATTGAATTGTTCGAAGTTGGTTCTCTTAAGGATCTTCTCTGCCTGCAAACGAGGAAGAATAGGAATATTCTCTCTCCCTTTGCAGATAGTGAAGGGTAGGTAACGCAAGCCTTTAACACGTCGTACCTATTTCATTCCTCATTGATTGATTGATTGTCCGAACATTGACTGTTTGGGAATTAGTTCTTTTTGGAGGTATTCCCGGTTTGCAAATAAACGTAGGAAAATCTTTGCAAGTAGTGAAAGGGTACGTAATGCGGACCTTTCTCCCCCGTTGTAATCTGTCATGCCTATCTACTCCCCACTGATTGATGCACCTGTTTGACCCGGACCATTTACTAGAGATAGGTCATCTGGCCCGACCAGAGAGCACCCCTAGTGAAAAGGACATATGCAATAATAACGAAGTGATCACTGTATCCTGTTAACAGAAACTTTAGCATGAAACAACCTGGAAAGAAAAGAATAGGAAAACGAAAATCAGTAGGCCACTGATGAACATGAACTTTTATTAAACAACGAACAAAGAAACGATAACATAACGTAATGATAAAACCTATTAATGTCCTAGAAACAAGAAAACGTTAAAATATGCCAGAGGTGAGAGACCAGAAAAACAGTAAGAGAAACCAAATCACCCCTCGCTGTCCCACCGCCTGCCACGCCAAAAAAATCGATAGACTAGGGAAAATGCAAGTCAGTAGAACATCCGCCCCCACTCTGGAAACTACCAAGGTGGAGCAGGGTTGCGGCTACGCCCAGCCGGGAGCAGCCCATATAAGGCGGGTCCTGCTGCCACGCCTCGGCCAGGAGATCCTAACGTAGGGTGTAGCCGGAGGAGAGGCCGAGGCCAGCGGGACCCGGCCAGGGGATTGCCTTTACAACGCTGAACAGTTGCAGGGGGGGAATGTCTCCTCGACCCTCCCCTCTCTCTCCCAGTCTGGCCGCGGTGGCCCTTGAGAGTTGCAGGTAGTCCCGCCACATGCTCTTCCGGTCCGGCCACCAACGGTCGGGGGGTCGAGGCCGACGGGATCCGGCTGCAGCCGATAAACCAAGAAACCCGTTCATGGGGCCAGAGCCAGGGGCGTCCGGCCGACATCTACCGGAAGCCCGGCCCGAAGACGGACGGGACACTTCTTCTTTCTTGAATAATGGCTGCGACAACACTGGGGGGGGGATGTCTTGCACATGCCTCCGACCCCCCCCCCCCTCATCCTCATCGCCTGGTCCGGCCATAACAAATGTCAAGCGAGACGCCGTGGGGTGCACTGGGAGGGAGAGACGGTGCGAACAGGCCTCTCCCGCCTCCCCAGGTGGAGGCTTCCCAGCTGCACCCTCAGCGCTCCAGGCGCCCGGAAAAGGGTTCTTCCACTGTAGCCATGCTGCAACGTCTCGCCCGGCAGGGTGGAGCCCGTCCGCTCATTTGACCCCGCGATCGCCAGTAGCTACCGAACTCTCAAAATGGCGGTCGACCTGGCAAGAGCGGGCCCAGCATAAAGAAATGGCCCGGTCACTGGTTGACTCCACCACCGTAGTCCTCCACGACCTTGAAGATTCTAGAGGAGCCGCGGGAGTCTCCGACCCCCGATGGGGAATGACTGCCATGATCGCCCGTGGAGTGACGAAACTGTATCCGCGGGACGTCGGCGCTCCCATGCTGGCGCCAGCCTCACTTTGAATTACTAGAATCCTGCAGACCTCAGTTCCGGTGAAAGCACAGTGTGACCCGGTAGGAAAAATTGTTGCACCCCCTCCCCTTTTTGACTGATAGTTCAAACCACCGATCCTTTCCTTTGCCCTTTTAACGGAACTTTGGACTGCCTCCCCCTCTTTTACATTTTCTAGAGAAAACAAAACATTAACCACTACATTAGCATAGCAGTTGACACCAGAACTGTTTTCAAATTGAAAACCAACAACATCTTTAACAGAATCCTTTTTGTTTCTGCTGTGACCCTGCTACAGCACAGGCATTGTCCCCAGCAGTAATTCTGCAATGCCGGTAAGAATAGCTGTGGTGCCTACTGGACTCACTCACCCCCGCGGCGCCCCATGCCGTTATTTGCTGGGCGGCAACTTACTAGACATCACTTTCGTGCCATCTAGATTTCAGCGCGTTCTGCTGCCTTGGAACTATTCGCACAACAGACTGCTACTGACGACCCACCCCCAGGCAACATCTTCTGAATTTTCATAATTTGAAAGAACTAATAACATGTCCTCATCAGGAATTTCCTCTTCAATCATCTCATCAGGAATTTCCTCATGAAAAGTCTGCAATGATGATTCTTGTAACTCTATGGTCTCCAAACATTCGATAAATTCACCATCAAGAGATTGATCAAAAAAATCATTCAAGTCATCTCCTCCTTGTGAGAATATTTCATTGTTGGTGCTGTCAATTTCAATAAATGTAGTGGATAATTCAAAAGAAATTGCCACGGTCTCTTCGTTGTTTAAATGTTTTTACTGTTTTTGTTTTGTTGTATATATTTATATGTTATTAAAGTTTTATATTCCTACTACTTTGTTGGAGTGCTATATATTTTTAATGTGACACATAATTGTAAAAACTTTGATGTACAAAGAGTCATTCCTAGAATCTTCCGCTTCAGGCTCGGTCCCCTCCCCAATCACAATACAGGATGGTTTTCAGATAGTAGGAACACTTGTGGTGTGACGGATCTCATCGGGTGTGGGCCTTGATCTACTATAACTCCTTTGAAGAGGGGTGATTCTTTACAGCTGGAGCCATAAACTACATCTGCAGGGCTAGCTGATAGCCTGGACAATCGGACACAGAGGAAGAGGAGTGTCAGAGGGTGCGGTAGTGAATAGGGCGAAAGGGAGGTGTCGGGCGGGCACAGAGTGTGATTTTCAGGGAAGAGCAGCGCAGATGGGGGGAGGTTTATTGCCGATGCATAAGACAGAGAGCGGGGGTGATCAGTGCCTGGGGAAGATGCTTGCGAGGGTGGGGAGCCATGCTACGAATCGACACCGTGCAGAGAGTGGGTCTGCTCAAGGCATCTAAAATGGCTGCCGTGCACGACAAAAGTGTGGCATTTCAAAAAAGGCAAGATGGCGCAGACAATGTTTTTCAACACTTCCTCATTTCCTTCCAATCGAACGTTAACAGACGTTGGTGCATATTACCAAAGTTAAGCGATATTTATCGCTAACGATGCTTACCAACGAATTTTTTTACCGCTAAGCATCGTCAGAAATTATCGAAGATAAACCTTGCTATTATCAAGGTTTATCGCAAATGCGATAATAAACGGCCGCAATGCATGAATATCGCTAAAAAGTCAGCGATATTCATGCATTACCGAGCTAATGCTCTTAGCCATGTTATCCACCTCCGATTGGATAACATGGCTAAGAACTGCTCAGGGCAGGTGTTACTTTTTGGAGATATTCGCGCTTAGCGCGAATATCTCCAAAAGTTGGTAATAGGAGATAGATATCTTGCATGTTGTAATGCAAATTATTGTGGTATATGGAACTCATACCATAATCTCTCAGGAAAGCAGAAACTGATCCTTTTGGGACCGCCTAAAAAGGCCTAGGGGGTGAGGGGTACTCTACTTTGCCCCCTTTTCACGTTCCGAACTATTTTATTTTACTCTCTTCTGTAATTACACAAAATAGCAGCGATAAGATGCATCGGAGACACACAGTGAGAGAAAGGAGGCCGGAGATGAAGAAGAGATGTCAAATACACATTGGAGATAATATAGTGGCAGAAGGGAAGTAAATATGAGTAAACTTACCATGTAACATAAAAATGTTGCACTCTATACTATAAGTCTCATTTTATACTACAATCACTTCGCTACAACCTCATAAATTAAAAATAAAAATGAATAATGTCTCAAACAATTTTTGATTTCTAAATATAAATTTATTCTTCAGAATTTTCTAAATTTGAAAGAACTAGTACCATGTCCTCATCAGCAATTTCCTCATGAAAAGTCTGCAATGATAATTCTTCTAACTCTATGGCCTCCAAACATTCGATAAATTCGCCATCAACAGATTGATCAAAAAAATCATTCAAGTCATCTCCTCCTTGTGACAATATTTCATTATTGGTGCTGTCAATTTCAATCAATGTAGTGGAATCATTCAAGTCATCTCCTCGTGACAATATTTCATTATTGGTGCTCTCAATTTCAATCAATGTAGTGGAATCATTCAAGTCATCTCCTCCTTGTGACAATATTTCATTATTGGTGCTGTCCATTTCAATCAATCTAATGGAATCATACAAGTCATCTCCTCCTTGTGACAATATTTCATTATTGGTGCTCTCAATTTCAATCAATGTAGTGGAATCATTCAAGTCATCTCCTTGTGACAATATTTCATTATTGGTGCTGTCCATTTCAATCAATCTAATGGAATCATACAAGTCATCTCCTCCTTGTGACAATATTTCATTATTGGTGCTCTGAATTTCAATCAATGTAGTGGACAATTCAAAAGAAATTGCCACGGTATCTTCATTGTGAGCCATTTTATTTTGAAATTGCTTGCTGTAAATTGCAGAAAAAAATAATCACTTTCATTTATCGTTTTTAGTAATACATAATATAAAACTAACTTTATCAAGTATTTAGTATAACAGAAGGACTGCAAATAAATAACAGAAAACATTTTTCAAATTATCTTCAAGTGTACAACATAGTTCCCCTTACAAAGAAATTGCCACGGTCTCTTCATTGTGAGCCATATATTTTGAAATTGCTTGCTGTAAATTGCAGAAAAAAATAATCACTTTCATTTATCGTTTTTAGTAATACATAATATAAAACTAACTTTATCAAGTATTTAGTATAACAGAAGGACTGCAAATAAATAACAGAAAACATTTTTCAAATTATCTTCAAGTGTACAACATAGTTCCCCTTACAAATTAACAACTCACCTTTTTAAAAGTAGGAAAAGTGTTAGTACTGTGTAAATCAAACACCAGAAATTCACCACCAACAATTCCTCACAAATGTACCTCAGACAGTAGTATCACAAAATGTCTGTGGTTTCCTCTCATTTGACATATATACATAACCAATTAACTTTCATCACACTCAAATACAAAACCAAAGTAACATTTTAATTGGTTCTAAATTTCAACACTTTCAAATGTGTTTTCCCCATGCAATTTTCCATAGGACATTTACATACGTCTACAGCCTGAATGGCTGAACGGAATTACACCAAACTTGGCAAAATGGTACATCAAACCTAAGAGGTCAGGAAGAATCTACTATGCCCCCTTATGGTCATTTCCCCCTTCGCTTTGGCCTCCTCTTGTCTCTCAATCCTACCGAGAGACAAGATGGCGGCCGCTACGGACTGTTTGGAATGTTGACAGACGCCGGAGAACCAATCAGCTTCGCAAAGCTCCGTAACACGAAAAGTACGCGAAGCGGAGCGCTGTTACAGATATATATCTTTTTTTGAACGTTAATTTCTCAAAATCCACTGGAGCACATATATTGAGACCTAGCAAAGGCACATCGGGCTACCAGTCCCTAATATTTTGCCAAGTTTCGTGCAAATCCATTCAGCCGTTCGATTATTATTATTATTATTTTTTTTTGCCCCGCGGGGCCCTTTTAAAACCTCCACATCAAACCTAGGGGGTCAGCGAGGATCTACTATGCCCCCTTATGGTCATTTGCCCCTTCGCTTTGGCCTCCTCTTGTCTCTCGATCCTACCGAGAGACAAGATGGCGGCCGCTACGGACTGTTTGGAATGTTTACAGACGCCGGAGAACCAATCAGCTTCGCTTCACAAAGCTCCGTTGCGCGAAAAGTCCGCGAACCGGAGCGCTTCCCGGTCCGCTGTTACAGATATATGTCTTTTTTTGAACGTTAATTTCTCAAAATCCACTGAAGCACATATATTGAGACCTACAAAAGGCACATCGGGCTACCAGTCCCTACAATTTTGCCAAGTTTCGTGCAAATCCATTCAGCCGTTCGGGCTAAAAGTGAGGCCAACCGCCCTATGGAAAACTCAATGTTAAAAACACGTTTTGGGACCCCCCTTTTTTCTCAGCCCCCCCTTGACGAACCCCCCCAAATTTCCTGGGGCTGCTCAGAAACAAAATGTTCAATTTTCCAGAAAATTTCAGCCAATTCCGTCCACAAACGCCAAAGTTATTAGACATAGAATTTTCAAAAATCCCATAGAGAAAAAATCCTAACTATATATACCTACTCGCGACCGCCAGTAGGTAATATATATATATATATATATATATATATATATATCCATATCCATACTATAATATTATAAAGAGAGAGCCCAAACCTTTGAGTTGGGTAATCTCAGTAACCACAGCACCAATCACAACACCCAATACAGCGTTGAAAAGGGCAGTTGCAGCAGAAGGACATAGTTATTATTATTATTATTATTAGGGTTTTGTAGAGCGCATAGTAACCCGTAAGCATCCCAGCGCTGAAACCAAGACAGTCGAGAGGGTGGGTTGTCAGGGAGAAAAGGAAGAAGGGGGATCAGGGGAAGAGGTGTGTTTTCAGTAGTTTCCTGAATCGGAGGTGATCTGATTCCATCCTTAGTTTACAGGGGAGGGTGTTCCATAGGCTGGCCGTGTTCACAGAGAATTGCCGTCCGCCTGTACGGGCCTTTTTCACTCTGTGAACTGTAATGAGGTGTTTGTGGTCCGAGCGGAGGGATCTTGTGGCCTTGTAGGGCGTGATAACGTTTTTGAGGATGGGGGACCTTTATCATGTAAGAGTTTATGGGCCAGACAGAGAGCCTTGAATTTAACTCTTTCTCTTACTGGCAGCCAGTGAAGGTGCTTCAAAGCTGGTTTGGCCGATGATCTGGCCGGGGTGTTGGTGAGAAGCCGGGCCGCGGCGTTCTGAATTCTTTGTAATTTGTTGAAGGTGACTTCGGGGGCTCCCAGATAGATGGCATTGCTCTAATCCAGCCTGGGTAGAATAAGGCCTTGGATAAGCAATTTCCGGGAGATGGGAGGGAGCAAGGGGAGGATTTTCCTGACTGATCTAAGAAGCCCAAAACAAATCCCAGCAGTTTTTTTGGCTTGGGTTTTGAAGGACAGATCTTTCTCTAGCCAGATTCCCAGGCTCTTGATCTCGGTTTTGGGGACCGGGGGTTCACCCAGACAGGAGGGCCAGATGTTAGGGGGAAGGGAGTGCCCTTTTTGACCAAGAAGCAAAATTTCTGTCTTGGATCCGTTGAGTTTCAACGCTGAGTTATTCATCCATCCCTGGATTTTGGAAAGGCAGCTGTGGAGATTAGATGGTTCTTGGTTGGGATGGGATAGGGACACCACCAGCTGGGTGTCGTCAGCGTAGCTGATGATTTTCACTCCGAACGGGGTGACCACTTCCTCCAGTGGGGACATGTAGACATTGAATAATGGCTATGCAGATGGCCACCATATACATTTAAAAGGTAAAAGAACTGTGCCATCAAAGTAGTCCCTTGTGGGCGTGTCTGCGTTCTGCTGTGGGCGTGTGTGGGGGGGCGTGACAAATGCTGGGGGCGTGTGATACCATGCCATGTGAGTTGTAATTGCGCCGCATCAAGGGGCACGCTGGGGGCGTGACACGCTGGCACCGTGACAAACGCTGTGGGCGTGTGTCAGCACTGTGGGCGTGTGTCCGCCCTTCATTCCATGTGAAGCGCCAATTACGCAATTGCGCCGCATCAAGGGGCATGCTGGGGGCGTGACAAACGCTGGGGGCGTGTGCTACGTACCGCACTTCATGCCATCTGGGTCGTACATTAATCAGATCGTCTGCTGTGGCCGTGTGCTGGGGGCATCACAAAGGCGTTCACCTCGAAGCGCAGAAAGTAACCATTCGCAAGACTCCCTTGGGGGACTGCCCGTTGTCTCACACATACTGGGGGTGCCGAATGCAGTGTGTGCCTTGGCCTGGGTGCGTCTGAAAGGGCCGAACGCAGTGTGTGGCTTGGCCTGGGTGCGTCTAAAAAGGGAAACATCCTTTATGAGGCAGTAATGACACCGCAGTGCCATTACAACGCGGGTTTCACAACGCAAGTCGTTACCACGACTTGCGCTGGAGGGCGCTCTAGGACAAGGAATAGTGTAATTTACTATCCAACACCTTCCCTACTGTATGTAGACTGGAGTTGGAATAGTAAATTACACTACTCCTAAGTCCAGCGCCCTCCAACGCAAGTCTTTGTAACGACTTGCGTTGTAAAACCTGCGTTGTGATGGTCTGTGGTGTTTTATACCGCGTTGTACCATCATACATCTGTCTAAAAAGCACTCGGGCCGAAGAGCGTCGGTGTCGGTCATAAAAAAATAAGAACAGCGGGAAACAATCGTTCAAGACTCAGACAATTCTAATTGTTAGACGGTCGCCGCTGGCCCTCAAGCGGGGGCACACGCGACTGAGCGTGTCTGCGGGGACAATTACTGCAGCCTCTCATGCGCGCTGTTACTGAACTATCACATTAAACCAAATTACACGCGCCTGCTAACATAAGCCAGGGCTGCAGCTGGGCCTCAAGCGGGGGGAGACGCACCTGCTAACATCAACCAGGGCTGCAGCTGGGCCTCAAGCAGGGGAACAAGCGAATGACCGTATTTGAATGCACACATTACACACATTCTATTTCATACCTGGACAACGTCGGGACGGGCTGCTAGTAGATACATAAAGGAGGTAAGTATATTGGGCACCATTTCTGGCCCTGGTCCTGGTCAGTCTCGAACAGGCTCAAACTGGCTTGGGAGCACAAAATGGTGGGGTGCACTGTTTTAACATACAGGTCTTAGCACAGAGCAAAGGAGAAATTTGGAGGGAAAACAGAATTGTCACCAGGAATAAGAGGGATAGACTACAGAGTTTGGACTGCAAATCTTACAATTCCTATCAGAGTGACACTGTTTTAAGAGCTGTTCCTTGCAGCACAGAACACCAGGGCTGAGGTGCCCACACATGTAGTAATCAGAATAATGCCCACATGTGGGGTGAGAGCCATCCTAGTCCAAGAATGGGAGCGCTGTAGCATTGCAGGACAGTGGTAGCATCCAAAGAGGGAATCTTGGGAGCATCCTGCCATCCCATCTGATTAACAGCTCATGTGTCCATCGCCGGCTACTTCCCAAAAAGGACATTCACAGATTCGATCTCAGATCAACATCGACTGCTACGAAAAGCAAGAGCTGGGAATTTGTACACAAAGATGGTACAGAGTGCCTTGGTCATGGGTAAACCACCAAAAACTAACAAAGGAAATCCCATCATTGTAATTTGCCTCTGCTCTGCAAGAAGCCCCATCACATCTGTCAGCGTGAAGGAAACTAGCAGCCCTGGATTGGTTTTGTAGTTTTTAGTCCTCATCAGTGAGGTGTAGTTAGATTCCTATGCCACAGTGAGCAAAGGGCCCTCATCTGGGCACACTGTTCGCATTTCAGAGTTGCAATGAGGAAGAGAAAAAGGTGATATTGGAATGCTTGGACTCATTTCAGCAAATGGTTATTACTCAGAGCAGCCTTCTAGTCCGTCATTCTATTTTCCACTAAGGCGCTCCCTTTAAAGACCAGTCATATGCAAATCAGCCTTGGTTTTGCTCCAATGTGAACAGTTCATTATACCCGGCCAGGCCATGTGCCTTCTAGATGTGAACACCAGCAGTCCCACACTGGTATCAGCCTAGTTAGGCTTTTCAAAAAGCTATTCCTAAAGTACAGTGAACACGGGACCCAGGTCTGAGCTCACCTGTTGCATTTAGGGCATCACATTGAGGTAAACAGAAGAGTAATGCTCGAATTAATCTCAGCCATTGATAATTATTTGAGACTGCACACCTGCATGTCAGTCCATAGTTTTTTTATCACTATGCCACATAAGACAGAGAATATCCATCTGAAAATCATCCCCAGCTCTGCTCCAATAGGAACAGTCCAGACTGAACCCCCAGACCTGGACCTGGGTGCTCTGTGCACGTTTCACTCACATAATTGGTTGTGACTCTTTTTGTGTTGTGCATTGAAATGTGTATTGACAATATTCTTCTACGGTATTTAGTGATTCTTTTGCAAGAGCATCCGAGTGACTTGTAGAAATGTATATGTAAAACACATTTGCATCCATTGGCAAAGGAACAGCGCTACACATCATTCCAACCTATTAATTGGATTGTGTACATTGGAAGAAACATATTTGAACCTAATGCAGGTTTCAAGATTGGAGACTGCCATGTTAAATCACAAAACACGACAGAGTATTCGACTGTTTGTGTTCGAGAACACATTTCTTCAAAAGACCCATTCTGAAGGCTCATTTCATTGCCATTCAGTCCGAAACCTGTTTGACCTCGCAGACTATCCACAATTATTTGTTATTTTGTCTGTGGCTGAGAAACAAATAAGCAGCAATTTTGAAGGGTGAAGTACAAGGGTTAAGTAGAAAGTTTTACGATGTCATTTATTTGCTAATTCTGTTTCTTCTGTTGCGATGTAAAATACCCCCGGGCTGGTCTGGAGTGTGTGCACTCCTGCTCTGAGTTCTTCACGGCATGTCTCGTAATAGTGTTTTAATGTAGGTGTCAGAGCCCACAACCATGATGTATGTACAATGAGGCTTGGGAAGAAACGGATGGAGACCCAGGGTGGGCAGTGTGATGTGGAAGGGCACATCCTGTACACAACCTCTGTAACCAAGCTGACCAGCTTCAGCTCACTGGGTTGTGGAAGACTGATGGTGGCAGTGACTCCTAATGGCTGCAGGAGTGGCAAATCTAGAAGCTGTATTCACAGGCAGAGTTGCCTACTGGCCTCTGTGGTTTAATTGTGCCAGTCACTCCCCTACAAGCAGATCTGTCACTCGATACCTGTGGGACATGGATTCTGCATGTATGTTCACACTATGTATATGTATTAGGATGAAGATGGAACTCAAATATTTTGTTTGTCACAAACAGTAAGGCATCCATTTTGAATTTCCTGTGTGCGAACAGTACATAACATGGAGGCTGCAGGTAGAGTACCAGAGAGTGGTGTAAATTGTAGGTCTTCTGTAAAGCATTCCTTGGGCCATTTTTGCAAGGAAGTAATGCAGCACGGTGCCGCAAGCCATTTAGCTGCGCTGTGTTACTTGCGAAGCAAAGTGATGCGTCGTATTTTCAACAATATGACGGATACCTGTGCTCTCCCCTGCGCTGGAGCACAATTGATTGCCATGCAATGGTGTAAGAGTGCCTGCATTGTGGGAATTATTTTCCCACAAGAAGGGAAGGGAGTTACTGCACCTCGTTTTAATAACTGGTTTGTATTGAACTCAATTTAATATATTTTTGCAGCAAACACTTAACAGCTTTTTCGATGTGTTTAATTTTGCACTGAGGATTCTATTATTATTCTTCATGTTTCCAATCATGCTCTCTATTTCATATGAAACGGATATGCACCATGGATTTTAGTGGTTTGTGGGAAAGATGATGATATATTATGAGGAATAAAGTGCTCCCTGCAGTACATGATAAGGATATTGAAAGTCACCTCAGAGTTCCATAACCTCATAAAGAAACTCAGCCTTCAGTGTCGTTCCTGTGTATGGTCAGGGAACTCCTCAGTGACTTGCAATGTTGTTATAATGTACAGCAGTAGGTACTTTAGCCCATATGTAAGGCTCCCTGGTGGTATAACAGTGACTCTAATAGGTTTATTTCTGTTGCCTCTCTTTTGCCCCTGGATAGACTCAATAAAATACTCCCTGGGCCGATTCACACAACTAATCTGAGACAAAATCCTAAACTTACTAGTTTTGGTATTCACAGAAGGCATTTAGTAGTAGTAAAGTCAGGATTCCTAACTTTGATGATTATGCTCCTCTGATGCTATCTGGTAGACTGCATTTTTATACTTATTGGTAATTTAACAGTGTCTCCAAGGGTCGCCCCTCTGTCGCTCCTGAATAGCATTTATGTTACTCTTTGTGAACTACATATACTCCCCCTTTGTTCAACATTGACCCCCCTCCAATTGATTACACTTCTGTAGCTCCTGGTTAGTCTCTATGAAATGTTCCTTGGTGGTTTAATAGTGTCTCCGAAGGATTCTACCTCAGCAGCTCTTAAACAAACTCTATTTAATGCCTGGTAGTGATTTAGTGGTGGCCGCAATGCATTGCTCCTCTGTTGCACGTAGATAGACTACTTATAATGGTTCTAGAGGGTTTAACAGTGCCTCTAATGGGTTGCTGTACTGCTGCTTGTGTATAGGTCTAGGGTAGACTCCATATAATGCTCTTTTGTGGTTTAATAGTACAGCCAAATGTTTACCTCCTCTGATGCCACTGGGTGAGCTCCATATACCACAGTAAACCACACTGAAGCACATCAATGTTGATTTCCCCTTTTTGACACTGACCAGCGCAAAAAACGATAGTACCGACATGCACAACTCCATCTATTCTTACGTTCTCATGCACTCAACACTCACAATAACAAGTGCCCTGTTCAGCTACCGCCTCATCAAATCTCACGCACCTATTCACCATGTTCTATATAGGAGAAATCACAAATAAAACCCTTTTAAGTACAGGAATCTGATGCAAATCTGTGGCGTTTTTGACCTCACCAGGGATAAAACGCACTATTTAATATATATTTTTTAGCGCTATATAATATATTTTTTGCAGTTTTTTATAGCGCAAACCCAACCTGGAGGTATCAGAGCGCTGTACATGAGCACCAGTTTTATTACAGACTGACACATTCTTTTTTTTTTTAGGCAAGGGTAGATTAAGTGATTTGCCCAGAATCACAGATTGTTTGAGCCTCCCGCCAGACTCGAACCTGGTACCCATCTTCAAAGACAGCCGCTTTAGCTGTTAAGCCACATCCTCTCGCAAGTAATGCAACCAGGAGACAGGGGAATGCTCTTCAGACCTTGCAAGGACGGTAGAAAGCGCAATACATATACTAATACAATATATCAAAATACAATACGTGTATACGATCTGTGAGGTTGGAGATCTCTCTGTTCACCTGCAGTAATAAAATGGGGAAAAGTGCTGTTCTGGGATAACTGCCTGCAGATGAGTTCTGCTGTCACAATGCCTGCACCTAATGATGTAAATGAGATTCAAGCAACTTAGGTTTTGAGACTACATTATCCTCAGAGAAACCCTACTGGGATCCTTTTTAGATTGATTATCTATGAGATTGGGGACATCTCTGTTCCGTTGCTATTAAAAATGGGAAACCTCTTCCGTAATAACTTATTACTGGAAAGCTCTAATGTACCGATGCAGAAAGCAGCTCCTTCAAAACTATCTACTTCTAAAACGATTAATCAAAACCTTTTTTTTTCAAATTCCTTGTGTATGAACTTCAATTCTCTGCCAGACAGCACTCAAGTGATCAGGAAATATTCATGGTCCTCTGTTTACATTGTGTTCTGCTGAATGACCCGAAAGTAATTCAAGAATATAATATTAAAGCATGCAGTCACCCCCTTTTGGAAAGGCTTTGCACAAATGCACGTGTATTCATCTGATTAATTCATTTATTATCTTTATTGTATATGGTTATTTAAAAAAAAACTTTACAAATGTGCAAAGAAGGGCATCCGCATTAAAAAGTACAAAGAATTTGTAGTAAAAGCACATTTTTAATAAATACGTAAGATTCTGATAATTTTCTGGTGCCTCTAGGTGCTAGCAGCATTAATATTACACTAAACAAGCATGGAAAAAGATAAAAGTATATCGCAAGTGATCCAACAAGAAGACTGGCCGTATTATAAATTGAATAAATGTAATATAAAAGCAGATTATAAATGTATGCGTAAAATTCAAATTGAATGTCTAAAGCACCTTCTAAAAGTTTATGAAAAATGGAAGGCGCACTCGTTGTAATTAAACACAGGAGCGTTGAGTCCATAGAGAAAGGTTTTCTTTATTTCGGTTATTTTTTACCAAGATCGAAATACAACCAACACGTTTCGTTCCATGTTGGAACTTCGTCAGGGCTGCAGAATAGTCAGTACCAAGGTTGGCACAAAAGAATCTTCGTCAAGTAAAGAATTATATAGCTACGATCAACGCAATGATGATACGAACAACAGATTCACATTTAGCAGAGGCGCGATACAGGCACAAGTGCTTTTAATTAAAAAGTACCAGCTGACCGGCCACAGTCAAAAGAAATTCGGTCACACGTAGCAGTACACGATAAGCTGCTGTGATATCAGTTCTCGGTGGAGATAGATAATCACAAACCGGTAAGGGCGAGGCGGGCAGATAGCCACTAACTCCTTCAGTAGGGGTTCAAGAAGCTGGTAATTGTTCCTGGTATCATGCCGGGGCGGAGCGCATACAGGTGATATTTTCTACAATTACCAGCTTCTTGGACCTTTTGCCAGGCCCAAATATTCCCTTTTCTTCACATGTCACCCCTCAGGTAGGCCCTGGACAACCCAGAGGGTAGGGTGCAATGTACTTAAAAGGAAAGACATGTACTTTTAAGTTGTACATGTCCTGGTAGTGAAAAACTCCCAAAGTTGTTTTTCACTACTGCAGGACTATCCCTCCCATAAGATAACATTGGGATTACCCTATTACAATTTATATGTGTAATTTCCAATTGGGCAGAGATGAGACCCCCATGTTTGGTGTCTCTAGAGTCCAGACTTAAAATCCGAATTTACGGTGAAGTCATATTTTAAATTACAATTCAGGAAATGCTACTTTTAGAAAGTTATAGACTCACAATTGATGGACGGAATGCAGAACAAATCAAAACATTCAGCCCCAGTCAAGAGATCTGGGTTAAATCCATCATTCTTTTGCAAACCATGCCACCCCAGTTTAGACCTGGCCATATGCAAATCAGTCTTGACCCTGTCAAGCTATCCTGGATGATGAGGGGTGAAACCCCGAAACTGGTCCTAGGATGCTTGTTTCCAATGCAGGGAGAACCTGTCCTGGCAGTTCGGGCTGGACTGTTCCCTTTAGGCACAGGGTCAAGACTGATTTGCATATGGCTGGATTCAAACTGGAATGGCATGGTGAGCAAACAAAACAATGGATTTAGGCCCAGATCTCTGTACTGGGGTACACGTATGACATTGTTCTGCATTCTTTCCATCAATTGTTCTTTTTGCAATTTTAGAAAGTTGGCATTTTCTTACTTTAGCCATTTTGTGTCTGCTGCCCGTCGCTGGGGTGGGTGACAGCTAGACTTTGTGTATTCACCTTAGGCACCCTCACATAAAGGGAGCTTAGTTGTGACTTGATGGGCCTTGAAGCATCACCCGGTCAGGATGAGAGGGAGGAGCAGGCACAGCCTCACAATTACACCTGAATAGCCTATGTCCTGTCTCCACACAAAGGGCAGCATACCCTCCTGTAGTGAGGCTGGCGCCAGGGCAGGAAGGGGGACCTTGTGCACTTTTAAGCTCTTCTTTAAGTCTCCCCAGCTTGTAAAGGCACCACTGGGTATAAGTATTGAATCTCTGAAAGTATGACTTCAGTGCACTTCAAGACCTGTGACTACACTGCCAGGAAGTTGGACTGCTGTGCTGCTGAAAGCACTGCCACTCTGCTGGACTGCAACTCCAAAGGAGCCGCTGCCTTGCTGTGCTGACTTGCTGCCCTCGTGCCTGGGGAAGAATACTCGACCTGGAGCCTATCTTGAGCCAGGATCCCAGAGTGACTCTAAAGGCTAATCTGCGGGCCTCCTGATATGAGTGTCTGGAACATAACAGGCTCCAAACAGCTCCTGGACCCGTCTTCAACAAGCTCCTGACCTGCTCTTTTTGCTCGTCATGAATGAACCCTTTTGCTCCAGAACTGCACCGCTCACACAAAGGATCAGCACAAGCTGCTGCAAGTTCATCTCTTCACACAGCAAGTATCGCCACTAGTGACTGTGAGGTTCCAGACCATTCATCTGCGACACCCGGTAGCTCTTTGCACCCCAAGGACCAATGCCAGCGACGCTCTCCTTGCTCCCAGTGACCTTCTTCCCCACAAACGGGACTCTTGGCACAATGCTTAAGAAGGAAAAACTTCAGCTGGACTTATATAGAACTGTATCGGACCCGTGCTCCACTGCCATAGGCTTGAACTTTACGATTTGTCCTGGTCCAGCCGGACCAGATATCTTGGGATAGGCGCTTATTGCTTCTGAGTGCCATCTTACCCTTTATTCTTAAAAAATGCATTTCTCAAGTTCTCCCTATTGGACTTTAGCCATTTTGGTCTTGTTGTAATGGTAAAATTAACATCAATTTTGCAACCTTGTGTGGAGTCCTTTTGTGGTGTTTTCACTGTGTTACTGTTTAAAGTTTTGCACAGATACTTCACACTTTGCCTCTTAAATTAAGCCTGACTGCTCTGAGCCAAATTACCAGAGGGTTAACACAGGTTAATTTGGGGTGTATTTGTCAATTGCCTTGACTAGGATTGTGGTTAATGCTTGACCAGGGATTCCACCCCAGTCAACCAGGAACCTAATTTCTAACAATGAGATATAGTATAGCCCATATATTCCAGGTACATTCTGTTGCAAATATACAATTATTGGAGTAAACCTATATATACACAGTTGAGTATCAAAATTGTGCAGCATTTTTTGGAATTAGCTCTATGCATGACAAGAGGCCAGACCTGTTGTCATGTGCACCAGCCACAAGGATTAACTAAATTAATTTGTTTTGCAATTAAAATATTAATTTTTCAATTTTACACTTGATTGTATTTGTATTTCGCCTCTAGTACATTCATTTCAAAGAGAGAGCACAGTTCATGGTATGTGGGTATGCTTCTACACTTTGCATTTCTGTTATGGTTAACATGCTTTTCATTATTTTTACAAATTGTTTGTATTATTAACTGATTCAACTCACATAAACTTCAACATTTATTTTCATTTGTTGTGACCAGTATTTTACCACTTATCTGTCCACAAACCACTGTGCTCAATGACCATGCTTGATCAGTGGTGTAACACAAAATGGTGAGGCCCCCTCCTAAATCTAAAGAAGGGGCCCTTACTCTGCCTTATTTCACAGATTTCATTGGTCTCAATTGTGACTCCATGAAGGGCTGAGGGGCCTCTGAAGGGTTGTGGGTCCACCCTGCCTGCCTTACGCAACTGTGCTTGCTTAGCCACGCTTGTTGTCCATGCTTGAGATGTCTGTTTATGTGCAGCTGTAGTTTTGTAAGCTCTTTATTTCTCTCTATAGTCTGTTATCGTTTTCTTTCTCAAAGCCGAGCGGTGTTAAAGGATAAAGCCGGGACTATATGTGTAGTTGCAATTCAATCACACACGCGTTGTGAGGCTTTGGAGTGGCTTCAGCTGCCGGCATTCTAAAGATGAGATAGAGCACATAGGATCTCATCCAACCAACTCCATTGTTCTAAGATAACACATTTATCTCAATTGAATGCTTGACTTCGACACTTCAACTAAAAAACATTGCCCTTTGAAGTGCCTAGTTTGGGTTGGCAAATTTTCAAAATGTAGATTTAGATCTAGCATAACAATACAGACTACCTTGCTCTTCAAGTTTGAGTGTGCCACAGATTGGCTGACACGCATCATACACTAGAAAACAAATACAATAATCTCCATGAGCCCTCTGACAAGAAAGTTTGTAAAGATTCTTAAAGGTTCTGTAGATTTGTAAAGGTTCTGTGAGATTCTTGTAGATCTCCAGCTGGTGCATCATTCTGGAATGATGACGGGTTCCAATATAGTCTGCATTCACCAGCGATCCTTTAACAAGTGTTTTTTAACCCCTTGCACGCTGCCGCGATTCTGCGCCTGTGCGGCAAAATTGCGAGTGGGCGGGTTTATGACGGCCCCCAGCCGTCATCAGCACACGAGCGCCGTAGTGCATGACGGATGGGGGCCGTCATCAGCATGCAAGGGGTTAAAGACAAAACTGTTCCTTGAAATTTCGGGATCCCACACTCAATTATTTTCCAAAATTCTTGACACTTTATGGGGGTTCAAGGATTATAAAATGACACCATTGCTGGACTGTGAAGTTCTTCTAGCACTGAGGTGGCAGTAATATGGCATGCAACACTTCAATAATACCCTAAAATTAAAATAACATTCTTTTAAGTTCAAGAAAAGTTTTATTAGATAATGACAAGAGAAAATCCAGGTGTCAAAAACAAAATACATGAGAATATTAACTGAAAGACTATGAGCAGAATAAAACAATCATACATATGCAGATATTGTGAGAGGGTAAGTCTGGGTACTAGATAAAAGAAAAAGGAAAAGGTAAAGGGAAAATATGTCAAGCATTAAACATGAGAAGCATAAAAACATTGGAAAGGAATAAGAAGGTGATACAACGAAGAAAAAGCGGAATGCATCGAGCAATTAAGGAGGTTTGGGGACTTCCTGTTGCGAAGGTGGAGGGTGAAACAAGCGTTTAGTACATGAGTCCAAATAAAGCGTAACAGGTATCCATAAATCCATGCGTTTTGCAGCCACACATGCCGGAAAAACATAAGCAGTGTCAAGTCTATGATTGTGGCAGACATTGAACCACCACGCCTTGAAGGAAATATTGGAGGAGTCTTTCCAATTGACCGTTAGTTGTTGGAAGGCGGCGGCCAGTAGTAAGTCGACAATCTGAGGCTTTAGATCAACGTTATCCCAGCAAGGGGAAAGGCTGCCCATGAAAATGTGTGTGTGAGAAAAAGGGATACAAGTGTGGAAAATCAAATTAATTTGAGCCCAAACCTGTAACCAAAAACTGCGGACATGAGTGCACAAAAATAACATGTGAAATAAAGTAGCTTGTGGCGATGAACAGGACCAGCATGTGTGAGGGGTGTTAGGAAAGCGTTTGTGGAGATCATGGGGTGTGAAGAGAAGCCTGTTGTAAATAAAAAACAAAGTCTGTGTAAGGGTTGCTGCTCTCGAGGATTTACGAATCTTGGTCCAAATTTTGTCCCAAAAGGAAACTGACCAGGATACAGACAAGTCGTGTTCCCAACATTCCTCCACTTTGGATTTAGGTCTGGGAGACTCGCCGATGTGGAGGTACTTGTAGATAGCAGCAGCTTTTGGTGTAGTGCGTAAAAAGGAGTGAAGTGAGGAAGGGAGAGTGGATGAAGTAGGGGGAGAGCAGAGCTGAGAGAGGCAGTTATATTTTGTTAGGACTGTATCCTTAAGCACTTGATAATTGCGAGCAAAGGAGTTAGGCAAGTTGTAAAGGGAGCGAAGAGTATCGAAAGGTAAGAAAGAGGAATGAGAAAAGAGTTGGGAAATCCACCGCAAACCCCTGTTATGCCATGTTTTCCAAAAGAAGGGCCTGTTGCGAATGAGTAAAGAAGTATTATGCCAAATGGGGGAGGAAAGAAAATCAGCAATGGTTGTGGGAGGAGAATGAGAGGAAGATAGGAGCAATTTAGCAGTAAATTTATGAATAGGAGTAGAGATGGAAACGGGTTTGCGAGAGAAGGAAAGGTATTCGGCAAAGGAAAAGGGGGAAAGAAGAAGACGTTCAAATTTAGTCCATAGAGGACAGGGGGCGCTAGGGTCCTGTAACCAAAAAGAGGCTTGTCGCAGTTGGAATGCTTTATGGTAAGCAGGAAAGTCGGGAAAGTTAACCCCCCCTTCTGATTTAGGACGGATCAGACGGATTAGAGACATTCGGGGTTTCTTTTTATTCCAAAGAAAGGACGTTAGAGTAGAATTAATCTTTTTGAAAAATTTAGAAGGGATGGGGATTGGAATGTTAGAGAGAGTATATAGGACAATGGAGGATAGCATAATTTTAATGGTGTCAAGGCGACCCCACCAGGATAAGTAAAGAGGGTGCCATTTGGATGTGAGATCCGCCAATTTTTGGATGCATTTGGACATACAAAGGGAAATAGTATCTGGGATGGTGGGGGTGATGTGCAGCCCAAGGTATTTAATATTAGAGGGCTTCCATGTAAAATTAGAGGCGGCAAAATCAGGTTTAAATGTAAATTTAGTTAAGGGAAGGATCTCACATTTATCGTTATTGAGTTTATAGCCCGATATTTGGGAATAGCCGCGGACTTCAGTGAGGAAGGCGGGAATTGAAACAGTAGGGTTAGAAACAAAGAGAAGGATGTCATCTGGGTATGCGGCTAATTTGATGTGGGAGTCTGATAATTGGAAACCGTGAATGGAGGGGTTCTGACGAAGTTTGGAGAGGAAAGGTTCTAAGGCCAAATTAAAGAGAAAGGGAGATAGGGGGCATCCTTGACGAACGCCTCTTTTCAAATCAAAAAAAGAGGATATTTGACCATTGGCGCAGACCGCTGCACGCGGGTTAGAATAAAGTAGTGAAATTAGAGATATGAAAACAGGACCAAAGCCAAACCAACGAAGGGTATGAAAAAGATAGGCCCATTCAACCCTATCAAACGCCTTTTCAGCATCCAGGGCAATGGCCGCGAGAGGATGGGGTAAAAGGCGAGATTTAGATAGAATATTAAAGAGGAGTCTAGTGTTGTCAGTAATGAAGCGACCTTTAACAAAGCCCGACTGTTCCTCACCCAGAAGATCTGGGAGAAGGAGGTCGAGACGAGCCGCAAGAGATTTCGCAAATATTTTATAGTCAATATTAACCAAGGAGATGGCCTATAGTTTTTACAATATTGAGGGTCTTTCCCCTCCTTGGGTATGAGGCAAATATGCGCATCTGAAAAAGAGCCTGAGGAGGAACCCAGGGTGAGGAAAGTGCCAATGAGGGAATGAAGTTTTGGGATAAGAAGCTTTGAGAAATGGAGAAAGAATTCTACAGTAAAGCCGTCTGGCCCAGGAGCCTTGTCTTTTTGGAGAGTTTGAAGTGCCTTGAGCAGTTCTTGTTGGGATATGTCAAGCTCTAAGTGAGAAAGGTCAAGAGGAAAGTGGGCTGGTTTTTGAATAGTAGAAAAAAAGGTGTCCAGGGAATGAGAAGATGGCTGGGTCTCAGAAGAGTATAGGGTCTTGTAAAAGGCAGAAAATTCAGTGAGGATATCTGCGTCTGTGTGTTTGAGATTGAAATTAGCGTTGTAGATTGATTCAATGTTTAACTTATTTTGCTTAACTTTTAGATAATTAGCTAAGATCTTACCAACCTTATTTTTGCCCCCATAAAACTTGGCACTTGATTTCAAAAGATACAGGGATGCATCGTCCGTGGATTTTTTGTTAAACTTCATTTTAGCGTCAATGAAGGCGGTGAGAGTTTCCTGAGAGCGGGAAGTGAAATAAGAATGCTCCAATTTTTTAATATCCAGAAGGATAGCCTTTGTGAAATTGCGAGCAGCTTTCCGTTTTTTTGCAACAAAGCCAATTATAAAGTCTCTCGCTGCCGCCTTAAAGGCGTCCCAAATGGTGTGCTTGGGGACGGGGGAATTGTCATTCAAAAAGAAAAATTCATCTGAAAAGGTAGTGAAGGAGGTGGTAAATTTAGGGTCTAAAAGAAGAGAGTTGTTAAATCGCCACCGTTTAGGACCAACAGATTTGGGTAAAATGTCCAATTGTACTAAAGTGGGGGCATGGTCAGAAAGTAAAATCGGGCCAATTTCAGCATGGGTGAGGGTCTGAACAATGTTGTGGGTAACAAAAATGTAGTCGATTCGGGATTGGGAATGATGGCATGGGGAGTAAAAAAGTAAATTCCCGAAGTTCTGGGTTGCATAAACGCCAAGCGTCAGTAAGTTTATGCTGGGAAATAGTTTGAGAAAAGGATTTGTGTGACTTATTAGGGATGAAGTGTGCCTTGGAATTCCTATCTAGAAAGGGATCCAAGGGCTGGTTGCAGTCTCCTGCTAAAATAAAGTTATCGTCAATGAATCTGGAGACATGTTGGGAAAACGAATACCAAAAAGCGGGGTCACCAGTAGTAGGGGCATAAACATTTAGGAGAGAAATTGGAACATTCTTGACAGAGAGTTTAACATAAGTCCAACGGCCATCAGCATCCGATTCCTGAGCTAGCAAAGAATGAGAAAGAGCTTTATGACATAAAATGGCCACACCATTACGTTTACCATCTCCAGGAGAGTAGTAAACATCACCCACCCAACTTCTTTTCAATTTGACAGATTCTTCAGCAGACAAATGGGTTTCTTGCAAAAAAGCAATATCCACATTCAAACGTGCAAGGTGAGTCAAAATTCTCTGTCGTTTGATAGGAGAATGAATGCCTTTAACATTCCATGTAATTACTTTCAAAGACATATTATATAAGGAAGGAAGAAAATATCAGCAGAAAGGAAAAAGATGTGAGAAGAACCCAGAAGGAGAGAAAAACCAGAGAAAATAAGGAAGTTAAGAAAAGGCAATGCGATACCATACTGAATAGAAGGATGAAGGAGGAGGAGAGAGAGTAAAAAAGTGAGAAGTAGGAGCAGTTGACTTAAAAAGTATAAGAAGGTAGTCCAAGGATTAGAGAAAGTGATGAGAGGGAATTGATGGTAGAAGGATCGTCGAAAAACAAGAAAGGAAGACACCTGTGGAACAAAGGAAACTAGTGAAAATGAGAAAGAGAAAGATACAATAAGGGAAGCGAGCATCAGGGGGGAAAGGGAAAACATACTTACGGAGGGTAGAGACGAGGAGGGATGATCACCAGGGAGAGGAGACGAAGAGAGAGGAGTGAGGGGGGAGCGCCAACTGGAGGAGGCAGAACGTCCAATGTAAGCGAACCAGCAAGTCGAGGGGAGAACGCTATACAAATTATGAAACCTGCAAGAAAAAGGGAAGAACAACAAAAAGGAGTAACATGAATAAGAAGAGAAGAAAACAGAACACCAGTAAAAGGACAAAAAAGTATACGAACATTACGTATTCAACTAACAGGGACGTAAGAGAAATGGGGAAGAGTCAAAAAAGGAGTATAGAAACTGAAGATGCTGTAAAACCGAGCGAAGGCAAACAGTAATGCAGTCAGCAACTAATATTAAACATGCAGATTAATCAGAATAACAAAGCCACATCATGCAAATGTCATGGAGGGAAGGCTGACGAGGAACTGGAGAAGTCCATATCAGATGCTTGCGTTGCGTTCAAAAAACTTCGTAGACGAACAGGATCCTCGTAAGTAGTTGTCTTGTTGTTGTGAGTAACTCTGAATAAGCAAGGATGAAAAAGGCCATATCTGGCTCCAATGGCGCGAAGCTCTGGTCGCATATCCAAAAAGGCCTTGCGACGGTTGGCTGTGGTCTTGGCGTAATCCTGCGCAAAGAAGAGATTGGAACCGGACCATTGAAGACGAGGTGAGGCACGAGCTGCTGAGATGACTTTGAGCAGGTCAGTATATTCTAGAAAGTACATGATGACACCTCTTGGTCGTGAAGAAGGGGAAGCAGTAGAGGAGAGGCGACCCAGCCTATGCGCCCGTTGGATGTTAAGCATTGTACCCTCAGGCAGATGAAGAAGCTTGGGTAGAAATGATTTGAAAAAGGCGATGGGGTCAGTCCCCTCACAATTCTCCGCCAGGCTGTAGAGTCGAAGGTTATTGCGTCTGTTCCGGTTCTCCAATTCTTCAACTTGCTTTTGGAGAGAGGAGATCTGAGACTGCATGTGTGACACCTTGGAGGAAGACTCTTGAAGAGATGTCAGAGAATGTTCCACAGTGGTCACTCTGGCATCCATCTGGGACCAGTTGTCAGTAAGAACCTGCAACTTAGAATTAGTTTCTTCCATAAAGGGCCTGAGGGCACGGATCTCTTCCAATAACAACTCCATGGAGACAGCTGATGTGGATCCTGTCGGTGATGGAGGATCTTTTTTAAGGCGCTTTGTGGTGACTTTCCCTGGAGGTTGGATATGCCGCTCCGTGTTGGACTGCGACATCTGAGTGACGAGCTCTTGAGAAGCTTCTAGGTGCGCCAATGCAGAGAAGACTTTCGAGTTTTTAATGAAAACACGACGTGGATTCTTGGGAGTACGAGGAATCGCCTTTCTTTCCATAAGAAAGAGTGATTGTTAGGGAGGAATGAAGTCCAGTGGTATCCGGTGCGTGCCCGCAGATATCAAAGAGTGTGCGCAGGAGCTCTTGATTGAAGAAAGGTGCACCAACTCCCAAAAATTGAAAAAGGAAAGGAAAGAAGGCTATCTGCTCTGATCTCAAGAACGCCAAGGAGTTAGAAAAATATGTGGAGCAGTTCATATAGTTAATTGAAGGAGGTGGCACATTGATGAATAAAGCAAAAAATCAGCATGACACTGAAATGCAGAGTATTGGCGCAATATGAAGCAAGAGGAGTCCATCAGGGAAAACGCATTATATATGCGAGATGAGCAGACAAAGGTGAATGCGCAAACATGTTGCAAGAAAGTGCTGCAGATTGTAGATAGAAATATGCAGAAAAACGTGAGGAATTGCAGCGCCTGTGATATAGAATATGCTGAGACTGCGCGTCACGTAGGTTAATTGAGGGAAGTTCAATGACGCAAAATGGCCGCCAGCATTATAAACCTTCTTTCACAAACACAGGGAAACTGACTGGAAAACGGCGTTCCTCAAAGGCATACTGCATGAATGAAAAACTGAAGAAAAAAGCTCACCAGGAACAGTTGGAGTGAAGCAGAGTTCTTTGGCAGGCACGCATGACCTGCGAGCGAGTGTTCCGTGATTTGCGGTGTGAGGAGCCAAAATGGCGGTCGCGGCTGTCAGAGAGCCGCGTCCGCCGCAAAATGAGGAAAAATGAGCATTCCGCCGCTCGGAAGCTGCCGCGTTTACAGGCGCGTAGGTTCCCTTGATGTCCGGTCTTGAAAAGTGAAGGTTGCAGGTGCCGGGGGATGCAGAAAAGTAGCGAAGACCCCTGCCGACCCGGAGCGCTCACATTAGAGCCGCCGACCTCGCCGGGCGCCAAGCCACGCCCCCCAAAAATAACATTCTTAAGAGACACAGTTGTTGCTCAAGCCTGGTTTGTCTGGATACTAGAAACTTTTAGAGAATGGCTTTAATCAGTTGAAAACTAACGTGCATTTGTGTGCACACACACACAAAATCAAATTAGGCCGAGTTGCTCAAAAACATAAAGGAGAAGTGAGATACAGGCCCAGTTACTTACCCCACATGAAATGAACAGGCATATGTGTAAATCACCTGGAACATGTTAAACTGAGCAGAGCTCATGCATGAGAAGGTAATATATCTCTGTAAAAGCCAAAAAAATAATAATCACTTTTCTGGCTGATATTCAATTTTTTTTAACTTCTACTTATGGCAATATTTATGCTTTCTCTTTTCATTCTTTTTGCTGAAGATCATGGATTATTAAGTATGTATTAGGCATTTATATTGCACAAACCTAGGCAAAAGACAGCGGAGCATTGTGCATGGTCAAAGGCAAACACACTGGCAATATGTTGTTGGAGGGGTAGCTGATTTCTAAGAGCTAAACGAGACAGTTACTTAATCATGGTGCATTGTTGTATAAAAAGCTGTGTCTTCAGCTCTTTTCTAAATCGGGGAAGGGCTGAGGAAGTCCTAATGGATATGGAGACATCATTCTCGATCCTGTGGCTTTGTGCTGGTGAAAGTTGGGTTTCCAATCTGTCCAAGTTCATGTTGTTGAGCAAAGTTTGGACTAGTTGCAGCTTGTCAGTTTTTTGGGAGTGTAGCAGGAATTCTGTTTTGGTGGGGTTAAGCTTCAAGTAGGGGATAGATTGCAATACTGACGTGCAATCAGTGTCTGACGCACTGGGTATTTGGAGCAGAGGAATTGGTGAATTTTATGCTATCAGTAAGGAGATTCCTAGTGGCTTTATATAGTGGTTAAGAATAAACAAAATATGATGGAACCCTAGGGAATTCTACAGGTGTTCAGAAAATTCTGTCACCTTAAAGTACAATTGTGAATGAGCTGGTGTAAGTTGAATGGGTGGGAGGAGAAGCTGGGAATGTTGTTTTCAATTAATCCCATTCAATAGTGCAAGGTATGCATGAGGGTGGGATGATCAGTGGTGTTGAAGGTCACTGTGAAGTTAATTTATATCTGAACACAGGGGGTATTTTTATCTGTGGACAGGAAAGGCATCATCTATGGTTTGTAATTGTGGCCTGATCTGAAGCCAGGTTGATAGTCGTGCAAGAGATGGTTCACAATGAGGTGACCTAGAAGTTGTTCACAATCTGCTTTTTCAGTAATATTGAAAGTCAAGAATAGATGAGTGATGGATGGGTAGTTGGTGAGGTCATCAGAGTTTAGTGTGGACTTTACTAAGAGTAGGAGGGCTTTGTTTGTCTTGAGAGCTTCAGAAAACATGTATTAAGTGAGAGAGTCTTTGAAGATGCTGAATAGAAATAAGAGAATTTCTTCAGAGAAGACTTAGATAAGGATGAAAGTAAGATATTTTGATATATGTCGCTGTAAGGGAGTTTAGGATATTGGTGAGGACTAAGAGAGATAGGAATTTGGAGGGTGAACATTGTGGGGAATCAACAGGGTTGTGTGGGTGGCAGAGAAAAGCGAGCCTTGGCGTTGTTGATCTGCTGTTGGTGCTTCTGTATTTTTTCATTCTAGGAGTGGCTGATGGAGTTGCACTTTTCCAAGGGGGAGAGGTAGTCAGGAGGTTGAGCAGTGCTTAATTGTTTTAAAGGGTGTTTATGCTTCTGTTGGAAGCGTCATCATGGGTGTTAGTAAAGTATGTGGCTTTATCTAATGTATCAATCTGTCTGCTTGTTACATAGAGGAACTTCATTAACATGAGGTAGTCAGGAATTCTGTTTTTCTTTCATATTATTTCTTGTCTGTGGACGAATCATTTGTTGTCAGTGAGTTCTCTGGAGTACTGTGGGTTTGAAGGGGTTCTCTTGCTCTTTTGTTTTAGTGGGGGTGCAGATATTCACATCATTTTCCAGAAATATGCTGAAGCCCATTCAGTAGGGTGTTGATGTCAAATATGGAGGTAGCAAGGCAAGAGATGAGTCTGAGCTTTAGATTGTCTTTGGAGACGTTTTTAAAGGATCTGAAGGTTTGTAGTTCTCTTTTATGTTGGCCTCGTGTGTTGATTGGACACTAAGTAGAGTGATGGGGACGGTGAGTTGGTCTGTCCAGCATATGAGAGGCTTGCATTGGATGGATCGAGATGTCAAGAAGGTAAGTGTGTAGGTTGGGTAGCATGATGTACTACAGTGAGTATTGATGAGGTTGAGGAAGTTGCCCATTGTTTTTTTCATGATTGCTTGTCCGAAAGGTTGAAGTCACCAAGCATAGTTGTGTGGGTTGAAAAGATGTATCGGTGAGCTTGACCGAGAATAAATCTATGAAGTACTTCAAGAGCCCTGATTATGAGGAGAAAGATGCATTGGAAAGTGGTGGATTACCATTAATAGCATACAGCATACATTTTCACTGCATGGACTAATAAAACAGGGGTAACCCGCTCCAGACTAATGTGTAGAACAATTGTGTGAATTTAAGTCATCCTGCAACTGGCCAGCTTAGAAGCTCTAGAAAATGAAATCCATCATGCAGTGGAAAAGGACAGTGGAAGAAAATAATTTTTCCACATGGCTTGCTAGAAGACCTTTGTGATACTGTGTAGGGCAGGAAGGAATGGTGAACCTAAAACCTGTTTCGAAGCAGACATGTCTTTGGCCAAATATGTGTGTTTTTGCTAAATTAGTATCTACCTTTATGAAATATATGGAGTCCTCCAACTCTACTCATTATGATGGACCTAACCGGATAATATCTGGCTTGTGGTCGAAAGTGACATGTTTTTTCTTTGCATCAGGAGCCATCTTTTGAAAATCTTCTGAGTCCCAGTGTTTAATTTAAAAGGAAAACACAAAACGTTGAACGTGCATTCGTGTGCATTTTAATAAGTATGTGTAAGTTCGAAGAGCAATAACGGGTTAATCGACAAAATCTGGGCTGTTTTGTAGTGGCGATAAAAAAAAAGTTGATGTTGTGCCGACATGATTTCTTTCCATTAAATAGATCCTTCTGCGTGCACACACAAAGCGCTTAGTCACACTGTGCATCACACGGTGGCATTGTTGATGTAAAACTATTTATTATGTTCATACGCACACTAAGGCACCCCACTCGAGAACCATTTATAATTCATCCACTTTTCTCCACGTGGAACAATGAGCCTACAGCAACACACTTCATATTAGAAAAGGAAAAAATACAAAAGGGTCTTAGTACAACCGAGTCTTCCTATATCGTTCGAAAGTTCTTTGATAGCCTACCTAGCACGACCAATCTGACAAACCCCATCATGTTTCAGGTCTTTATTTATTGCGCTTATGTATAAATACCATAAATAAAAATTATTTTTAAAAAAATCACATTATTGAGCACATTATTTAAACCAATCAAGGACATTTTGTGTGAGATCATGGGAACAGAAGCGAGTGGATATATGTTCACGTGGATACATGGGTGAATAAAGAAACTATCTTCAGTACTTTATGAACTTGTGATCAAACCACTCCTTTGCTCACCATTTCTATTCACCAGTGGGTGTTCAGAATGAGTGCTAGTGCCCAAACCTATGCTCAGAAGTCCGTACTCGACACTATTGAATAACAGCTCTCCGAATACCAAGGCTGCATAGTGTTGAACCAACCTCATGTCCCTTTAAGCCATTACCGGACACCACCAGCCCCTATAGCTCTCTCTTGCATGTTCCTCCTTTCTCCATTTGTGACGGTTTTCTCATCTTTCTCTTCCACCTTCTTTACCCTTTGTGTTTTTCCTCTCTCTTGTTCTCAGAAAATGTCTGATGAGGAGAAAAAATTGTTAGTGGCTGTTAGACTTGGCATCTTTGGCGTGGTTTCCCTTTACTTTTTGCCTCTACCCCCTGTATTTTTGATGCTGTGCTGGATTTCATTTTTTTTGTTGGCTTAGTTGCTTTAGGCACTTTGCCACTGCTGATTAGTGTCAAAGTGCAAGTGTTCCCTGTGTAAATTGTGATTACAATTGGTTCTCCCTGATTGGCATGTTTGATTTACTGGTAAGCCCCTAGTAAAGTGCACTGAGTGTGACAGGTTCTGTAAATCAAGTTCTACTAGTGAGCCTGCAGCACTGATTGTGCCACCCGCATAAGTACCCCTGAAATGGTGTCTCAGACCTGCCACTGCAGTGTCTGTGTGCTGTTTGTTAACTGCCATGTCGACTTGGCAAGTGCACCCATTTGCCAGGCCCTAAACTTCCCTTTTCTTACATGTAAGGCACCCCTATGGTAGGCCCAAGGTACCCGCCAGGCCAGGGTGCAGTGTACGTTAAAGGTAGGACATTTACTGGTGTGTGTGACATGTCCTGATAGTGAAATACTGGCAATTTCGTTTTTCACTATTTAAAGGCTATCTTGCCCCATAGGATAGAATGGGATATACTTTGTAACATAGGGACAAGATACACAATTAAGTTTAGACTCTGAACTCCGAATTTAATAACACATCTTTTAGTAAAGATAGTTTTTAAATTGTGTGTTTGAAAATGGCACTTTTAGAAAGTAGGCATTTTCTTGCTTAACCATTCTGTGTGCCTGTGCCTGTTTGAGTATTGACTGTCTGGTTTTGGCGTTTTGGAGAGACAGGGGCTGGGGATGTGCATTCACTGTAGACAGCCACTGGGGTGGGATTAAGGTGTGCCTGGCCCTTCCTGGATGACTCAGAGCTGACCTGAATGGGGCCTGGCTGAATTTAGCGTAGTAGGAGATTTCCTTGCACCTGAATAGGGCCTATCTCCCTTGCACAATGCTCTCTCCACCCCCTGTGGTCATACTGCACCAGTGAAGACAGAATTGGCTTGGACTGGGCTCAGAGACCCTTGCACACAGAGAACAAAGACATTTTGGGGTATAAGTATTAGACCTAAATACCCAGAACTTTAGATTACTTCTGGACTCAAGGAGACCTCTGCCAAGGAGAAGAGCTGACGAGCTGTGAGAGGGAGTACTGCCCTTTTGCTGTGTGGGTTTTTTCTGCAGTTGCTCTTTCTGCCAAGGAGAGGACAAGGCTAGAACTTTGCTTTGAACCTGCTTGAAGGAGATCTCCAAGGGCCTGTGTTTGCCGCCTCCTGTTCTGAGGTCTCAGGGACACAAAGACTTCACCCCTAGCTCTCCTGAACTCTGCTGCTGACAGTTCTGACCTGCGAGGAGGTGCCTTTTCCAGTTCTGGGCCTCTGGAGGTTGTGCTTCCGGCTGGGAGCTGGAAGAAACCTCAGGAACAAAGAAAATCAATGCATCGCTCTTCTTGTGTGTGTTTTTTGATGCAGAACCACTGTGTGAGAAGCATCTCCACGCATTGCTGCGCTCCTGCCAAAACCGACGCAGCTCCTGTCGCTGCTGCAAGAACTGACGCATCGAGGGATCGCGGCTGAAGAAACCGACGCAGAGCCGCATGGTGCCGGCGCATCGATCGCCAATGCATCCCAGTTTACCACGCTTCGTACCTATGTGGCAAGTTTTCACGACGCATCACCTGCGGACCTGAACTGTCTTGGAGTTGACGCATCACCTATCCCTACAGACCGGATTCAATGCATCACTTCTCCTGCATGCAGCAGAACTGTCACATCGGCCTCCCCATGGTTTCAGGAACTGACGCATCTCTTTGTTTCTCGATGCTTCCCATATCTGCAGCTATTTGGGCTTGTTATTTTTTTTTTAAGCATCTACAGGGAATTTGTGAGAAATCACGAATCCATAGTTCTCTGTGGACGAGGGGGCATATTAGCAAGGGCATTATCGCCGCTTTAGCTGGACTTTTTCCCGCTAAAGACGCGATAATTTTATCACCCTATTACCTAGCTGTCGCTAACACCAGTTAGCAACAGCTAGTAGGAGATAGCGGGCATTTAGGTGCCCACTTTGCATGTCAGCGATAATTATCGCTAATGACATGCAAAGTGGGCGTTCCAAGATGTTAGCGACTGGAAACAGTCGCTAACATCTCTATCTCCTATTACCGACTTTTGGAAATAATCGCGCTAAGCGCGATTATCTCCAAAAGCTAACGCCTGCCCAGAGCTGTTCTTAGCCATGTTATCCAATGGTAGGTGGATAACATGGCTAGGAGCATTTGCTCAGTAATGCATGAATATCGCTGACTTTACAGCGATATTCATGCATTTCGGCCGATTTTTATCGCTTAGGAGATAAACCTTGATAATAGCAAGGCTCCTAAGCAATAAAAATCGGCGGAGCTCGGCGATATTAATATTGCCGCTAAACCAACATAGCGATAATTATCGCTAGTTGTTGGTAATATGCCCCCAAGTTCTTTGAAACATTTTTAAAATCATATTCTTAGTACATGTGTGGTGGATTTTCGTTGATTTGGTCTTGTTGAGTTTAAATATAGATATTTTATTTTTCTAAACTGGTGTGGTGCCCATTTGTGGTGTTATCACCATACTACTGTGTGTTTTGGGTACAAATAATTTACACATTGCCTTTGAGATAAGTCTGTCTGCTCGTGCCAAGCTACCCGAGGGGAAGGGAGGGATTATCTAAAGTGTGAATCACCCTTACTCTGACTAGAAGCAAGGGTCCCTATTTGGGCAAAGGTAGCTACCTCTGCCAACAAGAGACCCCCATTTCTAACAGTGGCCCTCATGGCAACCAGGACCACACTGGGATCACAAACCAGTCCTGGTAATTACGTCAGACTGACAGGGTGGGGACTGGTGGGAACACTGCTGCTGCGCTGTTACAAGGGGCCGATTTTTCCAGCACTGATGCAAAACTGACCCCTAGTAAAAAGACAAAAAAACATCCCTCACCGATCTAAAACCCGCCCCCGCCCTTCCAGCCTACCTGGGAGATGCTGGGTGCCCGCTGCGGCCAGTCAATCGCTGACGGCAATCACCAGAATTACTGTATTTAACTGTGGTAAACCAAACTCTCTGCAGCAGAGGCTCAAACCTTCCAGATCAGCATTCACTTAAGTGGTGATGTACTTGTTGGGGTGGTTCAATTGTGGTAGTTGGTGTGCTTTCACCTTTGGCCGGTAGAATATCACCATTTGTGAACTGTATTATGGTAATCACTTCCCCCTAGGTCATTCGCCAATGTTTCTAGTCCTAAAAGTTTGTGTGATAATCAAGTGCATTCTAGGTGTTGTAGAATTGGGTTGCTTATATTGACTAATTACACTAATGTAGCTGAAAGCAATGACTTGTAGCTGAAATGCATAGGACTAAAGAAAGCGTCTGTAGTGATCCACAGTCATGGTCTCATTCTAAATTTTCACTGAAACATTGGTTGGCAGACAGCACCATCTTTTAACTTTTTTTTCTTCAAGAAAGCTTATTCATTTTTTAATATTGAAAGGTAAAACATAGTGAAACGAGGAGGGTTAAGAAAAAATCAAATAAAGATCCTCACAATTGCGTGATCATTGATCATTTGTAATAGATTTGGAGGATGCTGGGCTTCTTAGTTCCTTCACATCCCATATCACTAGACCTGCTCATCTAGGTGAGACTATACAGCAGCATGACACTGCGATGATGCAAGAATAAAAGCCTGTGGGCTCCCGGTCAAATGACTGCTGTGTATAGAAGTCTCATCAACCTGTGAGTGACAATTGTGAACCGAGGTTGTCACTCAAAGCACCCTGTCTTGCCTTCAGGCCTTGGTGGGTGCTCTCTGAAAGCCTGCAGTCTTACAACCCTACAGCCAGACACAGTTTGAAGTGGATGGGAACTGCTGGGATCTGAATTCCCACACTTCTTTCTTTAATGCAAGTCCGTTCCTATAGTGTGGAAAAAAGACAAAAAAATGTCAGAAGACTCCTGCAAGTGCAGCGCATTAATTCACCGCAAAGCCTGTTCTCATCTGGGAAAAGGGGTGTCATAAAATAGAATCATGCCTTTCCAGTCACATTTTGCATCTGCTCCAGACATTTTACAGCAGTAAATGGAGCTTCAGGCAATGTCATATTAAGGATTTTGGGGGCCTTGGGCAAGGCATACCTTGGGGGCCCCAATGCATGATAAATATGAATGTTATTACCTATTCCTTGCTAATTTAAGCCCCCATAATGGCAAGCAAAGTTTAATTAAATGGAGAGAGGATTAACTAGAGAAATAGAATAGACAGAGGTCAAACAAAGAGAAAGTTAATTTTCCCAGGTGATCCGTTGGAAGATGGGGAATCTTGGGCGAATGCCCACTTTGCCCCGCCTTAAATGTCTCTGGCTTCAGGGGGTTCTTCTCCCACAGCCGTAGTCCCTGTGGGTCTCATTGGGCAGGAATATATGTCTTGTTAGCAGGCCCCTTTGTTCTAGATAATTGTAAATGTTTGAGCATCAGCATTTTGATGAACACTTCAGTGTTCAATATGCCATCTCTGCTATTTCTCCCAGTACTCTGTTTCACCATTAATTGCTATCAATAATATGGTCTCTCCATTTCATAAACTGTGACTTCCTGTCTAACATGTAAAATCAATTCAAACTTCAGAAAGAGCCATTTGCCTAATCCGCCAGGGTTTCTGCTGACAGTGCTTTGCATTCTGGTACCTGTACTTTATTATTTTATGTGTTTTTTTTAAAGTTCTGGCTATTGGTTGATAAATATTTAGGCTTATATCTCTTTCTAGGCATGCCAGCCAACCCCCCCCTCCCACTCCCCGCCCCCAACCCCCATAGTCACACCGTCCCCGAACCTAGTTTTACATTGCACATCAGCTCAATACTTTTTTTGCAATAAGGTCACAACAGGCAAGAAACATTGAGAGCTGGTGCAGGATACACAAGCAGGCTGCAGAGGTACCTTTGAATGCATGTGGGTCTGCAGTAGTAATGAGCTGGCGAAGTATACAGAGGCTCTCAAGGTTCGACACAACGACCTCAAACAGGGTGGAATTAATCTCCCAAGACCAGCATACAATACATGTAAAAAGTGGACTGGGTTGTGAGGTCTGGTGAGTAAAGCAATGGGTTTTGTTTGGGATCTTTGTTTGAAATAAGTAATTAATTTTTCTTAAACCATAACACAAAACAGGTTAACAAGTGTTTCAAGACACAGTTGCTTCCTCAGGATAGGCCAATAACAGTACCTTTTAGGTACAAATACAGGTACAGATACATGCACATATAAATGGGATGGCACACATTTAGACAGTGGCAGCTGGCATGTCTCACTGTTGGCGGGGTGGGGGCACGGGGGGACGTGAGGTTTAAGAAAAAAAATGGCAAACTTACCTTGGCGCCGGGTCATGTCTCTGCTCCTTGTTCCTCCTCTCCTCGTGGGACAGGAAGCCAGGAACAACGAGGATCCCCTGACCAAGTATTGTGATTGGGAGGCACCCAGGCTCCCCTGACCAATCACAATGCTGCATAGCATTGTGATTGGTTTTGAGCGTCCTGGTTCAACGCTCAACCAGGGAATGGGGGCCTTGGCTTGTTCTCCATGCAGGCTGTAATGCAGCCTGTATGGAGAACGGGAAAAGTGTGCATGACAGGTTTGGGCGGCCCAAGAGGGCCGCCCAAACAGTCATTGCGCGCTTAGGAGTGCGCAAACCACTCCTGCCCTGCTCCGTGAGCAGAGCAGTGCAGCCCTGCTCACCCGCCCGCCTGCTCGCCCGCAAAGGAAACTTTAAATGATAATTACTTAAAGGCACTATCATTTTATATTTCCTTTCCACTGCTCAAAAGCAGTGGGCGATGCTCCTCCACCATAGTGGAGGAGCCGCCACTGCATTTAGAGCGTATTAGAACGTGAACAAAATTGAAGGCCATGCCACTGAGAATCATGGAGTTCTACATTTGTCCATCTGAGGTCTCCTTCCAGACAAAATAATTGTTAAACGACAAAACAGTAGAGTTCATGAATTTACAAATAATGTACACGATAACTGGAGTGAACAACAGCTCTAGTGTGGACCAGCCAATCATACTGCATGCATCCTGCACATTCCGACAGAAACCAAGAACAGCAAACACTACATCTCAGTTCAGCTTTCTGTGACAAATTGCCTCACTGGGTAGTAGCCTTGTCATCTTTCCACGGCAATCTTTGTGTACAGAATTAACAGTCTTGTCAGACGACTGAAAAAGACATAATCAGCTACACTATGCGGCGTTTTTTGAAAGGAGTATTGTTCTTTAAAGGAGTGTGTTTAATTGAAAATAGTACTGTCACATTACATGAAAGGATTCCAAACCTGCAATTTAGAAATTGTATAGAAAGCAATTCAATGCGCTTTGTCGATACTGAGTTATGCTTTATGTACTTACTGCCAACATATTTAGAGTGCGCGTATTAGCCATCAGGAAGGACAGAAGGATACTCAGCAGAGAAACTCACCAAGAACACCACCAAGAGATGGCCATATTCTCCAAACCATGTGCTGCAAAATGGTCCATAGTGGAAGTGACCAGTAGCGGCTACTACTGGACCCTGGTGGTGGGGTGGGGTGGGGTGGGGCGGGGGCAGTGTGCTGGGGGAGGGACAAAAAAAGTAAAAACACTTACCTTTGACGGCGCGGCCGGCAGTCACCTGTCCTCCGTCCTCTACTTCCTGACTCAGATCCCGCGGCAGAATGCAGAAAGCAGAAGGACGAGCCAGGCTCCTAGCCTCCCATTAGCCAGTCACAATGCTACAATGCAGCGTTGTGATTCGTCTGAGCACCGTGGATCGGCGCTCAGCCAGAGAATTGGGGCCTGGGCATGTTCAGCATGCGGGCTGTAATGCAACCTCCATGGAGATGATGCGAAGTGTACATGAATGTTTGGCTGGCCCGAGAGGGCCGGCCAACCATTCATGTGCACTTAAGAGAGGGCAAACCGCTCCTCCCCTGCTTCTATGTCATCAGAGCAGCTCCGCCCCAAATGCAAAGCTGCAGCATGAGGAAACATAAAATGATAACGTAAGTTATTATCATTTTGTGTTTCATTTACTTCACTGCTGCAAAGCAGTGGGGTGACACTCCTCCACCTTAGCAGAGGAGCCGCCACTGGAAGAGACATAAACACATATGCTGGGCATTGGAAGAGCACAGAGCTACATAACAGCTTTGCATTTTGTTGTACCATGAACCCAACATTGGACTCATTGAAGAGGCCGGAAACGTCAGTTCTAGCACAAATTGGAGAATTTGGCCTAATTTGAATGAGATTTGTTGTGGGGTGGAAATTCTGCACCTTTGCCCTATATTTATATTATAGAGCTTTGTCAATCCCGAAGTACATCAGGCAACTCTCCCTGCTCCCTTGGAACCCTGTTACTGACTGCTTCTTATACATGATGTGCAGGGTGTATAGTCTAAATGCACTGCTCGCTTACAAACATGCCCTTCATATGCAGTGGTGCATAGGTACAGTGGGTTGGCTTTGCCTAGCCCTCTTTACTCATGTGCTCATGTGAACTATAACTCCTTCTTGATGGAGTTTACAGTCCCCCAACAAAGGACACACGTGTGTTTGTGTTTACATAAGAAGCATGCTCATACACTACTTCTGCACGAGGTTGTTCCATGAGACCTGAGTACATACTTGATGGAGAGCCAGGGGAGTATTGTATGACTGCAACAAGGTCATTGTGAGCTTCTCTGCCCACTTGAGAAGTCTCCAATCTGTATGACCAGTAAAAAGACAATTTATACTGATGTCCCCATTCAAATAAGGTAGCTGTCACACTGGAGTGCTTGAGTATCAAGGTATGTGGTGTATGAGAAAAGGCTCTGGAGATGGTTTTACTAGATTGAGCCAGCGTGGATCGAGGTCTTCGCCAGGCGGTCTTCAAAATCTAAAATTACAGCAAACCTAGGTCAAATTTACAAGGGCAAGTCAAGATATAGATGATAAAGTCCCAAGTGAGAACAGCTCTAAAGATTTGTTGAATGAGTGTGATCAGGAATTAAAGAAGTTGGAGAAGAAGACAAGGATCAATTGAAATACAAAGTGTGTTGAAGAGTACCTAGAGGCTCCAGGCAACTACATGGTAAAGTAAAGACACAGTAGGATAACTACAGAATTGAATAAGCAGAAACAATAACTTCAAGGTATATTAGACAGCCATTGTAGCCAAAACAGTTTTGAAACAGTATGCAGTAGAAAAGCCCTTCTTTCTATACTACTCCTAGAGGTAAGCTATATTGTGTAAGCTAAAGAAGCTGCTCCTGAATCATGAGGCTCCTCAAACATGAACACATGCAGAAATTGATAGACACATTACTGCAATGACACATTTTACAACAATGCAATTGCAAAAACTAAATTAGAAATCCAACTAACTTAATATATAAAAGGAGTGAAAATGGAATACATTTTATAGTAGGTTCAATAGTTATTTAATAATTTTCAACAATTTTATAGAAAGCAACTGCAATACATGATTTGGTATTAACAACTGAGCTGGGTCGGGTGGCCTAGTGGACTAATGTGTTCAGTGAAGGGCCCTGTGTTTGACCTCATGGTCACAGGTTAACATCCCAGTGGGTCCACTCAGACTTTTTTCCTTCTGAGGTCGATAAAATGAGTACCATTGAGTTGGGAAACAATAGACATTTATTATTCAGCGCGAAGATACCCTTCTGGGTGAACATGTGGATTACAAATGCACATGTATTGTTATGTTCTGTTAGATTGGTAGATGTACATAAGTACCTTCAATGAATGCAGGCTAGACTCCATAGATCGAGGTAAGCCAACTTACAAGAGCAACTTGTTGGATAGATGTTTAGATCTATCTAATTTACCTTCAAACTTAAAAACCTTTACAGAGTTCGATCCAACTAAGCCAGCCAAGCTGGCTGTGTCAAGCCAGGAAAATCTAAAGCCAAAATAACCACAATTCCATCGATCATTGAAAATACTTTGAAAAGATCAAAAATCTCTGACCAGGACACGGCTGTTACTGAATCTAGTTCACAAGTGCCTTTTGTTTTAAGTGTGCTTCGATAAGGAAGTCCCCTCCACAGTGCATAGTCATATTCCACTGCGTAAAGTGCCAATGGCGAGCGTCTGGTATCCTGGTTTTTGATTTTGGCCCCAGCTCATGCTAGTCTAGTGTGTGTGGGAAGGCCTAGGCATATTCCATAACATGAGTGAAGCCCTGTGCACTAGAGGGGTGCACAAAGAGCCTGATTCACAACAGTACTTATGTGCAATACATTTACGTGTGCAGAGCCTATGCAATGGTTGTGGAGTTTCCGCACTCGTGGTGGAATCTCCGTTCTCAGGAGGAATATCCATACGGACCACTTTCTGAAGTGCGCCATGTGGAGATTATGTCTCGAGGGGAAGACTCCGCACTCATCACTTTACTACACATAAGTACCTTCATGAATCGGGCTCCCAGTGTGCCCTCATTTGGCTGACAATGGACTATTGTCTTTGGTTTATCATTAAGAGCTTTGCTGGGGGCATATCACGTTTTGTTAATCAATAGCTGTGACCAGACCTTATTATCTGTGCCACTGGAGAGAAGGTCTACTGTTTCACTCATGTAAAACTCCACTTCAATGTACTATTCCAGATTCTTGCATTAACATCCCAACTGTGTTTTTTCCATTTGCACATAAATGTCCTGTGTGGTGCAAACGGAGTGTGTATGAGTGAGTCACAGTAAAGGAGGCCTGCGGATTTCATTCGGAAACCCCTGGTCTGTTCTTGTGCATAGGAAGAGAGTGTTTTCCTAGGCGGTCAAAGTGTACTACCAACATTCCTGAAGCTTCAGGGAAAACATATAGGAAAGAGGAGGCAGGGCTCATTTAGAGATGGACTGATTGAAAGACTGATTTGTATTCCTTTCACACTGCCATTTGCTTGATAGTCTGGTGAAGGGTAGGACTGAAGTTTGTGTTGTCCACATTGAGAAGAATCCTTTAGATGAGGTCAGTGTTTTGCCGTTTTCTTAATCAATGTAGGTGTGGCCGTTGATGAGCTAGATGCATAAACTTCACGTCTTCATGCCTCTATTTCGGGTATGCCCGTCTTGCGACTACCCTGCAATGAGGAGCATCACTTTGCAGAAAGGCTGTGTCTGCAAATCAGTCTTTAGAGGTCAGATGAAAAGAGAACCAACCCAACTTGGTTCTGAAAGTGCAGACAAAATAACCTGCATCCCCTTTCGACTTAATATCTATAAAGGTGGGAAACACTGACTTATTTGTTGATCCAGTTCAGAGTAGTGTTCACCCAAAGACTTTACAGAGTACTCAGAGGACTACTGCACAACCAGAGGCAAACCAGATAGCCAAATTCCCAAAGGTGAGGGAACATTACCAAGTGGTTGGCCTTGCTGGAAGAATCAGAATCTGTGGCCTGAATCGCCTTTAAGATAACCTGTTGATGAGAGAGGGAAGGAGTCTGCCAAAGCTGTGGAGGAATGACTGACCTGAAGCACCAGAGTTGCTTGATTCCCCCAGACTGTGTGAGTCCTGCAGCCATGGGTAGACTAGGGAGAACAGTCTGTATTCCCTGAAGCTTGTGGGCAGGAGCCGCTCCATGAAAGATGTTCCAAAAGGGAAGCATCATAGAGTTTGTGCCTAAGGGTAGAGTGTGTGACCAGCTATACATTTGTGCCTAAGGCAGAGTGCTCCACCAAGATGTTTGTGCGCAAGGTGGAATGCACCACCACCCAGAATTTTTGCCTAGTTCGACCGTGCCAAAGAAATCCAACTCTATGCCTGAGGTGTAGCACACTACTGCAAACAAAACCCAGCTGCGGCTGCCCTAATTTCACTGTGACATTAGGCCCGCCTACTGCTCCTCAACGGCAACCCACAAGAGATCCCACTGTCACCTGTGAGGAAGTCAGGTGGCTGCTCCTGCTGTTGTCCTGCTTCCACTCTCTCCCTGATTGAAGATCAAGTCTCCAGCCAGCACCTCTCTTCCCAGAAGTGGGAGTGAAGATGACAAATGCTGTGGGTCCCAGCTGGATGCCAGAAAATGGACTTTGAGACATGCACTATGGTGGGACTGTACAACAGCAGTAAACTGCTTGCGAACTGAGCACTAGAACGTAACTCTGGGGTAATCTGCACCTAAGAATTGATACATGCCCAAGGTACACCCACACTAGCTGGGGTAACCTACTTAGACTGAACAAATTAGGGGGACACTCGAGAGATGGCTGAGGTGGGGAACAATACAAGGTACAGTAGTCCAATCTCTAGTACAAGAATTTAGACTGTTTTAGATGTTGTTAAGTATTACATTTTAAGTGCGTAGGTTAAAATAAATGTCCTTTAGCAGACTAAAGTACTGGGTTAGTCATTCAGTGATTGCGCTGCAGGGTGATTGTTGAGTACTGTCTTTGTGCACCCCCACACTAACTCTGTGAGAAACCTGTGACTGCTCGTCATGACTAACACTGAGAGTCAAGGCAGAAGGAGTAGTACCTGGCCATGTTTGCAGTGCCACATTTGGATGAACCCTACTCCAGCCTGCAAGGCTGAAACCCAGTAGCCCCTGCTTGCCTTGTTGCCCTCTGAGTGTGGCCTGTAGCTCCTATGTTCCCAGTCTTTCAAGGCCTACAAAAATGGTTCTTATCTAAGACAAAAACAAAAACATCCTTCTAATTGTCCAATTTCCTACAACATGAGCATTTCAAGGCAAACATTGATTTTTAAGATGGTTCCTCCTATTATTACTACACATCTAGTTCCTGCAAACCTATTCTGTTTTGAAATCGCTTTTAGGTCCACAGAGCACATACATGACCACAAACATCCGCTCTTTACTTCATCAGTTGACTCAGAATTCTAAAATGGTTAAAGGCCTTTCAACTCCAAACACTTCAGGTTTATGAAGTCATATTCCCAAGCAGGTGGCAGGATATCCACAGCAGGTCAAGGCCGTAACACCCATGGGATCTTATTCAGGAGTCTGTCTACCACAACCTTTGGGGGGTCTTTGAATGCATACATTCAAGACTGGATTCCAAGGGAGCTCCTTATCCATTTCATCCAGCACAAGAAGGAGTCAAGCCTTTTCATGCAAAGCAAAGACACTTACTTGTTCGTCTCTTTCTTAGAAATGATTTGGGAAGAGGATTCTGCTGGGGTTCAAAATGTTTGGTAGTCACCGACAGGAGACTTCCAAACTAATTCCAGGCTGTCCCTCAAGCCTCCGGTCTCATCATCTCAATAGTGTGATATATTTCCCACTCTCTCCGTTGGTTATTGAGGCCAGCTCTTAAAAGATGCTCATCCAAGGTATCTGGGATGCTTTAGAAGAGGCAAGGTGAGCTATGATCAGTGCTTGAATGGCCAGTCAAAAGTAGGTCCATGGATGCATGCTGTCACTCTGAGAAGGAAGGAGAGTAAGCAGGGCCAGACTGGCCATAATGGGCATCAGACCTTTCTCTGGGAGGCTGGAAGGGTGGGCTCAGTTTTGTTCCTGTGGGACCGGTTTTTCAGCAGTGCTGCTATATTGGCCCCCAGTAATAAAAGCAGCAGTACTGGTGGCCAGTTTAGTTAAGCAGCAGTGTTTTACATTTACATTCTTACTCCCCCGTCCCTCAACCCCGGGGGCCAGTCCTATAAAATTGCCAGGGCTTATTTGTGTTCTCTGTTCGGCCCTGAGAGGCAGTGTCAAACAGTCTGGGTTTTAATAAGTGTATCCTGGTGCTGAGACTGGAGCAAATAGGATATAAATGAGACTGGGCGCTGTGCAGTAGTTGAGGGGTAATCATTGAGGTTCACTCCCACGAGATTTTTTCAGCTTGACCTTCCCTGTCATCATTAGCAAACATGACAAACTCGGCTTTCAGTGGTTATTCTTCAAGCAGCATTTTAATATCCAGGTCTGAACTGTCCTGATGCAGTTCATCAGTCATTCATTCAATCAAGCTTTTGATGTGCTCATCAGGTAGAATTCTTCTAAATGCTCTATATTTATTACAGATGCCTTTTGATGCTGCTGTGTCATCATAGGTAAAATCATGTAAATAAAAAGTATTCCATATTATGTGTTCTTCTGAATTGATAATGCTGCATGAAGGTTGTAGAGTGTCATTTATGTTCATTTATCCTTTTGTGGACAAACATCCTTCGTTCACTCCCCTGGGCAGGTAGAGGCAGTGCGGTCGTTCACCTCGTATGTATTGCATTATTCAAATACACATAAGCAGACAAATGTTCCATGTATGATGCAGATGAATCTGGGTGTTGTAGTTATCAGCGGCGGCTCCTCCACTAAGGTAGAGGAGCATCACCCCACTACTTTTCAACAGTGCAAAAAAGGATGGTATTATCATTTTATTTTTCTGTGCTGAAGCCAGTTTTGGGGCGGGCTTGGCTGTCATCACAGCCAGCAGGGGTAGGAGTGGTTGGTGCACTTAGGTGTGCATGGCAGTTTGGCCATCTGTCTTGGGCCGGCCAAGCAGTCATACAGACTTAGCATGTTCTCCACCCGGCTGTATTGAACAGCCTGGGCGGAGAACATGCACATGCTCCCAC